>NC_064573.1:73967273-74269773 GCF_937001465.1 Orcinus orca | reverse complement strand
TTGCTGTGGCCATGAGAATAAATCCTGACCGATGAGATGAAAGCAGAAGTGATGCACGCAACTTCTGAGTAGTTCCTTTAAACGAAAGAGGCATGCTCCCACCTCCTGTTCGCTGCTTACTGACTGAATGTAAATGTAATGGCAGGAATTGGAACAGCCGTTTTAGGACATGAAATGATAACCATGAGTTTGAGAATAGCAAAGCAACAATGTAGAAAGAGCCTGCCTAGGACCCTATGACTGGGAAACAACCATATCGATCCTGGACTGTATTCCCAGACTTTTACTAGGAAAGAAATAAACATATATTATCTCATCTTAGGTCTCTTTATTACAGCAGCAAAATCTACATCCGAATCAATATAAAGACTCAGAGTAGGAACTGGCCCCAGCCAACTGCTTCCATGTCTACTTTTCAAAGTCAGACACAACCACCCACTACCTTATAAATCTACTAATCATGAAAATAAATGACTCATGGCTGGTGGCTCAGAAATCAGAACAGTGTCTTAATACCAAAAAAAATTTTTAACAACCAAACTTGGACATCTCCCCTATGGATGATTAATTGCTTCCTGCTCTCAGTTAATACTATCCCAGTGTCCATGTTTTTGTCACATGACTTTGCAGCTCCTCCCATCAAGAGGTGGGGTCTAGGGTTTCCCTGGTGGTGCAGTGGTTAAGAATCCACCTGCCAATGCAGGGGACACAGGTTGGAGCCCGGGTCCAGGAAGATCCCACATGCTGCGGAGCAACTAAGGCCATGCGCCACAACTACTGAGCTTGCGCTCTAGAGCCCATGAGCCACAACTACTGAGCCCACGTGCCACAACTACTGAAGCCCATGCACCTAGAGCCTGTGCTCCACAACAAGAGAACCACCACAATGAGAAGCCCACACACCGCAACAAAAAGTAGCCCCCCCTCACCACAACTAGAGAAAGCCCACATGCAGCAATGAAGTACCAATGCAGCCATAAATAAATAAATAATACACCATGATCAAGTGGGGTTTATCCCACAATGCAAGGATTCTTCAATATATGCAAATTAATCAATGTGATACACCATATTAACAAACTGAAGGAGAAAAACCATATGATCTTCTCAATAGATGCAGAGAAAGCTTTTGACAAAATTCAACACGGATTTATGATAAAAACCCTCCAGAAAGTAGGCATAGAGGGAACTTACCTCAACATAATAAAGGCCATATATGACAAACCCACAGCCAACATCGTCCTCAATGGTGAAAAACTGAAAGCATTTCCACTAAGATCAGGAAGAAGACAAGGTTGCCCACTCTCACCACTATTATTCCGCACAGTTTTGAAAGTTTTAGCCACAGCAATCAGAGAAGAAAAAGAAATAAAAGGAATCCAAATCGGAAAAGAAGAAGTAAAGCTGTCACTGTTCACAGATGACATGATACTATACATAGAGGATCCTAAAGATGCTACCAGAATACTACTAGAGCTAATCAATGAATTTGGTAAAGTAGCAGGATACAAAATTAATGCACAGAAATCTCTTGCATTCCTATACACTAATGATGAAAAATCTGAAAGTGAAATTCAGAAAACACTCCAATTTACCGCTGCAACAGAAAGAATAAAATACCTAGGAATAAACCTACCTAAGGAGACAGAAGACATGTATGCAGAAAATTATAAGGCACTGATGAAAGAAATTAAAGACGATATAAGTAGATGGAAAGATATACCATGTTCGTGGATTGGAAGAATCAACATTGTGAAAATGACTATACTACCCAAAGCAATATACAGATTCAATGCAATCCCTATCAAACTACCAATGGCATTCTTCACAGAGCTAGAACAAAACATTTCACAATTTGTATGGAAACAGAAAAGACCCCAAATAGCCAAAGCAATCTTGAGAAAGAAAACGGAGCTAGAGGAATCAGGCTCCTTGACTTCAGACTATACTACAAAGCTACAGTAATCAAGACAGTATGGTACTGACACAAAAACAGAAATATAGATCAATGGAACAGGATAGAAAGCCCAGAGATAAACCCACACACATATGGTCACCTTATCTTTGATAAAGAAGGTAAGAATATACAATGGAGAAAAGACAGCCTCTTCAATAAGTGGTTCTGGGAAAACTGGACAGCTACATGTAAAAGAATGAAATTAGAACACTCCCTAACACCATACACAAAAATAAACTCAAAACGTATTCAAGACTTAAATGTAAGGCCAGACACTATAAAATTCTTAGAGGAAAACATAGGCAGAACACTCTGTTACATAAATCACAGCAAGATCCTTTTTGACTCACCTCCTAGAGAAATGGAAATAAAAACAAATATAAACAAATGGGACCTAATGAAACTTGAAAGCTTTTGCACAGCAAAGGAAACCATGAACATGACGAAAAGACAACCCTAACAGTGGTTTGCTCACTCAGTTTGCTTTGATCAGAAAGAATTTTACATTTGAAAAAAAAAAAAAAAGCCCCCCTGCCTCTTATTCTCCCAAGCCCCAAGTATGAAGGGGGAAACTAGAGTAGCTCGATTTTCACACCCTCAACTGCCCGGCTGGACTACAGCAGTGAAACAGGAGAGGTTTCAGGGGAGGCCCACACGACTACAGGTGTCAGAACTGGGAGGCCTGGGCTGGTTCCAAAGGCAGAGATAGTTGATGGCAGTGAGGGCTAAAGACTGGCCAGGGAAGAAAACTCAGAATATGGTCATCGGTCTAGTGGCTGAAACAGAACCCCAAAAGGCAAGGCTTTCAGACATACCCCCCTTTCCCCAAACCATTAAAATGCCCCTGGCACCACACAGCAGAGAAAAGAGACATAAGCTATTAAGTTCTGTTTCCATTTGAAACAGCAGCAAGAAAATTTCCTGTCAGTGACCTACACTGTGACTGCAGCCATGGCTGAATCTGCAGAACATGACTCCCAGCTCAGGTAGATGCAAGAAACTGGAGTCGTCTGACACATCAATGCTTGTTCCAAATGAGTAGCAAGGGGGCTGCTCTGCTAGTCTTGAACCTGATGCTTTTGACTCAATTCACTTAGATTCACCTGACCAGAAAGTGGCTTTGTGCTTTTGCAGTTCCTGTGCCCCCTACAAAGGCTAAACGTGGCTCAGGAAGGCATTGCAGTAGCAATGAAGCTTTCAGGAAATCTGATGTTTTTAAAATCTGAGTTTATAAAAACAGTTAAGGGTGATTATTTGCATAACAAGAATATGCTTCTTTTTCAAAGGAATTCACTACTGTGTTCCAATAAATAAGTGTAATCTCCTTATGCAATTAAGCTTTTGTTTATAAACCATACACTCTGAGGATAAAAGACATTTGAAGAAAGACAGCTAATAGCCAAAATTAAGCAAACATTCCAATTTATATAAAAATAATAATAACTAAAACTTTATAGAAATCTAACCTTGTGCCAGGCACTATTCTAAGCCCTTTATCTATACATACCTATTTAATCTTTGCCAAGTTTAACCTCTGAGATAGGGAAAATTAATGTGTCCATTTTACAGATGAGGAAACTCTCTTTCATCATCAATTTATCAATCCCAGAGAAGTCTCTGATTGGCTCAGGTTGGTCACGTGCCCACCCCTGTAGCTGGGAGTTCAGGAAGCACGAGTCACCATGATTCACAACCCTCAGGACCACAGAGCAGGAGTTGGCCAACCACAGCCCATGGGTCAAAAGTGGCCTGCCTCCTGTTTTTGTAAGCAAAGGTTTATTGGAATACAGTTAACCCATTCATTTGCCTATTGTCTATAGCTGCTTTCATGCTATGGCAGAGTTCAGTAGCTGTGAGAGAAACTGTATGGCCTGCAAAGCCTAAAATAATTACTATCCAGAACTTTACAGAAAATGTTTGCTCACCCCTGCCATAGACAATGAGAGAGGAGTGAGTTCCCCTTCATGCTTATAGCAAAATCCAGTACTTCTTCTTACTGGCTGTGTAACTTTAGGCATATCACAACCTCTCTGAGCTTTGGGTTCCTTATCTATAAGATGGAAATAACACTTTCTTCACAGGATGAATGGGTAGATGGATGGATGGACAGGTAGATGAATGGATGCATACATGCATGCATAGCGGATCTCTCTCTAAAACTTCTTTGCCCAGCATTTTATTCCTCTGGAGTTAGATTTAGTTGCAGAAATGGTTAATCTGAAATGAGTTGAATGGGAGACATGCCAGAGAAATGCTCCTTTACAATAACTAAAGAGCTTAATACAGAGTCGCACTCAATACATAGTAGGCCAAAAAAAAAAAAAAAAAGTTAATGGAAACCCAAAGAAAGCAAAGCTGTCCCACCGAATGACAGCTGAGTAAATAACTTTGTAAAGGTACAGAATGACTTTCGGCATTTCATCCTGCCTCCTCCCTACTGAGATCCTGATGCAATTATGCCTCAATCAGAAGAAAGCAATTTTGTCCCCACTGTGTGGAGAGGAGAGGATGGTCCCTGCTTTGATGTTCGAACACCTCATAATGTTCGGGTACAGCTGCAGGGGGCTGCTGACCCAGAATGCACTGGATTTCTTGTTTTGGTGGGGAGGGGTGCCCAAGGTGGAGGGGTGTTTGTTTAAACCTGCTGTGAAAACAACGTGTTTTCATTCTAACCAGAAGTGCTTCAAGAATAACTCTTCCTTTAATTGCTCACAGACGGTAGCACACCCAGTTTTAATGGAACATTCTGAAGACTGAACAGGAGACAAAAATTTAAGTGCTATATCTGCTTCCTTTCAAGAGCTTCTTACTCTTTGTGGGACCCAGTTGCCTCATCTGTAAAATGGGAAGACAGCTCTTCACCTCCATGAAGATCCCTTCCATCGGCATAGATCAAATTACTCCTTCCCCCTTTTGAATGAAACACTATTTTCAGGGACCTAAACAAGAATCCTAGAAGCAATTTACCAACCACTTACCATGAACCGGGCTCTCTCCTAGGTGATCTACACACATTGCCCCAAGGTATCCACACGCCCCCATCTGAGAAAGCAGGCGCTGGAATTATTATCCCGTCTTTCAGATGGAGAAACTGAGACTTAGAGAGTTGCTCTGCCTTGCCCCAAGGCCATCCATAAAGTCAGTGGTAGATCCAAGATTTGAACTTAGGCCTGGTTTGAAATCCCACACTCCTAACCATTTTACACTAGAGGACACTGAGGCACCAAAAGGCAACTTACGGTCAAATGATTCAGCAGAAGAAAAAATTTTGGTACTGTACTCCCAACTTTTCTGTAACTTTGTGATTACCTCAAAAAAATTTTTTCTAAATATATAACAAAGAATATCTATCTACTGTATGAAATATGAGTGTTAAGAAAAGTGCCTGGGGGCTTCCCTGGTGGCGCAGTGGTTGGGAGTCCCCCTGCCGATGCAGGGGACACGGGTTCGTGCCCCGGTCCGGGAGGATCCCGCGTGCCGCGGAGCGGCTGGGCCCGTGAGCCATGGCCGCTGAGCCTGCGCGTCCGGAGCCTGTGCTCTGCAACGGGAGAGGCCACAGCAGTGAGAGGCCCGCGTACCGCAAAAAAATAAAATAAATAAAATAAAATAAAAAAGAAGAGTGCCTGGCATAAAGAGAGTTCTCAATCAATATTAGCTGTTATCATTATTAGCATCTTCTTCTTCCTCCTCTGAACCTGAGTAGATAGACCATGAGGCACCAGAAGGTGAAGGTCAACTAATCTGACCATCTGGGCACCAGTCCAACAGCAACCATCATCTATCAACAAATTGATCTTGCCCCAATATATCAAACACTTAGCAGCCATTCCTACAGATGCAGCAAAACATTTGTTTTCATTAAAGCATTTTACTAACAAACAAGTGACACAATCCACCCTCAAATTCTGTTGGCTCAGCCTGCAACACGTATCCTAAATCCAAACGCTTCTCATCACCTCCACAGCTAACAGCCTGGAACATATCCTCATCTTCTCTCATCTGTATCATCGTAACTGCTTCCTAATTGGTCTCCCTGCCCTTACCCTGGTCCCCCCTGCAGACTACTCTCAACATAGTAAGTGGCATAATCCTGCTTTAAAAAGGAAAAGAGAGGAAAAGAAAAGAAACGGAGAGACAAGAGATTAGATCACACTACTCCTCTGGTCAAAAATTTCCAGAGATGCCCTACTTCAGTCAGAAAGGAAGCCAATGGCTTTACAGGCATCTACAAGGACCTACACATTCTGCCTACATGATCTCCCCAACCTCATCTTCTCCCACTCTCTTGCTCACTCTGCCCCAGCCATGCTCTTCCCAGAGCACACGTGGAGGCTCCTACCTCAGGGCCTCCACAATGGCTGTTCCCTCTGACTGAAATGTTCTTCCCCTCATCCACACAACCAACTCCCTCCCCTCCTTCAAGTGTTTGCTAAAATGCCACCTTCTCAGTGAGGTTTTCTCTGACCCACTATTTAAAACAGCAACACCCCTCATCCCAGCACTTACCACCCCATTCCCCTATTTCTTTTTTTCAGAACTATCTTCACCTTCTAAATTTTCTATATTATCTATTTATTTTGTTGGACTATTTATAATTATTGTAATAAAAGCTCCTTGAGGGCAGAAGTAGTAGATGCTTATTTCTGCCAACATATCCCAGCACCTAAACCTATGCCTGAAACATGGCAAAATCAATCAATATACACGTGTTGAAAAATGAATGAAGGAATGAATGGGTGTTCGCATGGGGTAGAGGAAATAAAGGAGGAGAATAAATGTGCACAGGAACCACACCAGGTGATGGGGGCTCGCCAAGGCCAGAGCTTTATGTTTTCTCTTGGGTCACTCACCAGCCCCCCACCTACCCACCCACTCTGGCCCTATGTTTATGGACACAAATCGAGGAAGTGACTGGTTTTAAAACGAAGGTTTCAGTTTGGTGGTTGCTCAAAAAGAATGACTATATGATCCAGTAATCCCACTTCTCAGTATGTACCCCAAAGAAGTGAAAGCAGGAGCTCAAACAGGTATTTGTACACTCGTGTTTGTGGCATCATTAATCGTAATAGCCAAATGGTGGAAACAACCCAAGTGTCCATCGACGAATGGATAAACAAAATGAGTTCTATCCATACAATGAAATATTATTCAGCCTTTAAAGAGGAATAAAATTCTGATACATGGGGCTTCCCTGGTGGCGCAGTGGTTCAGAACCCCTGCCTGCCGATGCAGGGGACGCGGGTTCGTGCTCCGGTCCGGGAAGATCCCACATGCCGCGGAGCAGCTGGGCCCCTGAGCCATGGCCGCTGAGCCTGTGCGTCCGGAGCCTGTGCTCCGCAATGAGAGAGGCCAGAACAGTGAGAGGCCCGCGTACCGAAAAAAAAAAAAAAAAATTCTGATACATGCTGCAACATGGATGAACATTATGTTTACATGAAACAAGCCAGATAAAAAAGGACAAATAATGTACGACTCAACTTGTATGAGGTCCCTAGAAAAGGCAAGTTCATAGAGGCAGAAAGTAGAATAGTGGTTACCAGAGGCTGGGTGGAGGGAAGGAGTGGGAGCTACTGTTTAATGAGCATAGAGCTATTCAGGATGGTGGTGATGGTTGCACAACGTCATGAATGTACTTAACGCGACTCAATTATACACTTAAAATGTTTAGAATGGTAAATTCTATGTTATGTATATTTTATCATAATAAAAAAAATTGAAAGTTCATGCATCCATGGCACTCAGTGTCTCTGGTATCAAGAGTGAAATGGATCTATAGTACTAACATGCAAAAGCACCAAGATATAATTAAGTATTTATAATATGAACCCACTTGTATTTTTAAAAATTAGGAGTTTGGGATTAACGTATACACACTACTATATATAAAATAGATAGCCAACAAGGACCTACTGTATAGCACAGGGAACTATATTCAATATCTTGTATTAACCTACAATGGAAAAGAATCTGAGGAAGAATAAATATGTGCATATGTATAACTGGATCACTTTGCTATACACCTGAAACCAACACCACATTGTAAGCCAACTCTACTTCAAAAAAAATTTTTAATGCACATATATCCATTAATTCATTCAGTATATTTATTGAATGCCTTCAATATTTATTATACATACTGAGTGCTTTCAGATATTTACTGAATGCCTTGTGTGTGCCAGACTTTGTTGTCGACACTAGGATACAGCACTGGGAAACCAAGTCAAAACTCCTAGCTCTCAGGGCTTCCCTGGTGACGCAGTGGTTGAGAGTCCACCTGCCGATGCAGGGGACACAGGTTTGTGCCCCGGTCCGGGAAGATCTCACATGCCGCAGAGCGGCTGGGCCCGTGAGCCATGGCCACTGAGCCTGCGCGTCCGGAGCCTGTGCTCCGCAACGGGAGAGGCCACGGCAGTGAGAGGCCCGCGTATCGCCAACAAAAAAACAAAAAAAATTTCCTAGCTCTCACAGCGCTGGCATTTTTGTCAACAGTGTTACCTCTGAGAGTGGGCCTGGAGGCAAGGAGGGAGAGGTTTTTTTCCTTTTTGCCTTTCTGTACTGTTTGAATTATTTTACTATGTGTGTGTTACTGTTCTACTTTAAAAGCTACTTTTTATTAAAAAGATGGGAATTCCCTGGCAGTCCAGTGGTTACGACTCATCACTTCCACTGCAGGGGGCATGGGTTCGATCCCTTGTTAGGGAACTAAGATCCCGCATGCCATTGGGCAGCACAGCCAAAAAAAAAAGATATATAAAAGCGGATGAGCAAAATTCCACTTTTGGACCCCCACATAATCACTTATTATTCAAGAATCTCCTCTTGGCTTCCTCTTACCCAGTCTGATAAGAAAGTCTTCGTTCAGTGAAGAAGGAATGATTTCTAGAGAATGCTAAAGTTAAGTAATGGAGCTTGGTAATGATCAAGCCAAGCTTGCCAGTGTGGCAGGAAAGTTGGAAGCTCTGGCCCTGACATCAGGGAGGTCTAGACTTGAGTCTCAGCTCCTTCAGCTCAACATCCTCACCTGCAAAACAGGGGTAATATTAGAGATGCAATTCTACAGAATGGGACTGCCTTGGCTGCCTGGACCGAACTGCAAATGTCAGCTTTCCCAAACTTCTAAGATGCTGCCTTCATTCATTCATTTATTCATTCATACATTCAACAAATGTTTTCTGAGAGTGTATGTGCCAGGAACTAAGGTGATGTGGATCTATATTTGGTGCTAAATATATGATGACAATGTTAGTTCTAAAAGCTGGATATACACTGGCTGAATTTTGTGTCCCCCCCACATTCTTTTTTTTAAAAATAATTTTCTTTTTTTGTCAATTTTTTAAAAATTTATTTTAAATTATTTATTTATTTTTGGCTGCACTGGGTCTTCATTGCTGCGTGTGGGCTTTCTCTAGTTGCGGTGAGCAGGGGCTACTCTTCGTTGCAGTGCGCGGGCTTCTCATTGCGGTAGCTTCTCTTGTTGCAGAGCATGGGCTCTAGGCACGTGGGCTTCAGTAGTTGTGGCATGTGGGCTCAGGAGTTGTGGCTTGTGGGCTCTAGAGTACAGGCTCAGTAGTTGTGGCACACGGGCTTAGTTGCTCTGCAGCATGTGGGATCTTCCCGGACCAGGGCTCGAACCTGTGTCCCCTGCATTGGCAGGCGGATTCTTAACCACTGCGCTACCAGGGAAGTCCCCCCCCCAATTCTAATGTTGAAGTCCCAACACCCAGTACTTCAGAATGTAACTGTATTTGGAGATAAGTCCTTTAAAGAGTTGATTTAAGTTAAAATTAAGACAACAGGGTGGGGTCCTAATCCAATCTGACAGTGTCCTTATAAGAAAATAGAGAGAGAGACACCAAGGATGCACCAGCACAGAGGAAAGGCCACATAAGGACACAGTGAGAAGATGACCATCTTCAAGCCAAAGAGAAAGATCTCAAGAGAAGCCAGCCCTACTGACACCTTGATCTTGGACTTCCAGCCTCCAAAACTGTGAGAAATTAATTTCTGTTATTCAAGCCCCCCGGTCTGTAGTATTTTGTTATGATGGCCTGAGCAGACTAATAGAGTTGTGAATAAAGCAGGCAAGATATCTGACCTTAGGGAGCTTATAGCTTTAACGCAGTATCCTCAAAGGGCAGGTGCCCAATTGCTCTAAGAACTTGGGTCAATAAATGCAAATAATGCAAGTGCTCAGAACAACACAGGAGTCCTGTGGTCTTTATTACATGTGGGGAAACTGTGGCCCAAAGAGAAGGCAGGACTTCTCTCGGGTCACAGGTCTGGTTAGAAGTTTCATCTTTTACCCCATCTTTTACTGACTGCATCACCTTAGTTCCAGTATTACCAAGAGTCATAATGTCTCAATAAGGCATTGGATAGAGATCTTTTTTTAATAAAAAGTGCTAGGGGCACCAAACATAAAATCTCATTACTCTCAGAGATGAATGGACATGAACTTTTCCAACCTGAAAAAGGAATAAAATGAAATGTAGCACTATCTGAAGTCTACCAAGAGATCTGATTCACTCCATATCAAAGAACCCCCCAAATAAACATTGTAGGTTTTAAATTTCTGTAAGTGAAGAACCAACCATCTAGAATTTTGAATCAACAATTTCATATGTGAAAATGTCAACTAAGGAAACAACCCTGAGTATAAGGGGGAAAAAAACATAATGCACATTATGCATATAGAGAAAAACGAAAACCAGCCTAAATGTCCATTAACTGCTGACTGGGTTGGCATTTTACAGTCAGCAGAACATTATTCAGCCCTAACAAATTATGTTTGTGATACATTTGTATAATGGCAAGTATTTATGTCATCAGGTCAAGTAAAAACATAGAATTGCATACAGTATACGTAGTGATTGTAACTGTGACAGATGGAAAGCTAAGCATATAAAAATACCAGTGGGAAATATACTAAAACATTAACAGTGGTTGTTTCCATATATTCTCTCATCTGTATTTTGAAAATTACTTACAATGATTATATATATGTATATAAATGCACACACAAACACAATCACACATATATATGTATAAAGGAATATATATTCCTGTCAACTTAGAAGAAAACTAAATTTATTTTTAATATATTTTGTAATATAAGGAAAATACATAGCCTAGATTTTCCCCCCAATATGAGTTTTCTATTCTGAAGACTCATGGCAATAATAATAACAATGACAACAATTAACATTGATGCATTTGCTATTGTGCCAGGCACTGTTCCAAGCACTTGACTTTTATTAACTCACCTAAACCTTTGCTCATTCACTCTGTTCTACCTGCACTACCCTCCTTGCTGTTCCTCAAACTCTTTGCTACCTCAGGACCTTTGCACTTGGCATTCCCTCTGCACTGCCATTCCCTCTGCCTGAAATGCTCTTCCCCCAGATACACATCCACATGGCTCACTTTGCCCAGGTCTCTACTCAAATGTCACCTCCTTGGAGAGGTCTTCCCTGATTACCTGAGCTAAAGTAGCACCCTTCCTCTCTAGTCCCATTACTCTGGTTTATTTTTCTTTATGGCACTTATCCCACCTGTCATATTATATCATTTACTTGTTTATTGCCTGTCACTCCCATTAGAACATCTGCCTGTTTTATTCACTGATGTCTCCAGCACTGAGAGTAAGACATCCATCACATAGTAGGTATTCAGTACAAAGTGAATAAATACAACAATCCTATGAGTTGGTTACCTTTATTATCCCCATTTTACAGATTACAAACTGAGGCACAGAGAGACTAAGCTACTTGCCTCCAAGGTCACAGGGCCAATAAGTGGCAGAGGAGGGGTTCAAATATAGACAGTCTTGTTCCAGAACCCACATTCTTAACCAAAAAATGGCTTAAAGTGGCATAATAATAGAGTACTGGTAACATGGAACAGATTTTAAAGAGACATCCTCAGGAAAGACAGGCCAAGGGAAGCATAACTTCCATTCATTAAGCATGAAATTTGGGTTTTTGAGCCAGGAAAAAAAAAAACTGGTTTGCACAAGTATAATACACTCAGACTCCTGGATTTTTGGTGTATTCTGGGCTCCAGAAGAACCAAACCTAATCTGTGGCTAAATGCACACTTCAGAGTGCCCCATGGCCCAAAAGAATCAGTAGTTCCCAAAATTATGGGCTGTGAAACCCTCCGGTGTTAGCAAAGGGGACAGTGCAGTTAAGACCTGGCCATTTACAGAATGATCTCCACATTTGTCATCAGAACAACCCTGCAAGTTGGGACTCTCACCAGCCATCAGCAAAGTGAGGACAGGGACTGCGACTGTCTTGTTCCCTGCCAAGTCTCAGGCCCCTCAGGTGGCATCTGGCAGACAATCAGCAAACAATGAATATTTAAAGTGGAATGAATATTAGGGATGAGAAAACGGAGGCTCAGACAGGGGAGGCCACTTTTCCAAAGTCACATACCGAGTAAGCAGCTGGTTCCTTTGACCCTTCAACTCTCCAGCGAGTATCATTTCTCATGCCCGGACAAGGATAATTCAAACTGTCAGACCTCACCTTGCACTTGATGGTTTTAAAGCAGAGAAGAGGGAAGCTCCCTTAACCTGTCTGGTGATGTGGGGGCCATGAGAGAGCACAGCTCAGATCTCCCTGCTGCAAAGACTGTGACTGGCTGACAGCCTCCAGCTGCTTCCAGAGATCCTAAACACCCACTTTCCCAGGGTTGCTCCCAATCTCTGACTGAGCACGGCAAGGGTGGTACAGCTGGGCCACTCAGGATAGACATGGGACTCCTTAAAGGGCAATCCTTGCTCTGGGGCTCCCCATCAGCCGGGCTGAGACCTTCTCAGGGCTGCACTGGGGTCTCAGCTCTTCCGATCCAGCCCTCCTTCCTGCCCCTCCCTTTTCATGGGTGTCAGACCCACATCACACTCTATTTCAGCTCCCTCTCTTCTTCATCCTTCACAGGCACTCACCCCTGTAATTCTCTCCTAACATCTGCTTCTTGCAGGACCTGAACTGGCACAGATGGATTCTCAAATGGAAACCTGATCCATCCAACAGGCTTTTGAAGAATTCTGGGTAATTACAGTAGGGTGAATAATGACCCCACTTCCCCAAAGATGTCAACATCCTAATCTGTGGAACCTATAGATATGTTACCTTATATGGCAAAAGGACTTTGCAGATATGATTAAGTTAAGGATCTTGAGAGGGAAAGAAAATCTACCCGGATTTTTTAGGTGAACCCAATGTAATTACAAAGGCCCTTATAAGAGGGAGGCAGGAAGTCATAGAGAAGAGAAGATGCTGTATTGCTGGCTTTAAAGATGGAGGAAGGGGCCAGGAGCAGCCTCTAGCAGCTGGCAGAGGCAAGGAATGGATTCTCCCCTGGATCCTACAGAATGAACAAGCCCTGCTAACACCCTGATTTAAGTCTTCAGTAAGTCCTTGATTTCATTCTCCTGACCTCCAGGATTTAGGAGAATAAATTTGTGTTGTTTTGAGTTACTAAGTTCATGGTCATTTGTTACAGAAGCCATAGGGAACTCATATAGTAATGAAGTACAAGGGGAGTGGCTGGATCGTTACATTAACAAAATTTTAAACCCAAGCTCCTTGATCACATGAGGCTTTATCCTTAAGGCATCCTTAACTAGGTCATATTGCATTGGTCCTGCTGCTGTCTGAAACATATGATATTGTGATTAAAGCATTCGAACTATGTGTCTCAGATTAAGAAATACTCTTTGCAGGGTGGATGACACAGCTCACAATTTACTTTGTCTCAGGTTTTTTGAGGCAGTTCAGCCCCCAGAGAGGGAATGTACCTGTTGACACTCCCAGAATCAAGGTCATGGGCCAGTCCTAGCATCAAATTCCAGTTCTGCCGCTGTTTATTAGCTGTGGAAACCTGGGCAAGTCACCTCAAAAGTCATATGGTTTCATTCTACCACAGTCTCAAGCTTGCCCAGATTCAAAAGGAAAGAACGTAGATACTGCCACTCAATGGAAAGAGCATCAAAATCACACCGTAAGAAGAATAAGTGAAATTACACTTCAAGATGGCAGAGAAGTAAGATGTGGAGATAACCTTCCTCCCCACAAATACATCAAAAATAAATCTACACGTGGAACAACTCCTACTGAACACCTACTGCATGCCAGTAGAAGACCTCAAACTTCCTAAAAGCCGTGTGGCTGACAGGGTCTTGGTGTCCTGGCGGGGTGTCAGGCCTGAGCCTCAGAGGTGGGAGAGCCGAGTTCAGGACACTGGACCACCAGAGACCTCCCAGCCCCATATAATATCAATTGGCGAGAGCTCTCTGTCTCAACAATAAGACCCAGATCCACTCAACGACCAGCAAGCTCCAGCGCTGGGCACCCCATGCCAAACAGCAAGAGAGGAACACAACCCCACCCATTAGCAGAGAGGCTGCCTAAAATCATAAGTTCACAGACACCCCAAAACATACCACCAGACGTGTTCCTGTCCACCAAAAAGACAAGATCCAGCCTCATCCACCAGAACACAGGCACCAGTCCCCTCCACCTGGAAGCCTAGACAAACCACTGAATCAACCTTATCCACTGGGGGCAGACACCAAAAACAATGGGAACTACGAACTTTCACCCTGCGAAAAGGAGACCCCAAACACAGTAAGTTAAGCAAAATGAGAAGACAGAGAAATATGCAGCAAGGTAAAAACCCACCAGATGAAGGAGCAAGGTAAAAGCGACCAGAAAAAACAAATGAAGAGGAAATAGGCAGTCTACCTGAAAAAGAATTCAGAGTAATGATAGTAAAGATGATCCCAAATCTTGGAAATAGAATGGAGAAAATATAAGAAACGTTTAACAAGAACCTGGAAGAACTAAAGAGCAAACAAACAATGACAAACAACACAATAAATGAAATTAAAAATTCTCTAGAAGTAATCAATAGCAGAATAACTGAGGCAGAAGAACAGAGAAGTGACCTGGAAGATAAAACAGTGGAAATAACTACCGCAGAGCAGAATAAAGAAAAAAGAATGAAAAAATTGAGGACAGTCTCAGAGACCTCTGGGACAATATTAAACACACCAACATTAGAATTATAGGGATCCCAGAAGAAGAGAAAAAGAAAGGGACTGAGAAAATATTTGAAGAGATTAGAGTTGAAAAATTCCCTAATATAGGAAAGGAAATAGTCAATCAAGTCCAGGAAGCACAGAGAGTCCCATACAGGATATATTCAAGGAGAAACATGCCAAGACACATATTAATCAACTATCAAAAATTAAACACAAAGAAAAAAATATTACAAGCAGCAAGGGAAAAGCAACAAGTAACATACAAGGGAATCCTCATAAGGTTAACAGCTGATCTTTCAGCAGAAACTCTGCAAGCCAGAAGGCAGTGGCAGGACATATTTAAAGTAATGACAGGGAAAAACCTATAACCAAGATTACTCTACCCAGCAAGGATCTCATTCAGATTCGATGGAGAAATTAAAACCTTTACAGAGAAGCAAAAGCTAAGAGAATTCAGTACCACCAAACCAGCTTTACAACAAATGCTAAAGGAACTTCTCTAGGCAGGAAACACAAGAGAAGGAAAAGACCTACAATAACAAACCCAAAACAATTAAGAAAATGGTAATAGGAACATACATATCCATAATTACCTTAAATGTAAATGGATTAAATGCTCCAACCAAAAGACACAGACTGGTTGAATGGATACAAAAACAAGACCCGTATATAAGCTGTCTACAAGAGACCCACTTCAGACCTAGGGATACATACAGACTGGAAGTGAGGGGATGGAAAAAGATATTCCATTCAAATGGAAATCAAAAGAAAGCTGGAGTAGCAATTCTCATATCAGACAAAACAGACTTTAAAATAAAGCCTATTACAAGAGACAAAGAAGGACACTACATAATAATCAAGGGATCAATCCAACAAGAAGATATAAAAGTTGTAAATATTTATGCACCCAACATAGGAGCACCTCCATACATAAGGCAAATGCTAATAGCCATAAAAGGGGAAATCGACAGTGACACAATAATAGTAGGGGACTTGAACGCCCCACTTTCACCAATGGACAGATCATCCAAAATGAAAGTAAATAAGGAAACACAAGCTTTAAATGACACATTAAAAAAGATGGACTTAACTGATATTTATAGGACATTCCATCCAAAAACAACAGAATACACCATCTTCCCAAGTGCTCATGGAACATTCTCCAGGATACATCATATCTTGGGTCACAAATCAAGACTTGGAAAATTTAAGAAAATTGAACTCGTATCAAGTATCTTTTCTGACCACAATGCTATGAGACTAGATATCAATTACAGGGGGAAAAAACTGTAAAAAATACAAACACATGGAGGTTAAACAACATGCTACTAAATAACCAAGAGATCACTGAAGAAATCAAAGAGGAAATTTAAAAACACCTAGAAACAAATGGCAATGAAAACAGAATGACCCAAAACCTATGAGATGCAGCAAAAGCAGTTCAAAGAGGGAAGTTTATAGCAGTACAATCCTACCTCAAGAAACAAGAAAAACCTCAAATAAACAATCTAACCTACCCCTAAAGTGATTAGAGAAAGAAGAACAAAAAAAACCCCAAAGTTAGCAGAAGGAAACAAATTATAAAGATCAGATCAGAAATAAAAAGAAATGAAGGAAACGATAGCAAAGATCAATAAAACTAAAAGCTGGTTCTTTGAGAAGAGAAACAAAATTGATAAACCATTAGCCAGACTCATCAAGAAAAAATGGGCGAACACTCAAATCAACAGAATTAGAAATGAAAAAGGAGAAGTAACAACTGACATCACAGAAATACAAAGGATCGGGCTTCCCTGGTGGTGCAGTGGATGAGAGTCCACCTGCCGATGCAGGGGACACAGGTTCGTGCCCCGGTCCGGGAAGATCCCACATGCCGCAGAGTGGCTACGCCCGTGAGCCATGGCCGCTAAGCCTGCGCGTCCGGAGCCTGTGCTCCGCAACGGGTGAGGCCACAACAGTGAGAGACCCGCGTACCGCAAAAAAAAAAAAAAAGAAAGAAATACAAAGGATCATTAGAGATACTACAAGCAACTATATGCCAATAAAATGGACAACCTGTTAGAAATGGACATATTCTTAGAAAAGCACGACCTTATGAGACTGAACCAGGAAGAAATAGAAAATATAAACAGACCAATCACAGGCACTGAAATTGAAACTATGATTAGAAATTTTCCAACAAACAAAAGTTCAGGCCCAGATGGCTTCATAGGCGAATTCTATCAAACATTTAGAGAAGAGCTAACACCTATCCTTCTCAAACTCTTCCAAAATATAGCAGAGGGAGGAACACTCCCAAACTCATTCTACGAGGCCACCATAACCCTGAGACCAAAACCAGATAAAGATGTCACAAAAAACAAAAACTACAGGCCAATATCACTGATGAACATAGATGCAAAAATCCTCAACAAAATGCTAGCAAACAGAATCCAGTGGCACATTAAAAGGATCATACACCATGATCAAGTGGGGTTTATCCCAGGAATGCAAGGATTCTTCAATATACGCAAATCAACGTGACACACCATATTAACAAATTGAAAGGTAAAAACCATATAATAAACTCAATAGATGAAGAAAAAGCTTTTGACGGGCTTCCCTGGTGGCGCAGTGGTTGAGAGTCCGCCTGCCGGTGCAGGGGACGTGGGTTCATGCCCTGGTCCGGGAAGATCCCACATGTCACGGAATGGCTGAGCCCGTGAGCCATGGCCGCTGAGCCTGCGCATCCGGAGCCTGTGCTCCGCAACGGGAGAGGCCACAGCAGTGAGAGGCCCGCAAACCGAAAAATAAAAAAAATTTAAAAAAAGCTTTTGGCAAAATTCAACACCCATTTATGATTAAAAGTCTCCAGAAAGTAGGCATAGAGGGAACTTACCTCGACATAATAAAGGCCATATATGACAAACCCACGGCCAACATTGTTCTCAATGGTGAATAATTGAAACCATTTCCTCTAAGATCAGGAACAAGACACGGTTGCCCATTCCCACCACTATTATTCTACATAGTTTTGGAAGTTTTAGCCACATCAATCAGAGAATAAAAAGAAATAAAAGGAATCCAAATCGGAAAAGAACAAGTAAAACTGTCACTGTTTGCAGATGACGTGATACTATATAGAGAGAATCCTAAAGATGCTACCAGAAAAATACTAGAGCTAATCAATGAATTTGGTAAAGTTGCAGGATACAAGATTAATGCACAGAAATCTCTTGCATTCCTATACACTAATGATGAAAAATCTGAAAGAGAAATTGAGGAAACACACCCATTTACCACTGCAACAATAAGAATAAAATACCTAGGAATAGACCTACCTAAGGAGACAAAAGACCTGTATGCAGAAAACTATAAGACACTGATGAAAGAAATTAAAGATGATACAAACAGATGGAGAGATATACCATGTTCTTGGATTGGAAGAATCAACATTGTGAAAATGACTATACTACCCAAAGCAATATACAGATTCAATGCAATCCCTATCAAACTACCAATGGCATTTTTCACAGAGCTAGAACAAAACATTTCACAATTTGTATGGAAACACAAAAGACCCCGAACAGCCAAAGCAATCTTGAGAAAGAAAAACGGAGCTGGAGGAATCAGGCTCCCTGACTTCAGACTATACTACAAAGCTACAGTAATCAAGACAGTATGGTACTGGCACAAAAACAGAAATATAGATCAATGGAACAGGATAGAAAGCCCAGAGGTAAACCCACGCACATATGGTCACCTTCCCTTTGATAAAGGAGGCAGGAATATACAATGGAGAAAAGACAGCCTCTTCAATAAGTGGTGCTGGGAAAACTGGACAGCTACATGTAAAAGAATGAAATTAGAACACTCCCTAACACCATACACAAAAATAAACTCAAAATGGATTAAAGACCTAAATGTAAGGCCAGACACTATTAAACTCTTAGAGGAAAACATAGGCAGAACGCTCTATGACATAAATCACAGCAAGATCCTTTTTGACCCACCTGCTAGAGAAATGGAAAAACAAAAATAAACAAATGGGACCTAATGAAACTTGAAAGCTTTTGCACAGCAAAGGAAACCATAAACAAGACCAAAAGACAACCCTCAGAATGGGAGAAAATATTTGCAAATGAAGCAACTGACAAAGGATTAATCTCCAAAATATACAAGCAGCTCATGCAGCTCTGTATCAAAAAAGCAAACAACCCAATCCAAAAATGGGCAGAAGACCTATATAGACATTTCTCCAAAGAAGATATACAGACTGCCAACAAACACATGAAAGAATGCTCAACATCACTAACCATTAGAGAAAAGCAAATCAAAACTACGAGATATCCCCTCACACCAGTCAGAATGGCCATCATCAAAAAATCTACAAACAATAAATGCTGGAGAGGTTGTGGAGAAAAGGGAACCCTCTTGAGCTGTTGGTGGGAATGTAAATTGATACAGCTACTATGGAAAACAGTATGGAGGTTCCTTAAAAAACTAAAACTTGAACTACCATATGACCCAGCAATCCCACTACTGGGCATATACCCTGAGAAAACCATAATTCAAAAAGAGTCATGTACCACAATGTTCATTGCAGCTCTATTTACAATAGCCAGGACACGGAAGCAACCTAAGTGTCCAGTGACAGATGAATGGATAAAGAAGATGTGGCACATATGTACAATGGAATATTACTCAGCCATGAAAAGAAATGAAATTGAGTTATTTGTAGTGAAGTGGATGGACATAGAGTCTGTCATACAGAGTGAAGTAAGTCAGAAAGAGAAAAACAAATATCGTATGCTAACACAAATATATATGGAATCTAAAAAAAAAATGGTTATGAAGAACCTAGGGACAGGACAGGAATAAAGACACAGATGAGAATAGACTTGAGGACACGGGGAGGGGGTAGGGTAAGTTGGGACTAAGTAAGAGAGTGGCATGGACATATATACACTACCAAATGTAAAATAGATAGCTAGTGGGAAGCCGCTGCATCACACAGGGAGATCGGCTCAGTGCTTTGTGATCACCTAGAGGGGTGGGATAGGAAGGGTGGGAGGGAGACCCAAGAGGGAGGGGCTATGGGGATATATGTATATGTATAGCTGATTCACTGTGTTATAGAGCAGAAACTAACACACCATTGTAAAGCAATTATACTCCAATGAAGATGTTAAAAATAAATAAAATTCAAACTCAAAAAAAAAAAAAAAAAAGACACACAGACCTTATTTGCAAAGCAGAAATAGAGACAGGCTTAGAGAACAAATATATGGACACCAAGGAGGAAAGGCGTGGGGTGGGAGGAATTGGGAGACTGGGACTGACATATATACACTGTTGATACTATGCATAAAATAGACAACTGAGGGGAACATACTGTATAGCACAGGGAACTCTACTTAATACACTGTGGTGTCCTAAATGCGAGGGAAATCCAAAAGGGAGGGAATATATGTATATGTATGGCTAATTCATTTTGCTGTGCAGCAGAAGTAACACAACATTGTAAAGCAACTATATGCCAATAAAAATAAATTTTTACAAAAAGAGGCACACACCAAAGAAAATGGAACTTCTTCCATGACTGGACATTAAATTGCATCTGAAAATGACGTCTAGAACTGGGAGAGCCATCTTGTGACCATTAGGACTGCTGACATTAAGACATTAGGATGGCAGAGGAGACATATGAGAAGGACATTGGTCCTTGGTGAAGGACCAATTCAGGACAAGGTACTGAACTAGTCTTGGAGTCACTGTTACTGGTGATAATAAATTTTTCTTACTGTTTAAATCAGTTGAATCAGGATTTTTTTTGTCCCAATAAAAGCATCCTAATTGATGCAAACAGCTACCTTTTTGTTGAGCATTTACTATGTACCCACAGCACATAGAACCACAAGTCTAACACAGGGCTAAGTACTGTACATTTGTTATCAAATTTAATCTTCACAGTAACCCATGAGGCAGGAACTGTTATCAACCTCATTTTACAGAGAGGAAGCTGAAGCTCAGAGACAATATGAAAATTGTCCAGGATCTCCCAGCTAGTGCCAGAGCTGGGATCAAAACCGGGGGTGGATGCCCTTGTATCCACCAGTCTTCTATAAAACTGCCTCCCTCGACTGTCCACAGGCTGTCTGCTCCCTCCATTCAAAACCCCACTCCTATTTACAAATTGATTCAGAGAGCAGCTGTTGCAGCCATGAACTTATGAATCAGATCTACTGGAAGCAATTGCAATCTTTGAACGATTCTGCGAAGATACTTAAAAGCCATACTATGAAGTCCAAACCAGATGTGATTTGCCCCCAAGGATGGTAATTCAAGCTCCAGCTGGAGTGGAAAAATGAAATTTGCAGAGGAGAGCTCTCTCTGCCTTGAAACATCCTACACCTGCCTCGTCAAAAGTGAGATCCCAATTTAGTTCAAGCACTGCTTGCAGAATTTTTTTTCAGTTGTGATAAAAGTCTTAAAACATAGTTCAAGTGCTTTGCTCAAGCATTTAAAGCACACCTTTCAGAGGAAAACAGGCTTTCTGGCAATAAACTGAGTAGATCCAGAAAGTGCTTGGATGATCTATAACAAGAGAATCTAGAAAAAGCCACACAGATAAAAATGTAGTTTGGCAAAACCAAAGAAGGCAGCAGACATTTAATGAAACTAAATGGGGCACTAACTTCCAATGAGGCAAAAACTCATACATACTGATATTAGAAAATATGACCCTTTGTTATGGCATCAAAACAATCAAGGGTGACATTAAAATTAGTGATACCTTGTGGTTTGATCCATTAACAATCATTTCAAACTCTGGGCCTCGAAACCTTCATTACTGCAACTCTCACAATATCTCCATGTTTGATTTATGGGTCAGAACACTTTAGGTTATATCTGAACAGACCCCCCAAAAAACACAAATGAGAATTTATTGTTTCTGGTAAATAAAATGACCAGAAGTCTTTTGCTTCAGGTAAAGCTGGATCCAGGCACTCAAATGACATGATCAAGGCTTGTTCTCTCCCCAGGTCATGATTCTGTTTTTCTCTGTGCTGACTTTATTTTCAAACAGGGTCCCTCCCTGGGTAAGCCCCAGTTACTCAGGGTAGCACCAGACTTTTACCTATCTACTCTAGTGGAGAGTGAGCCTCTTCCCCGACTCATGCAGTTTTGTGGATATTCACTTCACCTACACAGCAACTAAAGACGAGAATGAGTAAGGATTGAAAACAAGCTGTTGGAGACGGTGACTTGGGGATCTTTGATGGAGTTCAGAAGAATGAGCCAATGTTGGAAAGTCCCTGGCTCATAGTCGGTGTTCAATCAATGTTTGTTGCCCACTGTAGCAGAGACTGTCGGTGCTCATCCATATCCCCTAGGGACTCATCGGACAGCATGCCCTTGTGACTCTGTACCTGAGGGCTCCTCTTGGCCCATTTACAGGGCAGGTCAGAAGTGAAAGGGACTTAATGTGTCAAGAGTAGCCCAGTCAGTCAACGAGAGGTTGTGTTGGAGGATAAATACCCCAGCTTTTTTCTCATTCCTCAGATGGAATAACTCTGAGGCTTATGTTCTATGGTGTGTCCCAGAGTTCCCCTGCAGAACTGAGGTCCAAGCTCCAATCACCTAAGATGGTATCAGGCTTAACACCTCACCCTTTACCAACTTCCTCTCACATCCCAACCCCCTGACCTGTGTTTCCTGAGACCACCTCCCAAATAAACCACCTGTTCCAAATCTTTATCTCAGGGCGTGCTTCTGGGAAAATCCAGCCTAAAACAAACATGAATGCAAATAAGCCTAGAATCATAGAATTTAAACTGAAATGAACGTGTGCCTGGATTTTAAGCCCCATGTGGTGGAAACTATGTCTTGTCTTTGTATCTTCACTTCCCAAGTAGGGGTGAGCACAGAGTAGGTGCCTGGGAAATGTTGGCTGAAATGAATGGATCAACAAATGGATCAAACAAAAAATGGATCAACTTTAAATTCTACTTTGAAATATGACACAAACACATAAATGCTGGGAATTACTGGTTGGGAAATTATAGATAATGGAATTTGGGGGTAGGGAGAGTAATGAATTAGGAATCAAGATACATGACTTGTGGTTCCATCCTTGCTACTGACTGGCTGTAGCACCTTGGTATTCCAATCTTCCTGAGCCTCTCCATCACCTGTAAATTGGGTGAAGTGCCCAGATCCTGGAAGCCAGCTGCCTAGGTTCAAATCTCACCCTGGCTACTAAGTAGCTGCGCAAGTTTGGGCAAGTTACCAAACCTCTCTGTGCCTCAAGCTCTTCCAGTACAGGATTTATCAAGCTTGGAGCTATTGACATTTTGGGCCAGGTAAGTCTTGGTGGTCGGGGAGGGGCTATCCTGTTCATTGTAGGATGTTTAGCAACATCCCTGGCATCTACCCACTAGATGCTAGTAGCACCCCTCACTTGAGAAGACCAAAAAATGCCTCCAGACATTGCCAAATGTCCCCTGGGGGCAAAATCACTCCCAATTGAAAACCATTGCTAGAAAATGGGGATAATAATAGAACATACCTCATGGAATTAGTGCGAGGATTAAATGAGTTAAACAACTGAAAATCTCAGAATAGTGTCTGACTCATAATAAGTAGTGAATTTGTGTATTAATATTACTATTTCTATCATTATTATCATTTTCTGCTCTATCAACATTTACAGGTAATTGTGGACTAAAGCAACTACTGAAGCTCAAGGTTAAAACCACATTTGAGGTCACTCTTCTTGACTTCAATTGGCCAACTGAAAAATTTAGAATCAGAAAGACCTGGGATAACAACAAGGTCCTACGGTATAGCACAGGGAACGACATTCAATATTCTGTAATAAACCATAATGGAAAAGGATATGAAAAAGAAAAAATATATATATATAATTGAATCACTTTGCTGTACACCAGAAACACAACATTGTAAATCAACTATACTTCAATTAAAAAAAGGAAGACCCGAGACTGAATGCCAATATCGCCACATACTCAATGTGTAGGATTGTCGGACAAAATACAAGACACCCAGTTAAACTGGATTTTAGATAAACAACAAATAATTCTTTATTATAAGTATACCCCAAAATATTTCATGCAACATACTTGTACTTAAAAATGATCTGCCGTTAGAAGTTCAAATTTACTTGCCTATGTTTTTATTTGCTAAAGCTAGCACCTCTCTAAATGTATGACTTTTAATTTAATTTAACCTCTCTGAGCTTCAGTTTCCTCACTTGCTGGATAGAGATAAAAATTCCTACCTCGTTGGGTTATTGTAAGGAACAGAAAAATGTAGTAAATGTGAAGTGTTGTGCCTAGCATACAGTAGGTACGAAACAAATGATAGTTACTGGAATTACATATGCATGGATTTAAATGCTATGTTTGTTATTTATACAAAGAAGGTGAGATCCTTTAGAGCAGATGCTGTCTCATTCATTACTGCATCTCCTGCATTAAGCAAGCAGCAGGGAAGAGCACGTGCTTGGAAGCCAAACACCCTGGGTTCAAGACACAGCTCCATCACTTACTGGCTGTGCAACCTTGGGCAAGTCACTTAATCTCTCTGTGCCTCCACTTCCTCACCTAGAAAATAAGAATAATATTAGAACTTATGTGTAGGGTTACTGTAAAGGTTAACAGAGTTAATGATAAATGTAGACTGCTTACTGCCTGGCTATGTTATGTGCTCACCTGACCCTGGTTGAATGAATGAGTGAATGAATGAAGGCAGCTGTACTTTATCACGTCTCAGTCCATACAAGAATCCACTCATCTATCTTTTAACAATATAATCACAGAGCTCCACAATTTCTAGCCTTTCTCTGAGATTAAGGGTCTAACCTCCACATTCAAAAACACCTAACATCCCTCTCTGATCCAGGTCACTTAAAGCATGCTGTTTCAAGCAGTAGCTAGAATCCTAAAAGATGCTCACCAGAGTAAAGTAAACAAGCAAGCAGTAAATTTACTGTGTAGCTTTGAATTTAATAGAACTGAGATGCAGGCTGGCTGCAAAAGGCAAAAAATTAAATGATGACCTTTTCAAAATTTGCTTTCTCTGATGCAAATGCTAGCCCATGGCTGCAACCAGACATTTATCATGTCTGATTAGTAGATTTATAGTCAAACAATTCTAAACATACAGAAAACAGAAACATGCTCTAATTCAACTGTACCGAGACCTCTTTCTTAACCAAGTTTCTCAGTGTTTGACTGTTCAATGTGATCCAGCCACTTTCCATGCCCCAGACACATAAATGCCCCATTAAGAATTACTGCATTTATACTGCAGTTATTTTTTCCACCATCTATGCTGGGAAGCTGGGGGGAGGGAGGATGCTAAAGATGAGAGGGAGAAACTGGCAAATAAAAGGAGAGAAAATCTAGAGCACTGAGAAGGAGACACTGGAGACTAAAGGATTCCCACTTGTCATGTTCATCATTCTTCATGCTCTTCCACTCCCCACCCCTTAGAGAATTTCAGGAAGTTAGTGAGATTTGCAAACGGTATTAAATTCTGTGGCCAGAATCCCCTACCTCCAGCAGAACTTGCATGCACTCAGATTTCTCTGACAGCTGATTCAATCAAAATTTAGTGAGCTAAGCATCTATTGCTCCAAACTGGGATGCCATTCAATTCAAAAAATATGTATCGGGCATTGAGTGTCCCAGCATAACTATCATGAGAAGAGGGAGGGAAGACAGGGAGGGAGAAGAAGGAGGGAGAGGAGGGAAGAAGGTGGAAAGAGAAAAGGGAAATGAAGAGAAAGACAATAATGAGCATCTGTCTCATGTGTAATGAGGCTGTGTGTGGTGCAGTGGTTAAGGTCACAGCCTTTAGCCAGAGCCTGACTTTGAGCCCCTGCTCCACTATTCCCCAGCTGTGTGACCCCTGATGCATTACTGAACCTCTCTGAGATTCCATTTCCTCAAATGTAAAATGGAGATAATTGCCCAGAGCTGCTTGAGCTGTTGTGAGGACTCAATCGTGTGCCTGGCACAACAGTCAGTACTTAGCAACCGGTAGATGTTATCACTGTCACCAGGCACCATGCTGAGTGCTTCCGGGTCCCATCCTCACCTAATCTTTCAGTACAGTGTCAGCACAATGTGTGCAGATCTGGTTATGGGACGGGAGCTGCTCCTCGGGCCTTAGCCCTTCTGTGTCCTCCAGCCATTTCCAGCTGCCAACATCGGCATCTTTGACAGAACCACAGAAGCCTCTCTGGCCAGCAAGCAGAGCAGGAAGTGCCAGGGCATCAGTCCCACCCCCACCAAGGAGGCAGACTTTTACTTACCACTCCCCTGCTCCACTCTGGAGACCAACTTAATGCTGCCCCCATACTGGCCACCTTCCCTTCCTGATACCACTCCCATACTCTTCTGGCACCTCCCAAATACACCACTTGCAGAGAAATTCTTGCCTTGGGATCAGTTTCTTAACATAGGCTCAGAGAGGTTAAAGCAATTGCCCATAGACACACAGCTATTAAATAAGGGTGGGGGTGGGAGTAGGGCAGGATGGTTAAACTAGATCAGTCTCGTTCCCTAAAGGCTGTGATCACTTACCATCTGGTCTCCTTAAAACTAACAATATGCCAGTGCTTAGGGAGGGTGGCACCCATCAAGAGGAGCTTTCCTGCATTTAACAGAAAAGGCTGCCAACCTCACCCATATTCTCCTCCTTGATCCACTGATGACAGGTGGCACTTTCTCTAACATCTCACATCTCCTCATCTCAACATAGGGCACTATGGCAATATGTGGCATTCTCTCTCTGGGATACTTGAATAGATGATTCAGAGAGCATTTCCAGATACCCATTCCCCAAAACACCGGTCCTGTGAGATGTGGTGTTAAAAATAAGAGTCCTGGGGGTAAAATTAGGTGGGGCAATTCCCCACCTAATTTGCTAACCCCCTCTTGGAGCCTCACAGCACCATTAATGTATTAAAGGTTCTGAGAAATCCTGCAGTAAACAACCCTGCTTAACCCAGTGTTTTCCAAGCTTTTTTTGACTATGAAATCCTTTTGGGGTTATCAACTATCAAGATCCCTGTAAAGTCTCTTCAACAAGTGGTGCTGGGAAAACTGGACAGCTACATGTAAATCAATGAAATTAGAACATTCTCTAACACCATATACAAAAATAAACTCAAAATGGATTAAAGACTTAAATGTAAGACCAGATACCATAAAACTCCTAGAGGAAAACATAGGCAGAACACTCTTTGACATAAATATTTTAAAATAAAAATATCTAATATTTTTTGGATATATCTCCTAAAGCAAAGGAAATAAAAGCAAAAATAAACAAATGGGACCAAATTAAACTTAAAAGCTTTTGCACAGCAAAGGAAACCGTTGACAAAATGCAAAGACAACCTACTGAATGGGAGAAGATATTTGCAAATAATATGACCCATAAGGGATTTAATATCCAACATATATAAACAGCCCATACAACTCAACATCAAAAAAACAAACAAGCTGATTTTTAAAAAGGGCAGAAGAACTGAATAGACATTTTTCCAAAGAGGAAATGTAGATGGCCAACAGACACATGAAAAGATGCTTAACATCACTAATCATCAGGGAAATGCAAACCAAAACCACAATGAGATATCACCTCACCCCTGTCAGAATGGCTACCATCAAAAAGAACACAAATAACAAATATTAGTGAGGATGTGGAGGAAAAAGAACACTCATACACTGCTGGTAGGAATGTAAATTGGTGCAGCCACTGTGGGAAACAGTGCAGAGGTTTCTCAAAAAACTAAAAATCGAACTACCATATGACCCAGCAATTCCACTACTGGGTATATATTCAAAAAAACCCAAAAGGGCTTCCCTGGTGGTGCAGTGGTTGAGAGTCTGCCTGCCGATGCAGGGGACACAGGTTCGTGCCCCAGTCTGGGAAGATCCCACATGCCGCGGAGTGGCTAGGCCCGTGAGCCATGGCTGCTGAGCCTGTGCGTCCGGAGCCTGTGCTCCACAAAAGAAGAGGCCACAACAGTGAGAGGCCTGCGAACCGCAAAAAAAAAAAAAAAAACAACAACAACAACAAAAAAAAAACACCCAAAAAACCACTAATTCGGAAAGATACATACACCACAATGTTCACAGCAGCATTATTTGCAATTACCAAGATATGGAAGCAACCTAAGTGCCCATCAACAGATGAATGGATAAAGAAGTGAGCTACACACACACACACACACGCACACACACAATGGAATACTACTCAGCCATAAAAAAGAAGGAAATTTTTGCCATCTGCAGCAATATGGATGGACTTGGAGGGCATTATGCCAAGTGAAAATAAGTCAGACAGAGAAAAACAAATACTGTATGATATCACTTACATGTGGAATCTAAAAAATACAACAAACTAGTGAACATAACAAAAAAGAAGCAGACTCACAGATATAGAGAACAAACTAGTGGTTACCAGTGGGTAGAGGGAAGGGGGAAGGGGCAGTATAGGGGTAGGGGACTAAGAAGTACAAACTATTAGGTATAAAATAAGCTACAAGGATATATTGTACAACACAGGGAATATAGCCAATATTTTATAATAACTATAATTGGAGTTTAACTTTTAAACATTATGAACCACTATACTGTACACCTGTAACATATACTGTTCATCAACTGTACTTCAATTTTTAAAAAGATGAGAGGAAAAAATAAAATAAATGCATAAAAATAAATTTTTTAAAAAGATCCCTGTAGAAATCAGTGTTCTGTGGAACACATTTTGGCAAATACTAGATTAGGGATTGATTAGAGACAGAAGCCTTCATCTCTTTTGTTATATAGGATCTAATTAATTTGGATGGTTATTAATCAGCATGTGTGGATCTGGCCACAGGGATAAGACGTGCATGGATTCAAGAAGCACACTTGTTGCCAATAAGCCAACACCAACAACACCCATCAGGGATTATTATGGTGCCGGTTAGCAGGTACTTACTATCTATATCATGAGATGCCAAGAATCCAAAGAACCAGGTGGACCCCTGGAAGGATAATTAAAAACTGCCTTCAGGCCCACTTCATCACCATCTTGCTATTGATCATGGTTGTGTGATATGGTGACAAGAAGTGGTTGAATAGAAAGGAAAATGGAAAAGCTAATGTAATATGGAAAGAGGTCTGGCTAGAGTAACTATGGCCCTTTATAGAAAAAGTTTGCTGACCCCTGATCTAGTCTATTGTATACTATTTTTTCTTAAATCAATTCATATACTCAAATAAAATTATCTTAAGGAAGGATTTCCACCATCACCCCCCTCCACCGTAAAGAAAGATTGTATATATCACCACCACAAGTGGAAAACAAATACCAAATGACAAGGAGGAAAAAATATAAAAACAATGGAAAAAACATGATATTAATTTCTAGTCAAGCATTGTTACCTGCCCCGACTCTGAGTCTGAGGCCTTCTGTTTGTTTGCTAAAGAGAGGGATTAGAGCCAGTGTTGGGAGCCAAGAGCACCCGACTGATATTTTGTCCATTACCAGAGGACTGAAAGCGTTTTGGAAAGATAACACACTTTTCTCTATATGAGTCATGAGGTTATGTAACATGGAGCCCCAAATCATCTCACATACCATCAGAAATC
Organism: Orcinus orca; assembly: GCF_937001465.1. Taxonomy (NCBI): domain Eukaryota; kingdom Metazoa; phylum Chordata; class Mammalia; order Artiodactyla; family Delphinidae; genus Orcinus; species Orcinus orca. Next base: position 74,240,111 of record NC_064573.1, on the reverse strand, counting down.
ATCTCATATACCAGGGGAGTACATAGTACACATAGGGAGATACTCAACCAATTCATCATATGAATCACAAAGAAAACAACATGGATGCCATCCACTCAAACCGTTTATTTTTTTAATTGGCCTTAAACATGAGCATCACTGCTACTCTGAGAAGCATGTGCTTTGGGCAAATCATGCTTACTTCCTGTTTTGACTTGGAACTTGAATGCCATCTCACAGGCAGAAAATCAGAGATCAGAGAAGCACATGCAATGTGAGTCTCGAAGGAGAAGCCAATAGATCTCAAACAACTTGCCAAGGGCCACCTGCCTGAAACAAGCTTTGGACCTGAGGGAAGCCCAGATTTGAGGTTTTAAGAAGGAGTTGGAGGGACTTCCCTGGCGATCCACTGGTAAAGAATCCGCCTTACAATGCAGGGGACACGGATTCAATCCCTGGTCAGGGAACTAAGATCTCACATGCCGCAGAGCAATTAAGCCCACGCACCACAACTACTGAGCTGGTGCGCCTCAACTAGAGCCCACGTGCCACAAACTACAGAGCCCACGTGCCACAACGAAAGATCTCACATGCCTCAAAGAAGATCCCACATGCCACAACTAAGACCCAACACAGCCAAAAATAAATTAAATAAATAAATAATAAATAAATCTTCAAGAAAGAAAGAGTTGGAGGAGTCAAAAGCCTGAACTCCCCAACCCACTGAAAAAAGAGGAACTCAGTGGCAACAAGTCCCAAGGAGGGCATCACCTCGTTCTGAGGAGAACAGAAATGTCCAATGGCGATCTTTTTTTTGAGTTGTCAGTACTGTTTTGCATGATGCAAGCCCCACCTCCATCTCACTGCGAAATCTTCAGCAAAGCCCACAGTGCTCAATGCTTTTCTGTGACTTTGGGGCTTCCCTGTTCCCCAAAGAGGTGTGGAGTTTTGTGTCCAGGCTGCCACAGGTTAAAACAGAAACAACATGAGCAGAGGCGGAAGCCAGAGGACAAGGGGCAGCAGTCATCTGAGTTACCCACTAAACACCTGTAAAAACTCTACAGACAGAGGCAGGCTGGGAATGATGCAGCCCCCATATCACCCCGTTTCCTCCACCCGAATATCCACCACCCCCCACCTCATACCTGCTCACCCCGCCACTTCATCAGGCTAGTCAGATGTCAGCATAGCCATCACTTCCCACCCAGGAACTGAACCCACTATATTATAATCACCTGCTGAATATCTATCTCCTCCACCCCCTCCCGGACTGAGAAATAATGACGGCAAGGACTATATCTGTCCCACCCCAAAATCTCCAGTGCCTAGAATAGTGCCTGGCCCAGAAGGAGCCACCAAAAATTGTTTTTTGTTTTTTTTGTTTTTTATAAATCTATTTATTTATTTATTTGTTTATTTTTGGCTGCATTGGGTCTTTGTTGCTGCGCACGGGCTTTCTCTAGTTGCGGTGAGCGGGGGCTACTCTTCGTTCCAGTGTGTGGGCTTCTCGCTGTGGTGGCTTCTCTTGTTGCAGTGCACGGGCTCTAGGTACGCGGGTTTCAGTAGTTCTGTCACACGGGCTCAGTAGTTGCGGCTCGCAGGCTCTAGAGGGCAGGCTCAGTAGCTGTGGCGCACAGGCTTAGCTGCTCCGCGGCATGTGGAATCTTCCCAGACCAGGGCTCAAACCCGTGTCCCCTGCGCTGGCAGGCGGATTCTTAACCACTGTGCCACAAGGGCAGTCCCCAACAATTATTTATACAGTAGTTGCATGCCCAATTGACCTGCACAACAGGAAACAGAGAGAGGAAGGGTAGTGGATGCTGATGGTGCCCTGCCCAGAACCTCTACCAGGTGGGTGCACCCATCCCCCAGCTCCTGTGAGTGTTGGCTGCTAAGGGCTCAAAGATGCACCCTTCTCTAAAGAATTGTCCTCCAAATGGGAGCCACCTTGCCTAGGAGGCTACCTTAACCCCCCTGTAGGCAGCCCCAAAACAGTAACTGACTGGCACTGTAGTACAGAAGGTTGGTCCCCTTGTCTCAATATGGCACCAACTCCATGGTGCAATATATGCTCCAGAGTTTCCTGCAGGATCAGGCTGAAGTCATCTCCACTCGAGACCATGGCCCTGCTTAGATTTTTCCTGCCCTCTCCGGTTTTTCTCACTCCCCTTCTTTTGAGAACTCTCCTTCAATAATCACTTGAACAAGAATACCCACCTCAGAGAATCCTAAAATGGGAATAAATCATTGTGAGCATTAGGGAGGAGATGAAATTTGGGCAAAGCACCACAGTATCACTAGCACTCTGCCTAACACATATGGGACTCAGTAAATATTCATGAAATGATTGGATAGATGAACAGATGGACAGGAGTGTCCACTACCCTATGAGGGCAAAAAATAAATCATACTGACATCACACCTAAGGGAATGGTAAAAGATCATCAGATGGACCTAAGTCTGAATCTTTCTCTACTTCTTCCTAGCTGTGTGACCTTGGGCAAACTACAATACATCTTTGAGCCTCAGTTTGCTCAACTGTAATATGGCAGATAGTCATGATATGTACTTTATAGGGTTGTTGAAATGAGCCAAAGATTTTGTGACATATATATATATATATATATATATATATATAGAGAGAGAGAGAGAGAGAGAGAGAGAGAGAGAGAGATTAGTACAGTGCCTGATACTTAAGTGCTTATAAATAATATTTATTATCATTATTGGGATTTTTATTATTACTATTGACCCAATTAAAAGTCAAGTACAAAAGGCATTCTCCTACTGTATCACAATACAGGGAAACAAGCAAAGCTGGTTTAAAAAAAAAAAAGCAATCACCAGTAGCTAACTGTTCAAAAGGGAGAGATTAAGTTCGGGGAAGTGAGCTTTTCCTTGTTGTGGTAAAATTAAACCCAACATAGAAAACAGGTTAATTTCTTAGGAAAAGCAAGTAATGATCTGGGCTTCCCTGGTGGTGCAGTGGTTAAGAATCCACCTGCCAATGCAGGGGACACAGGTTCGAGCCCTGGTCCGGGAAGATCCCACATGCCGCGGGGAAACTAAGCCCGTGCACCACAACTACTGAGCCTGCACTCTAGAGCCTGTGAGCCACAACTACTGAGACCACATGCTACAGCTACTGAAGCCCATGCGCCTAGAGCCCGTGCTCTGCAACCAGAAGGCACCACAATGAGAAGCCCATGCACTGCAACAAAGAGCAGCCCGCGCTCGTCGCAGCTAGAGAAAGCCCATGCGCAGCAACGAAGACCCAATGCAGCCAAAAATAAACAAATAAATTTATTTTTTAAAAACCATAATAATATGTGCAATACATAATATATAAAATATATTACATAATTATATGTATATTATATATAACATAATTGCTTATTAAATATAATTATAATATAGATATATAGTATATACTAAAAATAGTAATATTAAAAAATGGCTGCTCAATAAAGGAATCAATCTCAGTTAACTAATTAATGGTTAACTGAGATTCATGCCCAGAACAACTCTTCTGAACCCTGAAATTTCTTTTCCTCCTGCACCAGCCCTACCAGTTTCCCACAAGAGCCCCCAAACCCTCCTCCTTCCCCCATCCACATCCTCGCTCATGCTGGTCTCCTTGCCCTGAATGCCTTCTCTACCCCACAAGACCAAATACTACTCCTGTTCTCTCTCTAGCCCAGGTCAAGTACCTAAGTGGCCTGGAAGAATTTCTCATCATTCCAGCCTCCACAATGGACTCCTTTACTAACCAAGACCAGCATTTTCTCTCTATGTCACGTAAGCTGGCTTGTGATCATGTTCAATTTAATACTTCGTCCCTTCTTTGATCATTCTATGTGTATTAATCATGCCTGCCTCTACAGAATAGAACTCAATAAACACTGGTTGTTTTGTTCTGAGATCAGAGACCAAGCTACAGGATTTATTCCTCATCTTTCCTTACAATACCTAGACCCATAGCAGAATTCAATAAACATATCTTGAAATTTCAAATGCCCCTAGGGTAGAATAAATGATTATTCAGCAAATATTTGCTCCCTCCCTTCCCTGACCTCCACTGAAGAAGGTTTCCCTGCCCCTTGGGTGCTGGGCCCAACCATGGACTTGCTTTAGCCAATGGCATGTAAACAGAAATGACAAGCTGACTTGGGCTTTAATAGAATCACTCTGGCTACTGTACTGAGAACAAGCTGATGGAGGGCAAGAGATGACTGGCAGTGGGTTGGCCCCAGGTGACAGCAGTGGAGGTATAAGAAGTGCTCAGTTCTGGAAATGGTTTAAATGTGGAGCAGACAGGACTGGTTGATAGATCGGATGTGGGATATGAGAAGAGGAGAGGAATCCAGGATGACGCCAGGTTTGGGACCTGTACAGGAGAAAGGATGGAGTTGCCGTTTAATGGCATTGGGAAGACTATGGAAGGAGCATGGTTTTGTTTGGAGACTGAGTTTGATTTTGAACTTGTTAAGTTTGAGGTTCTTATGAGACATCCTAGAGGAGAGGTTGCATAGGTTTTTGGCCATGCAAGTCTAGTAATCAGGGGAACCACCAGGCTGAAGACAATAAATTTGGAAGTCATATACACTGAGATGACACTTAAAGTCAAATTTAGATGGAGAAAAGAAGAGTTCCAAGGAAATACCAAGTCCTGGAATACTAATATTATTTAAAGGTGGAGGAATCAGCAAAGAAGACTGAGAAGCAGCAGCCAGGGAGAGAGAAGGAAAACCAGGAGAATGTGGTGTCCTGGAAGGCGAGTGAAAACTCAGTAAGTGTAATACATATTTGCAATGTGCTCCCCTCAGCATCCATCCCCCTTCTAGCAGTTGCCCTCAATTTTCACTTAGAGATCTACTCCTTCCTGGGGACTTCCCTGGCGGTCCAGTGGTTAAGATGTTGCCTTCCAACGCGTAGGGGTGCAGGTCCGATCCCTGGTTGGGAAGCTGGGATCCCACTTGCCTCATGGCCAAAAAACCAAAACATAAACAGAAGTAATATTGTAACAAATTCAATAAAGACTTTAAAGATGGTCCACATCGGGGACTTCCCCAATGGTGCAGTGGTTAAGAATCCACCTGCCGGGATTTCCCTGGTCGCGCAGTGGTTTAAGAATCCGCCTGCCAATGCAGGGGACATGGGTTCGAGCCCTGCTGGGAAGATCCCACATGCTGCAGAGCAACTAAGCCCGTGCGCCACAACTACTGAGCCTGCGCTCTAGAGCCCGTGAGCCACAACTACTGAGCCCGTGTGCTGCAACTACTGAGGCCCGCATGCCTAAAGCCCATGCTCCGCAACAAGAGAAGCCACAGCAATAAGAAGCCCACGCACTTCAACGAAGAGTAGCCCCCACTCGCCGCAACTAGAGAAAGCCCGCGTGCGGCAATGAAGACCCAATGCAGCCAAAAATCAATCAATAAATAAATTTATTAAAAAAAGAAAAAAGGGGCTTCCCTGGTGGCACAGTGGTTGAGAATCTGCCTGCTAATGCAGGGGACACGGGTTCGAGCCCTGGTCTGGGAGGATCCCACATGCCACAGAGCAACTAGGCCCGTGAGCCACAACTACTGAGCCTGCAAGTCTGGAGCCTGTGCTCTGCAACAAGAGAGGCCACGATAGTGAGAGGCCTGTGCACCGCGATGAAGAGTGGCCCCCACTTGCCACAACTAGAGAAAGCCCTCGCACAGAAACGAAGACCCAACACAGCAAAAATAAATTAATTAATTTAAAAAAAAAGAATCCACCTGCCAATGCAGGGGACATGGGTTTAAGCCTTGGTCTGGGAAGATACCACATGCCGCGGAGCAACTAAGCCCGTGCGCCACAACTACTGAGCCTGCGTGACATAACTACTGAAGCCCACACGCCTAGAGTCCGTGCTCTGCAACAAGAGAAGCCACCACAATGAGAAGCCCGCGCGCCGCAACTAGAGATAGCCCGTGTGCGGCAACGAGGAACCAACACAGCCAAAATTAATTAACTAATTAATTAAATGGTCCACATCAAAAAAAAATCTTAAAAAAAAAAAAAGAGGTCTACTCCTTCCTTACTAAGACCACATGATCTGGGTAGGGCTTTACTTCCAGCTCCAAGCATAGAGCATCATGACCTAGAGCTGATCAATAAAAATGCTGTGCTTCACAACACTTCAAAACACTGGCTGGCAACTGGCTTAGGGATGGGCATGTGGCTGCAGCCAAGCCAATCAGAGTGAATCTCAGGACTTCTGCAGAAGCAACCGGGAAACTATTTTCAGCAGGATTTTAACTTTGGAGGGAAGCAGCCACCTTACCACGATGAGGGCAGCTTACCTGTGAATGAAGCCCACACGAAGTATGGTGGTAAAGAAAGTGGATCCTGGTGACTTCATTTGTCACCTGGATCAAGCCACACCTGAAGTCTGAAGTGGTCTAGACTTTGCAGTTATGTGAGTTTTTTTTCTTTGTTTATGCCAGTTTGGGTTGGATTGTTTTTGTAACTTGGAAAAAATTCTGACTAACTCAGCAAGGCAATGGATAAAATCATTAGGATGTATCTATCCTATAGAATATTTTTATGCCATTAAAAACAAAGTAGATCTCTACCTATTGACCTGGAAACACATCCATGATCATTAGTAAATGGAAAAAAGCATACTGTACTTCATATCTTCATATCCATTAGAATGGCTTAATCAAAAAGACAGACAGTAAGTGTTGACAAGGATGTAGAGAAACTGGAACTTTCATACATTTCTAGTGGGACTGTAAAATGGTGGAACCACTTTGAAAAACAATTTTCATATATATATGAACTGCCAGGAGAATTGAAAACATATGTCTGCACATAAACTTGTACACAAGTGTTCATAGCAGTATTATTCATAGTATCCCAAAAGCAGAAAAAAACCCAAATGTTCATCAACTGATAAATAGATAAGTAAATTGTTGTCTATCCATATAATGGAATGTTATTCAACCATAAAAATGAATGAAGTACTGATCATGCTTCAACACCGATGAACCTTAAAAATAGTATGCTAAGTGAAGCCAGACACAAAAGGACAAATTTTGTGTGTGAAGGGGAGCAGAATATAGAATCCCCAAATATGCCTCTTTGGCATAAGGATTATTTCAGGCTGATTATTTTTAAGAAACAACAGACACAGGGAAAGCTCTGAAAACTGAGTAAAGTTACCCTTTCGTAAGAGACATTTAACATGTATAAGGAGAATCTCCATTTGTAAGAGTGTCTCCCTTGCTGTACCAGGAACAGGGGGATGACTCTAAATCCCTAGAAACTCTTGTCATCGGAGAAGGGAACGACTAACATCTGCATAACAACCTTACTCTTGTTTACTGTGCTTTTGCTAGTAACCTCCATAACTGACTCCCCCCTTTCCCCATCAATATCTTCTTTTGTCTTTAGCTGGAGATGTTACTTAAGGTGGTAGCTTGGCCCATTTGGGGGAGTTTCTCAATTTTTCTGGGTCTCTCCCACGTATACAGGAGGTATCCATGTTATTAAACTTTTGTTTTTCTCCTGTTAATCTGTTTTTTATTACAGGAGGTGTCTCAGCCAAGAACCTAGAAGCGCAGAGGGAAACTTACTTTTCCTCCCCCATATATGATTCCATTTATATGAAATGTCCAAGATAGGCAAATCTATAAAAACAGAAAGAAAATTAGGGGTTGCCAGGGGCTGAGGAAGGGTGAGGGAAAATGAGGAGTTACTGCTAAGGGGTGTGGGTTTCTTTTAGGAGGGATGAAAATGTTCTAAATTTAAACTGTGATGATCTAGATTAAGGTTGCCCAACTCTGGGAATACACTAGAAACATTGAATTGTACACTTTAAATGGGTAAAATATATGGTACGTGACATATCTCAATAAAACTGTTTTTAAAAAGCAAACAATTCAGGTTGTTTCTCCAGGGCAAAATGAGCTAACATGCCCCCAAGCCATGGTCAGAGAATTGTACACCAGAGACATCCTGACTCCTGAAACTACAACTGAGAAATGTCACAGAAATGTCACAAGACGATGATTAACCCCAGTCTCTGTTTTCTTCCCCTTAAAAAAAAAAAAAAAAAAAAAACACTACCTCAAAGACCACATTGGAGTGGATCTGAGGCTTGTCTCCCACTCCCCACTCTCTTGTTTGGCACCTGCAATAAATGTGTACTTTCCGTCACCACAACCCGGTGTCAATAGGTTGGCTCTTTTTTTTTTTTTTTTTTTTTTTTTTGCGTTACGTGGGCCTCTCACTGTCATGGCCTCTCCCATTGTGGAGCACAGGCTCCGGATGCACGGGCCCAGCCGCTCTGCGGCATGTGGGATCTTCCTGGACCGGGGCACGAACCCGTGTCCCCTGCATCGGCAGGTGGACTCTCAACCACTGCGCCACCAGGGAAGCCCAATAGGTTGGCTCTTGCTATGCATCGGGCGAGCGGACCTGAGTTCAGTTCCATAAGCTTAACATCTGGGATATATATACACAAATACTGTACAGAAAGACCTTGGAAAGGATAAGTGCCACACCAATAAGTTACCTCAGGAGATGGGATTGAGAGCAAGGAACAAGAAGATTTTCATTTGTCTCTTTTACATATTCTGCCTTGTTTGAATTTGTCACGATGAGCATGAATAATTCTGTCATTCTGAAAAGATAAAAAAAAGTCAACTCAAGTGCCACCTTCTCCAGGAAGCCTCAGGGGCTGAAGTAAGGACTCCTCCTTAGCATTGCAGTCAAATTTTGTTCCTTCTGCACTTCAGCACTTGCCACTTGAAGAGAATTAACTGTTCTGGTTGTGAGACAGGAAGGAAGGGGGCAGGGCACAGCCTTTAAAAGAATGACACAGCCATCGAGGATACAACAAAAACTGGTTAGAACCTACTAGACCCAAGATGGTGGATGATTTGACTTCCAGTGGACCTCAAGCCTCATTATACGCTCACTGTAACACATTAGCATATGCTAAATGACACGCCCACAGGCGCCATGACAGTTCTGAGGTGGACCATAAAAGGCCAAAAAGTGGGCAGTGGCCCAATTCCTGGAAATCCCCACCCCTTCCCCAAAATAGTTGGACTAATCCTTCCATTCATTAGCCTATGAAACTACCCAGCCCATAAAAACTAACCACCCCATATTTCAGGGTGCTTTTCGCCTTTTGAGACTAACTGCATTCTATCTATGGAATGTGTATCTCTCTCAGTAAACCTGCTTTTACTTTACTATGGCTCACTCTTGAATTCTTTCCTGCACAAAGCTAAGAACCTTCATTTGGCTGCCCATCCCAGGAACTTGCCCCAAGACCTGGGACATGACCATCCTCTCATGCCCCATTTTCCCGTAACCTCTTTACAAGGGGTATTAATAAATCTACTTCTAGCCTATCACTTTGCCTCTCGCTGAGTTCCTTCTGCACCAAGATATAAGGAACCTGAACTTCAATGAGTCCTGAGACAAGTTGTGGGATTTCAGTTAGAAGATTGTGGGTTCAAGTCCCATCTGAAGGAGTGTGGTTTCAGTTGTGCTGGAGGGCAGAGGTTGTTCATTTTGTCTCTCTCATACTCAGCCTATAAATGGAACTTAGTAATATAATCTGGGGAATGAATGAATGGGGACTGAGTGAGTAAATAAATGAGTTCAGCTATGCCCACAAGCAACACTGGATCCCGCCTGGCTTTGCCCAAACTCACCCTATGGAGATTGGCTAAATGACAAGAGTGGCCATTTGGGGATGCTGGGTGCCCCCAAGGTGCCTGGGATTTATTACACTGCCACCAACACCTCAGCAACATGGATTTGCAAGTCTTAATTACATGCAGGGGACCAGCAGGAACAGCTCATTCGATAACTCTGACCCTAGAGACTCCAGTGTTATTCTTTGCCCCTTCTCTCTTGTTCTCTTGCCATCTCCAGCTCCCCAGGGAAAGCAGGGAGCTGAGGAGGCAAAGATGGATAAGAGATGTTCTTCAAACAGGGAGGGAGAGAGGGCTCAGGCTGCAGGGAGCTCTTCAACTTCAGCTTTAGACCTTAGGGCCTGGGGAAAATGTCTTCTTGTAATTTAAGGAAATGGCTCAGCCAGAGGTGATGGTGGGAAGCTGGGTCCTTGCCCAGTGTCAGCTCTGCATTACAAATGCCTCTCAAATCCCCCCAGGGGAAGATGGGATGTTTTTGATATGGTCTGTTCTCCCAGCTGAGGTGAGAGGCAGGGACTCCACCACAGTTTGTCTCTGCCAACCTCCCGAATTTCAGCTATTGGATCAGGATTTCACCTCTGGTTTTAGAGCATCTGACAGATGATCTCCCCTATACATCACTGTGGGTGAACAATTAAGAGACCAATTGAGAAAAAAAAGGAGGATGCTACATGAGCTCAACTGAAAAGCAGACAGAGGTTCAAATCCCAGCTTCACCACTTACCAGCTGTGTGGCCCTGAGCAAGATGATTGACTTCTCTGAGCTTCAGTGACACCATCTCTTTTTTTTCTTTTTAATTCTCCCACTGCCTGGTGCTTGGAAACTTTTACCCTCCCGAGATTCTGCCTTGGAAGTAAGGCATTATCATCACTGGGAATCCTCTTCTAAAATGCAAAAACCCCTTTAAAAGTCTCTAACTCAGCTTTGAACATTCAAGAATGGATCCATTTATCAGAGATAAACAACCAGTTGTTTAGCAGGGCCCTGATGATGAGAGACAGCAGACAGGCAAGGTTTGATTGGGGGAAAGAAGGAGGAAGAAGTTACTCCCAGAGGAAGGGAGAATAGGGTTGATGACCAAGAGGGTTCTGGGGACAGGATCCAGGCCTCAGTTTCCCCAACTCAAACACATAATATAGAGTAAACTTTATTGAGTATTTACTAGTTTTCAGGCATCATGCTAAGGGCACCACAGATTCTCTATTCATGTTTACAAAAACCCCATTTTACAGATGATGAAACCGAGGCCCTGGAAGGTTAAGTACTTTACTCGAGGTCACACTACCAGTATATGGGGGAGCCAGCTTGAAATCCCAGAGACTTTAGTTGACAACAGTGGATAATTTAAGGTTCTTAGGAGGCACGGGATCCTTATACAGAGTTGGGGAAAGGACATGACAAAAGGAGGGAGCAAGGTATGAAAAGAAGTCACTGAAAAATAAGCCCCAGCCACTCCCCAATTGCTGCAGGATCTGTCACCCTCTACAGCTGAGATCTCCATTGGAGACACAGCACCCTGGCTTGAGTGGGTCCCTGGGAAAGGCTGGCATGGACACCCTTCCCTCCTTCACTCCCTCTGGCCCCAGTTGGCCTAATGCCCTGAAACTGTTACCATGGAGACTTCCTCTTCAGTGGCCAGAGCAGGGAAGGGCTGGCACTGGATTGGGGGAGTGAGTGCTGGAGGCCCTGGGGAGGTGGTGTCAGGCTTTGCCAGATGGCTGAGGACAGGAGGCAAGCCCACCTCCATAAGGCAGGTCCCCAGTTATGCCAGGGTCTGCCAGACTCTCCTTAAAGCTGCCAGAAAAAAGAAAAAAAAAAAAAAACAATAACAACAAAAAACACAAACACCAATTTTTATCTGTCTTTAATCATGCCTTAAATACTTGTGCAGCACCTACTGTGTACTGGATATTATGCAGGGTCCTGGGATATGATTATAGGGAATTCACAGATCCTTTGAAGCTCATCCATGAGTCCCCCAACATAGAATAAGTCCCCCAATATAAAACAATATAAGAACCTCCAAGAGAGAGAATATGAATTAGCCCAACAAAAAGTTGCTCCTAGGTTGGTTTTTATTTTCAGGTTCTTTGATTGGCATGCTTATTTTCATATTAACATTAATAATAATAACAGTGATGGTAGTAGTAATAGCTAACATTTAATCGGCACATACTATGTGCTAAACATGAAGGAACTTGTATGCATCAACTTCTTTCATTTTAAGAATCGGGCTACGATGCAGGCATTGTTACTATTATGCCCATTTCACAGATAATGAAATTGAGGCTCAGAGAGGATCATTCATAAGCCCAAAGACAAACATCTGCTGTATCTCTTTCGCATTGCCACTATAACAATTTACCATAAATTTAGGAGCTTAAAACAATGCAAATTTATTCTCTTACAGTTCTGGAAGTCAGAAGCCCAAAATCTGGCTCACTGGGCTAAAGTCAAGGTGTCGGGAGGGCTGGTTCCCTGTAGAAGCTCTAAGGGGAGAATCTATTTCCTTGCCTTCTCCAGCTTCTATTGGCTGCCTGCATTCCTTCCTTGGCTTATGGCTCCTTCCTCCATCTTCAAAGCACATCACTCCAATCACTGCTCCCTGTTGCTATAGACAGGATGTTTGTGCCCCCCAAAATTCATATGTTGATACTGATCCCCAGTGTGGTGGTGTTTGGAGATGGAACATTTAGGAGGTGACTGGGTGATGAGGGTGGAGCTCTCATGAATGGGATTAGTGCCCTTATAAAAGAGACCCCGGTGAGTCCCTCACCCCTTTCTCCTTGTGATAACACAGCAAGAAGACAGCTATCTATGAGCAAGGAATTTGGCCCTCACCAGAAACCAAATCTTCCGGCACTTTGATCTTGGACTTCCCAGCCTCCAGAGTTGTGAGAAATAAATGTTTGTTGTTTATAAGCCACCCAGTCTGTGGTATTTTGTTGTAGTGGCCCAAACAGATGAAAACAGTTGTCATACTCCTTAACTCTGACCCTCCTGCCTCTCTAAGGATCCTCATAATTATATTAGGTCCCCCGGATAATCCAGGATAATCCCCCATCTCAAGATCTTTAATTTAATCACACCTACAAAGTCCCTTTTGCCATATGAGGTAACATTCACAGGTTCCAGGGATTAGGGAATGAACATATTTAGGGGCCATTATTATTCAGCCTACCATAACTAGAAGTGGCAGAGCCAGGAGTCAAACCCCCCAGATCTGCCTGACTGCAGAGACTGTTCTGTGAACTACCAGGCCAGCAAGAGCACCCCTGACACCTCATTCCCAGGGAGGAGAATGCCTGGGCTCTCCAACCAGCACACTGGGGGATTCTCATGAAGCTGGGTCCTAAACAAACTCAGTTGGTGGCCGACCTCCCAGACAACTGCCCTCATGCATCAGTCTGGAGCCTCTATTTAGCAGAACAAGGAAGACCGTGGGCTTTGAAGTCAGACAGTCCTGGGCTTTAATCTGCACAATGACCTCTACCATCTCTGTGACTTTGGGCATGCACTTTGCCCTCTCTGAGTCTCAGTTTCTCCATCTGTAAAGTGGGCATAATTAGACCCACCTCACAGGGCTGTTGTGCCAGTTAAATGAGCTTAGGGAGAGAATGGACTTAACACAGACCCAGCACAGAGGTGGAGTTCAATAGATAGGAATTATTATTATTATTATCATTTGATTACTATTATTGAATAGGTAGAACTTTGTCACCAGCCAGCCCTCCTTGAATAACCTTCTTTATACCGCAGATGCTCTCTTTGGATTTCACCTTGAAGATATTAGAAGTTAAAAAGTAAAACTCTCTCTGAGGGCCCAGACACTCCTCAGGGAACCCCAAGGGCAGACAAGAGAGCCCCAGTCACAGGTGAAAAGTTTAACAGAACAAAGGTGAAATGCTAACAACTTCCGGAGAGGAAATAATTACAAGATTTCCACCCTGGTTCCCAGTCCCATTAAAGAGATATGCGTTCTAAGAATCGGGATAGGGACTTCCATGGTATCTCAGTGGTTAAGAATCCACCTGCCAATGCAGGGGACAAGGGTTTGAATCCTGGTCCAGGAAGATCCCACATGCCGCGGAGCAACTAAGCCGGTGTGCCACAACTACTGAGCCTACGCTCTAGAGCCCGCGGTGCCACAAATACTGAGCCCACGTGCCACAACTACTGAAGCCCACACACCTAGAGCCCGTGCGCTGCAACAAGAGAAGTCACCGCAAGGAGAAGCCCGCGCACCGCAACGAAGAGTAGCCCCCGCTCGCCACAACTAGAGAAAGCCTGCGTGCACAGCAACGAAGACCCAACGCAGCCAAAAATAAATAAATAAAAATAAATTAAAAAATAAAAAAGAATCAGGGTAACAATGTATTTAACCTCAATCACAACATCTTTTCAAGATCCAGGTATGTGATGGGAAAATAAAACAAGAAACAATCAGACTTGTTTCAGCCCTGAAAATGCACTGAAGGCTGCAATTAAGAGGCCCCTGGAATAGTTCTATATGAATAGCCCACACCCCCCAAAAAAATATTTTGACAGTCAGGGCTGAATTATTCAAAAGACATTGCTCTTTATTTAAAGCAGAGCGTGGGTTTGTAAGAGATTGTTTTGTTTCCACTTTATTTCTTCACTGGAATCTTTACAGTCTGGATTTCATTAGTGTTCCAAAAATGTCACACTGCAGAGCAGGGGGAAATGTGGTAGCGACAGCTAGGATTCTGGCCGATGCACCTATATTTGACAAATGCCTGAGCCACTAGCCATATGCACATCCATTTCAATTAAGGAGTAGGAAGGACAGTTACCCTGATGCAGGCTGCTAATTTCATTGAGGGGACTCTAATTATTTTTCCTTTTTTTCTTCCTTCCTGACTAGAACAATTATATAAGAGTATTTCTATTTGCTAGAACTAAACACTAAAGTAAGAAATAATGGCAATGATTTCTCTCCAAGCTGCTCTGGATAGGATGAGTAAGGATCCAGGCACGGTTAAAACATTCCTAGGGGCTTCCCTAGTGGCGCAGTGGTTGAGAGTCCGCCTGCCGATGCAGGGGACACAGGTTCATGCCCCGGTCAGGGAGGATCCCACATGCCGCGGAGCAGCTGGGCCCGTGAGCCATGGCTGCTGAGCCTGCGCGTCCAGAGCCTGTGCTCCGCGGCAGGAGAGGCCACAGCGGTGAGAGGCCCACGTACCGCAAAAAAAAAAAAAAAAAAAATTCCTAGAAGAGTGGCATGAATTTCCTATGGCAGAATTCTTACACCTTTTCCGGGATAGTAAAAATAAAGCTCAGCTGACTATCTCCAATTGTGGTAGTGGTTACAGGACTACATGCGTCTAAACCCATAAAACCATGGGACCATGAACCAGCTCTATTATATAAAAATGAAAAGACATAATTACAGGGACTTCTCTGGTGGTGCAGTGGCTAAAAATCCGCCTGCCAATGCAGGGGACACAGGTTCAAGCCCTGGTCCGGGAAGATCCCACATGTGTCGGAGCAACTAAGCCTGTGCGTCACAACTACTGAGCCTGCGCTCTAGAGCCCGCTAGCCACAAATACTGAGCCCACGTGCCGCAACTGCTGAAGCCCACATGCCTTGAGCCCATGCCCCGCAGCAAGAGAAGCCTGTGCACTGCAATGAAGAGTAGCCCCCGGTCTCAGCAACTAGAGAAAGCCTGTGCACAGGAACGAAGACCCAACCCAGCCAAAAATAAATAAATAAATTTATGCTCTCCTTGGATTGATTAAAATTGATTAACAAACTAAAAAGTAAGAATAAAATTGATTAACAAACTAAAAAGTAAGAAAGAAAGAATGCTTGGAATCTGCCTACACTGGTCCCTGGAAGTATTTCTGCTTGCTGAAAAGCTTAATTCTCTAATTGCACATTCATTGAACAAGTACTTATTGAGCACCTCCTAGATTCAAGGCACTGTTCTAGGCACGGGGGAAACAGCTATGTATGAGATGACAAGGAATGTACATACAAGCAGGGAGAGGCAAACTATAAACAGAAAAAGTATATACACACAAGTCTAAGTACTATAAAGACAGTAAAATAAGATAATGGAATGCAGAGGGACTGAGTAAGTCCTCTCAGACAAGTCTAAGTACTATAAAGACAGTAAAATAAGATAATGGAATGCAGAGGGACTGAGCAAGGGGCTACTTTAGATAAGCTCTACTTTAGAGGGCTTGTCAAAGGGAGAGCCATTTGAACTGAGACTAGAAGGAGGAGAGGGACTAGCCAGAAAGAACAGCAAGTGCAAAGGTCCTGAGGTAGAAACAGAGATGACTGGTATGGTGTAGCTGAAGTCAAGTGATCCAGGGAAGGGGTATGATGAAGAAAGAGAGTGGGGAAAGATGAGATCGGGAAGGTGGAAAGGGTCAGGTCATTCAGTACTTTGTAGGTTGTAAGGTGAGCTTGAGTTTTATTCTAAATACACTGGGAAACCATTGGTGGGTTTCAAACAAGGGTGCAAAAGTAGAACAATTACTCCAGTGGGTCAAGGGACACTTTGGGAGGTGTGTTAGCTATTCTGTCACCATGGGGGGTACCAAGACCATTGGCCCACTATGTGTTAGACTTGTATTGGGGGTTGATTTTCTATAAGGTGGTATTGGATTTCCTTCCCATCACTGGGATGCTTCTGAACAATAGGATGCAAGATGACAGATTGGTCTGGGAAGCAAGGTCTGTAATCTATTCAACATATATTACCAGCGACTTATTCTAGGCACCATGCTAGAGACTGGGGACATAGCAGTGAAGAAAGCACAGCCAGTCTGTCACCACATAGAGCTCTGTCATTCATGCCAGAAAATGGCAGGGAAGGGAAGTACCAGAGATGTGACAGCACCAATGAGGAGCACCTAATGCAGACTTGAGGGGATCTGGGAGGCTTCTCAGAGGAGGTAAACTGAAGGATAGGCAGGAGGTGGAAGGGGAAAAGGAATGGCATTCCAGATAGACAGAATATCATGTGCAAAGGCCCAGAAGTCACAGAGGAAACTGAAGGGGCAGCATTACAACTTGACTAGACCAGAGAGTATGAGGGTGAAGCAGTCAGCAAAGCCTCATAAATCACATCGATGAGCTTAGAATTTATCCCAAGGGACACAGGGAGGCATGGAAAAGATGCAAGCCTCAGGAGGAGTAATTAGATCTGCATGTTAGAAAGATCAAACTGTCTTCAGGAAGATGGCAGTGTGGGAAGACGTGGAGTTAGTGTCTCCCCACAACTAGGGTGCCTGCTGGCCACTGGTGGGGAACTCTGATGCCCAAGGAGACGGGAGGAACCCCAAAGTGAACCGGTAGGACATAGGGGGACTGAGGGGGGAGGAGAAGTGGAGGCCAGACAGGCTCAGCACCCTTGAAGCCAGGGAGATCAGGAGATGCAGGCGGGAGGGACTGTCCGGGAAGAGCAGGAGAGGAGCGGAGGGTGATCACCTGGCCCACTCCGGCCACCCCACTCCAAAGCCCCATCCAGCCCGCATGGGTCCTGGGGCCATAGGAGGGAGGCCGGAGAGATCAGGAGAGGCACGCTGAGGGACCCTCCCAGACCCCAGACTGGAGGAGCAGGGGAAGAGAGGACAGCATTTGCTCTACCCACTCGAGCCCAGAAGTTTGCTGGGCTCCCAGGTGAGGTCCGTTGCCTTCTGAGACCAGGGATGGGGATCATGCCTGGGCCCCTTTTGTTCTTTGAGCCTAAGCCCCACCCCCCACAGCCCCCAGGGCCTTTTCCAGCCCTGTGGGTCCTAAGTATAAGCCATGCCCATCACCCAAACCTCGCCCTTGCTTAGGCCCCGCCCTCCACAGCCAAGGCCTTTGCCCCCCCCACCCTTTTTGTTTCTTTTCCCTTCTCCTCTTTTTTACTATTGTGGTACTGATGTACCTTCCAGTTGTTGATTCATCTACATTTTTATTTTTATACTCTTTCTAACATATCTGTTAGTTTCCTAGTCTAATTTTATTTTTTACCTTATCGTTCCCTTTTTTTGCTGACCCACCTGGCTTGCAGGATCTTGGTTCACAAGCCAGGGGTCAGGCCGAAGATCCTACAGTGGGAGCTCCGAGTCCGAACCACTGGACTAACAGAGAACCTCAGGGCCCAGGGAATATTCAATTGAGTGAGGTCTCACGGAGTTCCTCACCTCAGCGCCAGGACCCAGCTCTACTGAATAGCCTACAAACTCCAGTGTTGGAAGCCTCAGGCCAAATAACCAGTAAGATAGAAACACAATCCCACTCATTAACAAAAAAAAAAAAAAAAAAAGAGAAGGCAAAAAAATATGTCACAGATGAAGGAGCAAGGTAAAAACCTACAAGACCAAATAAATGAAGAGGAAATAGGCAATCTACCTGAAGAAGAATTCAGAGTAATGATAGTAAACATGATCCAGAATCTTGGCAATAGAATGGAGGCATGGATTGAGAAAATACAAGAAATGTTTAACAAAGATCTAAAAGAACTAAAGAACAAACAAACAAAGATGAACAGCATAAAAAAAAATATTCTGTGATAACCTACAATGGAATAGAATGAAAGAAGAGTATAGATACACACACATATGTATGTATGTATAACCGAATCACTTTGCTGTACAACTGAAACTAACACAATATTGTAAATCAACTATACTTCAATAAAAAATAAATAAAAATTAAACTTAAAGAAAGTCAAAAAAAAGATGAACAGCATAATAACTGAAATGAAAAATACACTAGAAGGAATGAATAACAGAATAACTGAGGCAGAAGAATGGATAAGTGAGCTGGACGACAAAATGGTGGAAATAACTGCTGAGGAACAGAATAAAGAAAAAAGATTGAAAAGAATTGAAGACAATCTTCAGAGACCTCTGGGACAACAAAAAACGCATCAACATTCAAATTACAGGGGTCCCAGAAGAAGAAGAGAAAAAAGAAAGGGTCTGAGAAAATATTTGAAGAGATTATAATCAAAAACTTCGCTAACATAGGAAAGGAAATGGTCACGCAAGTCCAGGAAGCACAGAGAGGCCCATACGGGACAAACCCTAGGAAAAACACACCAAGACACATATTAATCAAACTAACAACAATTATATTCAAAGAAAAAATATTAAAAGCAGCAAGGGAAAAACAAAAAATAACATACAAAGGAATCCCCATAAGATTATCAGCTTTTATCAGCTGATTTTTCAGCGGAAACTCTACAAGCCAGAAGGGAGTGGCATGATATACTTAAAGTGATGAAAGGGAAGAACCTAAAACGAAGATTATTCTACCTGGCAAGGATCTCATTCAGATTTGATGGAGAAATGAAAAGCTTTACAGACAAGCAAAAGCTAAGAGAATTCAGCACCACCAAACCAGCTCTACAACAAATGTGAAGGAACTTCTCTAAGTGGGAAACACAGAGAAGAAAAGGACCTACACAAAAAAACACAAAACAATTAAGAAAACAGTCATAGAAACATACATATCGATAATTACCTTAAACGTGAATGGATTAATTGCTCCAACCAAAAGACACAGGCTTGCTGAATGGATACAAAAAAAAGACCCATATATATGCTGTCTACAAGAGACCCACTGTAGACCTAGGGACACATTCAGACTGAAAGTGAGGGAATGGAAAAAGATATTCCATGCAAATGGAAATCAAAAGAAAGCTGGAGTGGTTACATTCATATCAGATAAAATAGACTTTAAAATAAAGAACGTTACGATAGACAAGGAAGGACACTACATAGTGATCAAGAGATCAATCCAAGAAGAAGATATAACAATTATAAATATATATGCACCCAGCATAGGAGCACCTCAATACATAAGGCAACTGCTAACAGCTATAAAAGAGGAAATCAACAGTAACACAATAATAGTGGGGGACTTTAACACCTCACTAACACCAATGGACAGATCACCCAAAATGAAAATAAATAAGGAAACAGAAACTTTAAATGACACAATAGACCAGATAGATTTAATTGATATTTATAGGACATTCCATCCAAAAACAGCAGATTACACTTTCTTCTCAAGTGAGCACGAAACATTCTCCAGGATAGATCACATCTTGGGTCATAGATCAAGCCTCAGTAAATTTAAGAAAATTGAAATTATTTCAAGCATATTTTCTGACCACAAGGCTATGAGATTAGAAATGAATTACAGGGAAAAAAACGTGAAAAACACAAACACATGGAGGCTAAACAATACGTTACTAAATAACCAAGAGATCACTGAAGAAATCAAAGAAGAAATCAAAACATACCTAGAGACAAAAGACAATGAAAACACAATGATCCAAAACCTATGGGATACAGCAAAAGCAGTTTTAAGAGGGAAGCTTATAGCTATAAAAGCCTACCTCAAGAAACAAGAAAAATCTCAAGTAAACAATCTAACATTACACCTAAAGGTACTAGAGAAAGAAGAACAAACAAAACCCAAAGTTAGCAAAAGGAAACAAATCATAAAGACCAGAGCAGATAAATGAAATAGAAACAAAGAAAAGAAAAGCAAAGATCACTAAAACTAAAAGCTGGTTCTTTGAGAACATAAACAAAATTGATAAACCATTAGCCAGACTCATCAAGAAAAAGAGGGAGAGGACTCAAATCAATAAAATTAGAAATGAAAAAGGAGAAGTTACAACAGACACTGCAGAAATAAAAGCATCCTAAGAGACTACTACAAGCAACTTTATGCCAATGAAATGGAAAACCTGGAAGAAATGGACAAATTCTTAGAAAGGTATAACCTTCTAACACTGAACCAGGAAGAAACAGAAAATATGAACATACCATCACAAATAATTAAATTGAAACTGTGATTAAAAATCTTCCAACAAACAAAAGTCCAGGACCAGATGGCTTCACAAGTGAATTCTATCAGACATTTAGAGAAGAGCTAACACCCATCCTTCTCAAGCTCTTCCAAAAATCGTAGGGAAGGAACATTCCCAAACACATTCTATGAGGCCACCATCACCCTGATAACAAAACCAGACAAAGATACTACAAAAAAAGAAAATTACAGACCAATATCACTGATGAATATAGATGCAAAAATCCTCAACAAAATACTAGCAAACAGAATCCAACAACACATTAAAAGGATCATACAGGGCTTCCCTGATGGCGCAGTGATTGAGAGTCTGCCTGCCGATGCAGGGGACACGGGTTCGTGCCCCGGTCCGGGAATATCCCACATGCCGCGGAGCGGATAGGCCTGTGAGCCATGGCCGATGAGCCTCCGTGTCCGGAGCCTGTGCTCCGCAACGGGAGAGGCCACAACAGTGAGAGGCCCACGTACCGCCAAAAAAAAAAAAAAGGATCATACACCATGATCAAGTGGGATTTATCGCAGGGATGCAAGGATTCTTCAATATACACAAATCAATCAATGTGATACACCATATTAACAAATTTAAGAATAAAAACCATATGTTCATCTCAATAGATGCAGAAAAAGCTTCTGACAAAGTTCAAAACCCATTTATGATAAAAAAAAAAAAACTCTCCAGAAAGTGGGCATAGAGGGAACCTACCTCAACAAAATAAAGACCATATGTGACAAACCCACAGCAAACATCATTCTCAATGGTGAAAAACTGAAAGCATTTTCTCTAAGATCAGGAACGAGACAAGGATGTCCACTTTCACCACTAACATTCAACATAGTTTTGGAAGTCCTAGCCACAGCAATCAGAGAATAAAAAGAAATAAAAGGAATACAATTTGGAAAAGAAGAAGTAAAACTGTCACTGTTTGCAGATGACATGATACTATACATAGAGAATCCTAAAGATGCCACCAGAAAACTACTAGAGCTAATCAATGAATTTGGTAAAGTTGCAGGATACAAAATTAATGCACAGAAATCTCGTGCATTCCTATACACTAATGATGAAAAATCTGAAAGAGAAATTATGGAAACAATCCAATTTACCACTGCAACAAAAAGAATAAAATACCTAGAATAAACCTACCTAGGGAGACAAAAGACCTGCATGCAGAAAACTATAAGACACTGATGAAAGAAATTAAAGATGATACCAACAGATGGAGAGATTTACCATGTTCTTGGATTGGAAGAATCAACATTGTGAAAATGACTATACTATCCAAAGCAATCTACAGATTCAATGCAATCCCTATCAAATTACCGATGGCATTTTTTACAGAACTAGAACAAATCATCTTAAAATATGTATGGAGACACAAAAGACCCCAAATAGCCAAAGCAGTCTTGAGGGAAAAAAACGGAGCTGGAGGAATCAGACTCCCTGACTTCAGACTATACTACAAAGCTACAGTAATCAAGACAATATGGTACTGGCACAAAAGCAGAAACATAGATCAATGGAACAAGATAGAAAGCCCAGAGATAAACCCATGCACCTATGGTCCACTAATCTATGACAAAGGAGGCAAAGATATAAAATGGAGAAAAGACAGTCTCTTCAATAAGTGGTGCTGGGAAAACTGGACAGCTACATGTAAAAGAATGAAATTAGAACACTCTTTAACACCATACACAAAAATAAACTCAAAATGGATTCGAAACCTAAATGTTAAGAATGGACACTATAAACCTCTTGAGGAAAACATAGGAAGAACACTCTTTGACATAAATCGCAGCAAGGTCTTTTTTGATCCACCTCCTAGAGTAATGGAAATAAAAACGAAAATAAACAAATGGGACCTAATGAAACTTCAAAGCTTTTGCACAGCAAAGGAAACCATAAACAAGACGAAAAGACAACCCTCAGAATGGGAGAAAATACTTGAAAACGAATCACCGGACAAAGAATTAAACTCCAAAATATATAAACAGCTCATGCAGCTCAATATTAAAGAAACAAACAACCCAATCCAAAAATAGGCAGAAGACCTAAATAGACATTTCTCCAAAGAAGACATACAAATGGACAAGAAGCACATGAAAAGCTGCTCAACATCACTAATTATTAGAGAAATGCAAATCAAAACTACAATGAGGTATCACCTCACACCAGTTAGAATGGGCATCATCAGAAAATCTACAAACAACAAATGCTGGAGAGGGTGTGGAGAAAAGGGAACCCTCTTGCACTGTTGGTGGGAATGTAAATTGATACAGCCACTATGGAGAAGAGTATGGAGGTTCCTTAGAAAACTAAAAATAGAATTACCATATGATCCAGCAATCCCACTACTGGGCATATACCCAGAGAAAACCATAATTCAGAAAGACACATGCACCCCAATGTTCACTGCGGCACTATTTACAATAGCCAGGTCGCGGAGGCAACCTAAATGCCCATCGACAGACGAATGGATAAAGAGGTGGTACATACATACAATGGAATATTAGCCATAAAAAGGAATGAAATTGGGTCATATGTAGAGACGTGGATGGATCTAGAGACTGTCATACAGAGTGAAGTAAGTCAGAAGAGAAAAACAAATATCATATATTAACGCATGTATGTGGAACCCAGAAAAATGGTACAGATGAACTGGTTTGCAGGGCACAAATTGAGACACAGATGTAGAAAACAAACGTATGGACACCAAGGGGGGAATACCGCGGTGGGGTGGGGATGGTGGTGTGCTGAATTAGGCAATTGGGATTGACATGTATACACTGATGTGTATAAAATTGATGACTAATAAGAACCTGCAGTATAAAAAAACAAGCAAATGAAAAAACAACTAAGACTAAACTTTCTTTGGGTTATTTGTATGGAAATATGTTAATATAAATGTTTCAGACATTACATGAAATTTCTAAAAATCTTATATGTTCTGGTATAATGTTATAAGTCATAATTCTAGTTATTACTTTAAAATGTATATCTCAGGAATAACTAAATTTCCTTGTCAATTGCATTATTATGAAGTTTCATCAAATCTTTAACCGTGGTCATTTTTAAGTCTTTTGTCATTTACAGACAGTTCTGGGTGTATTCTGATGCTTCTGCAAAAATGTTCCTATAAAAGGGTTTCATTCTCAAGGAATTCATGGAAAAGACTCTGACAAGTACAGGTTTCTGGTAACTGACTATACTACTGAAGTGAATGAATAAGTATTTTCAGAACTAATGGAAAACTGATGAATTCATAAAAGTGCTAACAAAAGATCAAGATGAAAAAAAATTAATTACATGGGACTGAGTGAACTGATGAGGATGATTATAATTTCTGTGAGTTTCTGTTTGAATAAAAAAAAAATCCCACAAGGACTCAGAAGCAAAAAATATACAAATCAATTTTCACTGCAAAGTAAAGGAGCTGTTACAGGGGAGGATTACTGGACTGAATGTCAATATTATGACATAGTATGAGTGTGTTTCGTAATTGCAATCATTGTTGCTTTTGTTGTGGTCATCCATTTACAATGCTTGGTGTCAGTTTATTTATCTCTTGTAAAAATAAAATACAGTGTGTGTTAAAAAAAAAAATCAGAACTCCACATGCAGATCAAGAAACCCTGTCATACACGGCACTTTTTAATCAAAATCTCCAAAAGCAAGGTAAAAAAAAAAAGAAAAAAAAATATTAACATGAATAAAATCTGTTTGTCTTTTCTTCTGTTAATCTGTCTTTTGCGGTTAATTACAGTTCTGCATGACGGAACTTAAGAGGGTAGAAGAAAAGTTTTCTTCCCCTACAATTCCAAGACCACAAGCTCCTATTGCTCTGCCTACTGTAGGACCCAGCAGAAAGAGGAGTGGCCTGTAGGGGAAAAGGATGCAGTGTCAAGCAGGTATCAAGAGAATGAAGATACCTAGATAAGTGGTGGCTCAACACTAAGCTTATCCAGAAGATCATATCACTTGCCCCCATTTTATTAATGGATCTTTTATGACAATCAAGTGATATGCTGCATATAAATGACCTTTGAAAGCTCTGAAGAGTTATACAAAGGATAAATTAAACAGACCCTTATAATTACCATTATTTCATCCAAAAGCTACCCACAACCTCAATGATCTGAGAGATGAAGAATCAGGAATAGAGGAAGAAAGCTCTGAGAACACTCCAAAATGTTATAAAAGCCACCTGATAAAGGAGAAACCCCAAATATTCACTCAGAGCCTACAGACTCTTTTTTTTTTTTTTTGCGGTACGCGGGCCTCTCACTGTTGCAGCCTATCCCGCTGCGGAGCACAGGCTCCGGACGCACAGGCTCAGCGGCCATGGCTCACGGGCCCAGCCACTCCGCGGCATGTGGGATCTTCCCGGACCGGGGCACGAACCCGTGTCCCCTGCATCGGCAGGCGGACTCTCAACCACTGCGCCACCAGGGAAGCCCTACAGACTCTTGATTTACACACAATTCACACTAAAAGTTACCAGGTTTCCCATTTTCACAGGAGATTCAAAATTCCAATGTAGAATAAGAAGGATGCTGCTTAGGTGTGACGGACGATAGACAGAGACAGAAAGAGGGGAGCTCTAAAGGCAAATAACAACCCTTACAGTCTGGGGCTAATTAGCGTTAAGGGCAAACAGCTCTCCATTCCTCAGTCAGGGAGAAATCACGGAACAGTGAAAAGAAAAGAGTGGGGAACCATCTAGAACTATGGTTGCATCTAACCTCTACCACTGACAAACTCTATGAACTTTGGCAGGTGATGGCACCTCCCTGAGTGTGGCAGTTTTAAAACATGTCTACAAATTCTTTAATACTTCCCCCTTCAAGAGGTAGAGCCTAATTATCCCCTTCTAACAAATAGAATAAAGCAGAATTGACAGTGTCCAACTACAAAGACTAAGTCAAAAAAGGCATTATGGCTTCCATCTTGGTGTCTGTCTCTCCTGGACCATTCTATGTTGTGAGGTCATTCATACAGGCAGCTCTATGGAAAGATCCATGAGGCTAGGAACTGAGGCCTTCCGCCAACAATCATGTGAATGGAAGTAAATTTTCCAGCATCAGTCAGGCCTCAGATGACTGCAGCCCCTGCCACATTCTGAGTGCACCCTCATGAAATCCTCAGCCAGAACCACCCAGCTAATCTGCTCCTGAAACACTGACCCTCAAACTATGAAAGACCATAAATGTTTGTTGTTTAAAGCTGTTAATTTGATATACAGTGACAGACAATGAATACACTAAGCCACAGTTTCTCCATCTGTAAAATGAGAATAACAGAGAACAGGGAACACAAATAAGTATATGTAAGATGTCTAGCAGATGCTTGGCATGTGGTAGTAGGTGAATATACGTTAGCTTCTTCTCCCATCTGCCCCTCAGCTACACCTGAGAGTATAACTTCAGAAAGAATGGATAACTGAATTTTATAACATGGAGAAAGTTAAATTGTTTCTGTACCCTCTTTTTTATATTTTTGGATTTTATTTTTTTATACAGCAAGTTCTTATTAGTTATCTATTTTATACATATTAGTGTATACATGTCAATCCCAATCTCCCAATGCATCCCACCATCACCACCCCCTGCTGCCCCTTGGACACCCCCTTGGTGTCCATACGTTTGTTTTCTACATCTGTGTCTCAATTTGTGCCCTGCAAACCAGTTCATCTGTACCATTTTTCTGGGTTCCACATACATGCGTTAATATATGATATTTGTTTTTCTCTTCTGACTTACTTCACTCTGTATGACAGTCTCTAGATCCATCCACGTCTCTACATATGACCCAATTTCATTCCTTTTTATGGCTAATATTCCATTGTATGTATGTACCACCTCTTTATCCATTCGTCTGTCGATGGGCATTTAGGTTGCCTCCGCGACCTGGCTATTGTAAATAGTGCCGCAGTGAACACTGGGGTGCATGTGTCTTTCTGAATTATGGTTTTCTCTGGGTATATGCCCAGTAGTGGGATTGCTGGATCATATGGTAATTCTATTTTTAGTTTTCTAAGGAACCTCCATACTCTTCTCCATAGTGGCTGTATCAATTTACATTCCCACCAACAGTGCAAGAGGGTTCCCTTTTCTCCACACCCTCTCCAGCATTTGTTGTTTGTAGATTTTCTGATGATGCTCATTCTAACTGGTGTGAGGTGATACCTCATTGTAGTTTTGATTTGCATTTCTCTAATAATTAGTGATGTTGAGCAGCTTTTCATGTGCTTCTTGTCCATTTGTATGTCTTCTTTGGAGAAATGTCTATTTAGGTCTTCTGCCCATTTTTGGATTGCATTGTTTTTTTAATATTGAGCTACATGAGCTGTTTATATATTTTAGAAAGTGATCCTTTGTCCATTGATTCGTTTGCAAATATTTTCTCCCGTTCTAAGGGCTGTCTTTTCGTCTTGTTTGTAGCTTCCTTTGCTTTGCAAAAGCTTTTAGGTTTCATTAGGTCTCATTTGTTTATTTTCGTTTTTATTTCCATTACTCTAGGAGGTGGATCAAAAAAGATCTTGCTGTGATTTATATCATAGAGTGTTCTTCCTATGTTTTCCTCAAGAGGTTTATAGTGTCCAGTCTTAACATTTAGGTTTCAAATCCATTTTGAGTTTATTTTTGTGTATGGTGTTAAAGAGTGTTCTAATTTCATTCTTTTACATGTAGCTGTCCAGTTTTCCCAGCACCACTTATTGAAGAGACTGTCTTTTCTCCATTTTATATCTTTGCCTCCTTTATCTTAGATTAGTTGACCATAGGTGAGTGGGTTTATCTCTGGGCTTTCTATCTTGTTCCATTGATCTATGTTTCTGCTTTTGTGCCAGTACCATATTGTCTTGATTACTGTAGCTTTGTAGTATAGTCTGAAGTCAGGGAGTCTGGTTCCTCCAGCTCCGTTTTTTTCCCTCAAGACTGCTTTGGCTATTTGGGGTCTTTTGTGTCTCCATACATATTTTAAGATGATTTGTTCTAGTTCTGTAAAAAATGCCATCGGTAATTTGATAGGGATTGCATTGAATCTGTAGATTGCTTTGGGTAGTACAGTCATTTTCACAATGTTGATTCTTCCAATCCAAGAACATGGTAAATCTCTCCATCTGTTGGTATCATCTTTAATTTCTTTCATCAGTGTCTTATAGTTTTCTGCATACAGATCTTTTGTCTCCCTAGGTAGGTTTATTCCTAGGTATTTTACTCTTTTTGTTGCAAAGGTGAATGGGATTCCTTCCTTAATTCCTCTTTCAGATTTTTCAGTTTTGGTGTATAGGAATGCCAAAGATTTCTGTGCATTAATTTTGTATTCTGCAACTTTGCCAAATTCATTGATTAGCTCTAGTAGTTTTCTGGTGGCATCTTTAGGATTCTCTATGTACAGTATCATGTCATCTGCAAACAGTGACAGTTTTACTTCTTCTTTTCCAGTTTATATTCGTTTTACTTCTTTTACTTCTCTTATTGCTGTGGCTAGGACTTCCAAAACTATACTGAATAATAGTGGCAAGAGTGGATATCCTTGTCTTGTTCCTGATCTTAGAGGAATGCTTATCAGTTTTTCACCATTGAGAATGATGTTTGCTGTGGGTTTGTCAAATGTGGCCTCTATTATGTTGAGGTAGGTTCCCCCTATGCCCACTTTCTGGAGAGTTTTTATCATAAATGGGTGTTGAACTTTGTCAAAAGACAACCCTTCATTTTTTGTATTATCTTTGTCTGGTTTTGGTATCAGGGTGATGGTGGCCTCATAGAATGAGTTTGGGAGTGTTCCTTCCTCTGCAATTTTTTGGAAGAGTTTGAGAAGGATGGGTGTTCTCTCTTCTCTAAATGTTTGATAGAATTCACCTGTGAAGCCGTCTGGTCCTGGACTTCTGTTTGTTGGAAGATTTTTAATCACAGTTTCAATTTCATTATTTGTGATTGGTCTGTTCATATTTTCTATTTTTTCCTGGTTCAGTCTTGGAAGGTTATACCTTTCTAAGAATTTGTCCATGTCTTCCAGTTTGTCCATTTTATTGCCATAGAGTTGCTTGTAGTAGGCTTTGTATTTCTCCGGTGTCTGTTGTAACTTCTCCTTTTTCATTTCTAATTTTATTGATTTCAGTCCTCTCCCTCTTTTTACTTGATGAGTCTGGCTAATGGTTTATCAATTTTGTTTATGTTCTCAAAGAACCAGCTTTTAGTTTTATTGATCTTTGCTATTGTTTTCTTTGTTTCTATTTCATTTATTTCTGCTCTGATCTTTATGATTTCTTTCCTTCTGCTAACTTTGGGTTTTGTTTGTTCTTCTTTCTCTAGTTCCTTTGTAAGGTTAGATTGTTTATTTGAGATTTTTCTTGTTTCCTGAGGTAGGCTTGTATAGCTATAAACTTCCCTCTTAGGGCTGCTTTTGCTGCATCCCATAGGTTTTGGATCGTCATGTTTCCGCTGTAATTTGTCTCTAGGTATTTTTTGATTTCCTCTTTGATTTCTTCAGTGATCTCTTGATTATTTAGTAACGTACTGTTTAGCCTTCATGTGTTTGTCTTTTTTACATTTTTTCCCCTGTAATTCATTTCTAATCTCATAGCGTTGTGGTCAGAAAAGATGCTTGATGTAATTCCAATTTTGTTAAATTTACTGAGGCTTGATTTGTGACCCAAGAAGTGATCTATCCTGGAGAATGTTCCGTGTGCACTTGAGAAGAAAGTGTAATCTGCTGTTTTTGGATGGAATGTCCTATAAATATTAAATCTATCTGGCCTATTGTGTCATTTAGAGCTTGTGTTTCCTTATTACTTTTCTGTCTGGATGATCTGTCCATTGGTGTAAGTGAGATGTTAAAGTTCCCCACTATTATTGTGCTACTGTTGATTTCCTCTTTTATAGCTGTTAGCAGTTGCCTTATGTATTGAGGCGCTCCTATGCTGGGTGCATATATATTTATAATTGTTATATCTTCTTCTTGGATTGATCCCTTGATCATTATGTAGTGTCCTTCCTTGTCTCTTGTAACGTTCTTTATTTTAAAGTCTATTTTATCTGATATGAGTATTGCTACTCCAGCTTTCTTTTCATTTCCATTTGCATGGCATATCTTTTTCCATCCCCTCACTTTCAGTCTGTATGTGTCCCTAGGTCTGAAGTGGGTCTCTTGCAGACAGCAATATATACGGGTCTTGATTTTGTATCCATTCAACAAGCTTCTGTCTTTTGGTTGGAGCATTTAATCCATTCAAGTTTAAGGTAATTATTGATATGTATGTTCCTATTACCATTTTCTTGTTATGGGTTTCCTTTTGTAGGCCCTTTTCTTCTCTTGTGGGAGTACTTCCGACTTAGAGAAGTTCCTTTCGCATTTGTTTTAGGGCTGGTTTGGTGGTGCTGAATTTTCTTAGCTTCTGCTTGTCTGTAAAGCTTTCGATTTCTCTGTTGAATCCGAATGAGATCCTTGCCAGGTAGCATAATCTTGGTTGTAGGTTCTTCCTTTCATCATTTTAAATATATCGTGCCACTCCCTCTGGCTTGTAGAGTTTCTGCTGAGAAATCAGCTGTTAACCATACAGGAGTTCCCTTGTATGTTATCTATTGTTTTTCCCTTGTTGCTTTCAATAATTTTTCTTTGTCTTTAATTTTTGTCAATTTGATTACTATGTGTCTCAGCGTGTTTCTCCTTGGGTTTATCCTGCTTGGGACTCTCTGCAGTTCCTGGACTTGGGTGGCTATTTCCTTTCCCATGTTAGGGAAGTTTTCGACTATAATCTCTTCAAATATTTTCTCGGGTCCTTTCTCTCTCTCTTCTCCTTCTGGGACCCCTATAATGCGAATGTTGTTGCGTTTAATGTTGTCCCAGAGGTCTCTTAGGCTGTCTTCATTTCTTTTCATTCTTTTTTCTTTAGTCTGTTCCGCAGCAGTGAATTCCACCATTCTGTCTTTCAAGTCACTTATCCGTACTTCTGCCTCAGTTATTCTGCTATTGATTCCTTCTAGTGTAGTTTTCACTTCAGTTACTGCATTGGTCATCTCTGTTTGTTTGTTCTTTAATTCTTCTAGGTCTTTGTTAAATATTTCTTGCATCTTCTCGATCTTTGCCTCCATTCTTTTTCCGAGGTCCTGGATCATCTTCAGTATCATTATTCTGAATTCTTTTTCTGGAAGGTTGCCTATCTCCATTTCATTTAGTTGTTTTTCTAGGGTTTTATCTTGTTCCTTCATGTGGTACAAAGTTCTCTGCCTTTTCATTTTGTCTGTCTTTCTGTGAATGTGGTTTTCTTTCCACAGGCTGCAGAATTGTAGTTCTTCTTGCTTCTGCTGTCTGCCCTCTGGTGGATGAGGCCATCTAAGAGGCTTATGCAAGCTTCCTGATGGGAGGGACTGGTGGTGGGTATAGCTGGGTGTCGCTCTGGTGGGCAGAGCTCAGTAAAACTTTAATCCACTTGTCTGCTCATGGGTGGGCCTAAGTTCCCTCCCTGTTGTTTGTTTGCCCTGAGAGTCCTAGCACTGGAGCCTACCCAGCTCTTTGATGAGGCTAATGGCAGACTCTGGGAGGGCTCACACCAAGGAGTACTTCCCAGGACTTCTGCTTCCAGTGTCCTTGTCCCCACGGTGAGCCACAGCCACCCCCTGCCCCCGCCTCTGCAGGAGACCCTCTAACACTAGCACGTAGGTCTGGTTCAGTCTCTTATGGGGTCACTGCTCCTTCCCCTGGGTCCCGATGCACACACTACTTTGTATGTGCCCTCCAAGAGTGGAGTCTCTGTTTCCACCAGTCCTGTCGAAGTCCTGCAATCAAATCCCGCTAGCCTTCAAAGTCTGATTCTCTAGGAATTCCTCCTCCTGCTGCCGGACTCCCAGGTTGGGAAGCCTGCCATGGGGCTCAGAACCTTCACTCCAGTGGGTGGACTTCTGTGGTATAAGTGTTCTCCAGTTTGTGAGTCATCCACCCAGCAGTTATGGGATTTGATTTTATTGTGATTGCACCCCTCCTACCATCTCATTGAGGCTTCTCCTTTGTCTTTGGATGTGGGGTATCTCTTTTGGTGAGTTCCAGTGCCTTCCTGTCGACGATTGTTCAGCAGTTAGTTGTGATTCTAGTGCTCTCGCAAGAGGGAGTGAGCGCACGTCCTTCTACTCCGCCATCTGAACCAATCTCCTGTACCCTCTTTTAGAGAACAAAACAATTTTAAAAGGGGGTGGTGAGTCTTGGAATGACTGCCATTAAAATCATCCTCAGTAAAGTAGAAAAGTTTTAATAACACACTAGCAAATAGAAGCACAGCGCATGACCTCAGACAGATCTAGGTACCAGGTATCAGCTCTGCCACTTTACCAGCTGTGTACCCTTGGGAAAATCACTTAACCTCTCTGAACCTCACGTTCTGCATGTAAATATAGATGACCTCGGAGTGTATGTTTCAGTCACCTGGAAAATGTACTAATTTAGAACTCCTACCTTGGGGTTCCAGATCAAAGGGTCAGTTGTTGCGAAGGCCAGAGCTGATTACCTGGCAAATGTTGTTCCTCCAGTCACCTGCAACCAACACATGCACACACACACACAAACACATGCACATACACACACAACTAGGCAGTATGCTGGAGGGTGAAGACAGATATATTGCATTCTCTTTTCACTTCAAGACTGCTTTTGGTATTCATTTTAATAAAACTTCACTCTTATAAAGATGCTGGGATTGGAGTCGGGGAGCCCCATGTATAACATGACTTGTCTGAGCCCTTCCCCTGTTAAGGTTGGTCCCATTTCTGCAGTAATAAGTACATCTCCTGCCTTCTCTCTCCCACCCCCGAAAAAAGAGCCAATGCGTGTCTGGGAGTGTTTGGAGGTGAGCAGAATGAAGCCAGGGAGGTGAACTGTAATTAAAACACAGGTGGGGAAAGCAAGAAAGAGCTCCTTTAACATTCAAATGGAGAACCTGGCTGCAAGGAACCTATGTTTTGAGCCAGGTGGGCTGGGGGCTTTGTTAGTGAGGCACTGGGAAGCAATGGAGGTGGGTAGAGAGAAGCTTTGGTTTCAGGAAGGTTAAAGAACCTGGTTTGTGGGGTGGGGGGAATCTCAAGAACACAGAGGGACCCCCCAAATTCCTCTCCCCATGTCTGGGGTGAAATTTTTAAAAATTACTGTGGTGCTCCAAGGACAATGGTGCTTCAAGAACAAAGGACGACCCTGCCTGAAAAAGTTTCAGCGTTACACCCCCTACCAGACTCTTAATTGCCCTCCCCACTATGTTGCAATGGTTATGAAATTCCTGAGCCCACCTGGGCGACCCCCACCTGAGCGACGGGGACCTGTCCCAAATAAGGAAAGGCATATGCCCTGTCCCACTCCCACACTATAGAAGGAAGGTATATGCGTCTCAACCAATCAGTAAACGAAATTTTCACTTCAGACCATTCCTTTGTTTTCTGGCTATAAAAACTGATCAGTAGCACATGTTTGGGCTCGACTCTCGCAGATTACTAGGAAGTCGGCCTGCTGTTCTGGCAGCGACCCTTCCCTCTAATAAATTCTAGCTTCTTTACATTCTGCCTTGTGTCTGGAAATTTCTTTTCCAACCCGCGTTAGGACCACAACAATTACTATTACCTACTTGAGATGTATGTTCAAGGACACAGAGAATAATAAATGCCCCCAACAGCAGATTAAGAAATAAGCATCCCCAATATATCTGAAGGCTCTTGTATGCCCCTCCTCAACCATACCCCCCATCGACTCCACAGAGGGAACATCTGCTCTGAATTTGGCGTTTTCAGTCTCATGTGTGTCTCTATACTTTTACTACCCATGTATGTAATGTGTATCCCTAACCTTACTCAACTGTTTTGCATAGTTTTAAACTTTATAGAAATAACACTCCATATGCATTTTGGGGCAACTTGTTTTTACTGCTCTCGACATTATGTTTTTTGGAGGATTCACCCATGTTGATTCACAGAGCCTGAGCTCATTCATTTTCAGCAGCATGAGTCTAATGTATATATCCAATTTCCTCTTGATAAGGGGCTAATTTACATCCCCACTCCCAAATACATTGTGAAAAAAGATTATAAAGGGAAATGGAATTAAATATTGAAAGCGCCTGTTTTTCAGAGCGTTGCCATATGAAAAGAGCCAAACGTTTTTCATATCTACCTCAGAGGGTTTCTGTAAAGATTAAGGAACATGATGATAATAATAAAAGTGAACATTTATCAGGTGGTTACAGCCTGCCTGGCTGCAGGCTAAAAAGCTTTGCATTAATTGTGCATTTAACCTTTAGCACAACTTTGTTGATGGAGCAGCTCATGTTTTCCCATTTTACAGATGAAGACACTGAGGCTCAGAGAAAGGGGAAGCGACTTACCTGAAGACAAATTGCTCCGAGGAGGCAAGAGTGGCACTTGAACTAAGATTTCTCTGAAATGCTTAACTCTAGACCCCATGCTAGAAATGGGCTCAGGGCAGAGTCTGGCACAGAACAAGCACTTAATCAATGGTAGTTGTTATTATCGGTAATAATGAACCATTTTTGAGCCAGGCAGTATTAGCAGAACTGGCATTAATTATTCAGCTCACCTGGGGAGAGTGACTTGCAGTATAGCCTGTATTTAAATTAAGAGGAGGGAAATAGATGACCTCCTCTTAGGAGGGGGTCAACCTTTCCCATAATCTGATTCTAATTATACCCCCAGGGAGTGCCCTAAATCCATAAACATTGGGAAGCTGCACCACTGTGATTCAAAATCTGTGTTATGCAATCTCTTTTCTCTAGGCTCACAGTTCAGGGTGAAGAAACTGTACACTTGTTGCAGGCATGAGGTATAATACTGAATCCTCCACGTGTATTAACTCAGTCAGTCCTCACAGCAACCAAGGACACACCAGAAACTGAGGATCAGGGATATCAAGCCACTTACCTAAAGTCACTGGGATAGTTAGTGGCTCTGGTATAATACAAAATATATACTTGGTCTCTGGCCCTGGTTCCTTACACAGAGCTCCTAAAACTCTTGTAATTTCCTGAGTGATAGGGGTGCTAGGAGCATCTTTTGTGGTAATATTGGGTTGGCCAAAATGTTCATTCGGGTTTTTCCGTAAGGGAAAATGAACATTTTGGCCAACCCAATATTTGGTCTTAGTCCCGTTTCTGACACAGAGCTTCTAAGACCCTTAGGATCTCTGGAGTGTTAAGTGTGTCTTTTTATGCTGATGAGATGACAGCTGGCTGGGAGCCCCTAGAGAGCTTCAGGATGGGCACTGGTCATGGAAAGATCAAGGCATAATTAGAGGGTTGGAACTTTCAGTCCTAAACCTCCTCCCAACCTCCAGGAAGGGGAGAAGGGCTGGAGATATGAGTTAATCATCAAAGGCCAATGATTTAATCCATCATGCCTGTGTGATGGAATCTCCACAAAAACCCCAAACAGCAGGGTTCAGAGAGCTTCCAATCCCTGTGCTGGAAGGGTGGCACACCCCAACTCCACTGGTGCAGAAGCCTCTTCATCTGGCTGTTCCATTGACTAATTGACATATGTTACAATGTGTACAGTGTTTCATGCAATGAAACCTATCAATATCAGTTTATAAAGTAGAACTCACAGAACCAGAGAGAAGGGTGGTTGCCAGGGGCTGGGGGCTGAGGAAAATGAGGAGATATTAGTCAAAGGATATGAAGTTTCAGTTATAAAATGAATAAGTTCTGGGAATCTAATGTACAGCACTGTGATTATAATTAATAATACTGTATTGTCTGCTTGAAATTTGCTAAAAGAGTAGATCTTAGGTGTTCTCATCCACAAAAAAAAATAAAAAAAATAACTATATGAGGTTATGGATGTGTTAATTACCTTGACTGCGGTAATCATTTCACAGTGTATACACATATTAAATCATCACATTGTACACCTTAAAGTCACATTGTACAACCTAAGTATATACAATTTTTACTTGTCAGTTATACCTCAGTAAAGTGGGGGAAAAATAAAATTTAATTTTTTTCAATTTTATGGTTTTCTTTTCATATTTCAGAGGCGGCCACATTTCTTTTTAGGGTGCAAATATTCCCACAGGCCTTTGTAAGGCTCATAAACTCCTAGCACTGACCTCACAGTGCCTGATGGATAAACCAGATCTCATCTCGGCCACATGAATAGAAAGTCAACTCTCTCTGGCTACCCAGATACTATGACTCGCTTTTGTATTCCTCCATGTTGGCGCTTCTCATGTGTCAAAGCCAATGCAGCAGACAACGTGGAAAGACGCTGACGACAGAACGCCAAGAAGACAAATGATTAATGGCTGTCCCACTCCCCAGCCCCCTGGAACAGAGAGGTTAATTACCAGCATCTAAAACATCTGATGGGAAGACGTTACACACCCATATTATCAATTAACCTCACATCTAAGAAATCACCATCACTGCAAATTAATAGAAAATGACTGTCATCCTAATTACAAGGTATATACAAGAGGCCAGGGTTAGGCAAGGAGACTTCTTTCTTAACTTCTTCCTGGTTAGTTTCCTACTCTGTTTGGCATCCTTTCAGTAAGTTACACTTGGGTTCCACTTCCTCCTTAAAGCTGTCCCCAGATACAGTTGCTGCTGCTGTTGTAAATCATTTTTATTGACCACTTACTATATGCCACGTACCACACTAAGTACTTCCTGTGCATTCTCCTCCTCCCACCCACTTCACTTATTCGTGGTTCCTGCCTGGTGCGATTTTTCACTTTTCAGTTTCCAAACTTGATCTAGGTTTCTTTAATCTAAGGAATTCAATTTTGCCATGTACTCCCATAAAGGGGCTGTCACTCTTGACTCACACCAGCCAAACTCACAAAAGAGCAATGCATAAATCAGTGCCAACAGGAATTCCCTGTCGGTCCAGTGGTTAAGCCTTGGTGCTTTCACTGCCAGGGCCTGGGTTTGATCCCTGGTCAGGGAAGTAAGATCCCACAAGCTGCACGGTGTGGGGAAAAAAAAAAAAATCAGTGCCAACGTATTGATTGCTGTTGAGAATCAGAAGTGCTTAGGGAAGAAAAGCTCATCTTCTTCACCAAGCACATTTTCTTCCTGTTACAGATCTTTACCAGAAAACATAGCATATACTATTGCTGTCCCTCTCACCATCTCTTGCACACTGATGTGATTACTTCTGTAAATACCTGTGATTCTTTGCCAGGGCTTTCTCTGGCTAAGCCAGAGAAAAGCATGCTAAGCCAATGCATGGAGCAAGTCAGAAGTGTCGATGAGGTAATGCCCCCAGGAGTAGTCCTTCAGTGATGACTGCTGTGAGTAAAGGATACATACTTCCTCATCCACACAACTTTGCACACCACGAGTAACTCTGAAGCATGTGCTACCCAGCCTCCCAGCTGCCCTCAGCAAAATGCTACTGCTTACTACCCTTCTCTGTCAGTTCCCTCCCCTACTAGTGCTTCGTGGAATCACCTGCCAAATAAACTCCTTGCACTGAAAACCCTTGTCTCAGAGTCTGCTTCTGGGGGGACCCAGCTTATGACAAACATTATGAGTGGTCCTGCAACCAAAGAGTCAGATGGGCAATCATAACATTGAGCCCCTGCATTCTAGGGATTTCCCTGATGCACAAGCAGGTTCTCTTGCTTGTACGTCTAAGAACTCTCTTTTCTGGACAATTCTGGACACATACAATGACCAGTCTGGCCTCCTTGGACTCACTTCCACAGATCCTCAGTTAACACAGTTTCTCTTGAGAGGACAACCCAACTGATCAGCTTTTTGTGCTTTTAATTACAATCCCCATCCAGGCACCTTCCTGACATAGGCAGGAGGGGTCCCTAGGCTCTCCCAACTCATCAATCACACACATACTCCCATCCAGGCTTTAGGATGGGTCATTTACTTTTTTCTTGTAATAGATTTTTAAAAACAGTCCCCTTTTGACAGCCCCTTTCTCCTGCTACCAGGGTCCGAGCTCAGCTCTGTGTTTCCTTCACAGTCTGCGATTCCACTGGCCAGGGAGATCTTGGGCTGTGGTTCACCATGCACCCACTATGTTCCTGGTGCACCAGTGGGGCACCTTAAACCATCTGTTCACGGCCAGTGCACGGACTAAGAACCAGAGTCGATAGCTTCTTGCCAGGTTCTCGGACTGCCTGGGGAGGAGTGGCTGTTGAGGGGCGAGAGGTGCTCATTTCAGCTTCATCCAGGTCTCCTTCTTCCTACTCCCTCCCCTCCAACACCACCGCTTTTGGAGAGGTTGGAAGCCAACTCTAAGCCATGTGGCTGACAGGGTCTTGGTGCTCCGGCCTCATGTCAGGCCAGAGCCTCTGAGGTGGGAGAGCCGACTTCAGGACATTGGACCACCAGAGACCTCCTGGTCCCTCATAATATCAATCAGCGAGAGCTCTCCCAGAGATCTCTGTCTCAATGCTAACACCCAGCTCCACTCAACGACCAGCAAGCTCCAGTGCTGGACGCCCCATGCCAAACAACTAGCAAGACAGGAACACAGTCCCACCGATGAGCAGAGAGGCTGCCTAAAATGATACTAAGTTCACAGACACCGCAAAACACACCAGCAGACGCAGCCCTGCCCACCAGAAAGACAAGATCCAGCCCCACCCACCAGAACACAGGCACCAGTCCCCTCCACCAGGAAGCCTACACAAGCCACTGAACCAACCTCACCCACGGGGGGCAGACACCAAAAACGAACGGAACTACGAACTTGCAGCCTGCGAAAAGGAGAACCCCAAACACAGAAAGTTAAACAAAATGAGAAGACAGAGAAATATGCAGCAGATGAAGAAGCAAGGTAAAAACCCACCAGACCAAACAAGTGAAGAGGAAACAGGCAGTCTACCTGGAAAAGGATTCAGAGTAATGATAGTAAAGATGATCCAGAATCTTGGAAATAGAATGGAGAAAATACAAGAAATGTTTAACAAGGACCTAGAAGAACTAAAGAGCAAACAAACAACGATGAACAACACAATAAATGAAATTAAAAATTCTCTAAAAGGAATCAATAGCAGAATACCTGAGGCATTAGAACAGATAAGTGACCTGGAAGATAAAACAGTGGAAATAACTACACAGAGCAGAATAAAGGAAAAAGAATGAAAAGAATTGAGGACAGTCTCAGAGACCTCAGGGACAACATTAAACGAACCAACATTCAAAATATAGGGGTCTCAGTAGAAGAAGAGAAAAAGAAGGGTCTGAGAAAATATTTGAAGAGATTATAGTTGAAAACTTCCCTAACATAGGAAAGGAAATAGTCAATCAAGTCCAAGAAGCATAGAGAGTCCAATACAGGATAAATCCAAGGAGAAACACACCAAAACACATATTAATCAAACTATCAAAAATTAAATACAAAGAAAAAATATTGAAAGTAGCAAGGGAAAAGCAACAAATAACATACAAGGGAATCCCCATAAGAGTTAACAGCTGATCTTTCAGCAGAAACTCTGCAAGCCAGAAGGTAGTGGCAGGATATATTTAAAGTGATGAAAGGGAAAAACCTACAACCAAGATTACCCTACCTAGCAAGGATCTCAATCAGATTCTATGGAGAAATTAAAACCTTTACAGACAAGCAAAAGCTAAGAGAATTCAGCAACACCAAACCAGCTTTATAAAAAATGTTAAAGGAACTTCTCTAGGCAGGAAAAACAAAAGAAGGAAAAGACCTACAATAACAAACCCAAAACAATTAAGAAAATGTTAATAGAAACATGCATATCGATAATTACCTTAAACGTAAATGGATTAAATGCTCCAACCAAAAGACACACGCTGGCTGAACGGATATAAAAACAAGACCCGTATGTATGCTGTCTACAAGAGACCCACATCAGACCTAGGGACACATACAGACTGAAAGTGACCAGATGGAAAAAGATATTCCATTCAAATGGAAATCAAAAGAAAGCTGGAGTAGCAATTCTCATATCAGACAAAACAGACTTTAAAATAAAGACTATTACAAGAGACAAAGAAGGACACTACATTATGATCAAGGGATCAATCCAACAAGAAGATATAAAAGTTGTAAATATTTATGCACCCAACATAGGAGCACCTCCATACATAAGGCAAATGCTAACAGCCATAATAGGGGAAATCAACAGTAACACCGTAATAGTAGGGGACTTTTAACACCCCACTTTCACCAATGGACAGATCATCCAAAATGAAAATAAATAAGGAAACACAAGCTTTAAATGACACATTAAACAGGATGGACTTAATTGATATTTATAGGACATTCCATCCAAAAACAACAGAATACACTTTCTTCCCAAGTCCTCATGGAACATCCTCCAGGATAGATCATATCTTGGGTCACAAATCAAGCCTTGGTAGATTTAAGAAAATTGAAATCGTATCAAGTATCTTTTCCAACCACAATGCTATGAGACTAGGTATCAACTGATGGGAAAAAACTGTAAAAATACAAACACATGGAGGCTAAACAATACACTACTAAATAACCGAGAGATCACTGAAGAAAACAAAGAGGAAATCAAAAAATACCTAGAAACAAATGACAATGAAAACACAACAACCCAAAACCTATGGGATGCAGCTAAAGCAGTTCTAAGAGGGAAGTTTACAGCAGTACAATCCTACCTCAAGAACAAGAAAAATCTCAATAATAAATGCTGGAGAGGGTGTGGAGAAAAGGGAACCCTCCTGCACTGTTGGTGGGAATGTAAAATGATACAGCCACTATGGAGAATAATATGGAGGTTCCTTAAAAAACTACAAATAGAACTACCATATGACCCAGCAATCCCACTACTGGGCGTATACCCTGAGAAAACCATAATTAAAAAAGAGTCATGTACCACAATGTTCATTGCAGCTCTATTTACAACAGCCAGGACATGGAAGCAACCTCAGTGTCCATTGACAGATGAATGGATAAAGAAGATGTGGCACATATATACAATGGAATATTACTCAGCCATAAAAAGAAACGAAACTGAGTTATTTGTAGTGAGGTGGATGGAGTCTAGAGTCTATCATACACTGTGAAGTAAGTCAGAAAGAGAAAAACAAATACCGTATGCTAACACATATATATGGAATCTAAAAAAAAAAAAATGG
The DNA here is from genome assembly GCF_937001465.1 of Orcinus orca. NCBI lineage: Eukaryota > Metazoa > Chordata > Mammalia > Artiodactyla > Delphinidae > Orcinus > Orcinus orca. The sequence goes on along the minus strand of NC_064573.1, from coordinate 74,199,485 downwards.
TTCTTAAGAACCTAGGGGCAGCACAGGAATAAAGACGCTGACGTAGAGAATGGACTTGAGGACACGGGGAGGGGGAAGGGTAGGCTGGGACGAAGTGAGAGAGTGGCATGGACATATATACACTACCAAATGTAAAATAGATAGCTAGTGGGAAGCAGCCACATAGCACAGGGAGATCAGCTCGGTGCTTTGTGACCTCCTAGAAGGGTGGGATAGGTGGATGGGAGGGAGACACAAGAGGGGGGAGATATGGGGATATATGTATATGTAAAGCTGATTCACTTTGTTGTAAAGCAGAAACTAACACACCATTGTAAAGCAATGATACTCTAATAAAGATGTATAAATAAATAAATAAATGTATGTATGTATGTGTATATATATATATGTATGTATGTTCCCCCCAAAGCCGGCATGTAATGCAGTGGATGCAGAATTAAGAAAAGTTAATTGTGAATCTCAGTGTAATTCTTGTGGGAGAACACGCTTCTATAACTTACCTTCCCAATCTAATAGTGCTTTGACGGTTTTAGGAATTTAATATTTTAGTCATACCCCACATCTTGCAAACCAATCTGCACAAATCTGCTAATAAAAAGGGCTATCTTGACTCAACTATATCAAAGCGCAAGCCAGCTAACTCCCCCCCACGCTCATATACGAAATACGAAAATGATGTTAGCTAAGCCCTTGATTAAAAATGGCCTCATCTGGAGGGGACTATTTTCAGAAAGTTATAGCTTGTTAAATAAGGGCTAATTGGAAAGATGAACTGACAGGGATGAGGGTGGGGAAGCCAGGGGCAATAAAAAGACAGAGAGACACCGTGGCAGCCCAGTGGTTAGGACACGGTGCTTTCACTGTAGGGATCCTGGGTTCAATCCCTGGTTGGAGAACTAAGATCCTGCAGGCCGTGTGGCACAGCCAAAAAAAAAAAAAAGAGAGAGAATTTAGTGTAAAGTCCAGAGAGAAATGGAGAGAAAAGCAGAGAGAGACAGACAAACGAGTGAGACACAGGCAGACAAAGATATATGAAGACAAAGAGAGAAAAATGGAGATTGAGAGGCAGACAGACAGAGGCAGATACAGAAAGACAAAGAAACTGACAGAAATAGAGTAAGAGGAGAAGACAGAGGTGGGTGCTAGCTTCCCTTCAACTTTAAATCATCATCATCAGAGTAACAAACCATAAACACCCTGTCACCTGGGTACAGGGTGTCCACCAAGGTCAGAAGCAAGGTCAAAATGAAGTGGGTTGTTAGGATCCCAGGCAAGACAGGGAGAGAATGACCAACACAGCTCTCTGGCAGAAGGTTAGACTCCCAGGATTCTGAGCCTTGGAGGTGGAGGCAGAGTCTTCTGGTGCTTTCTAGGCAAGCTGGTCCCCAAAGCATCCATCTTCTGCCTCCTGCCCAGACAGTGCTAACAGGGAATAAGAGTGAAGTTTCACACAGCTCTGAAGCCTTCATTTTATAAGGGTTAATGGCTGCAAACCAGGGAAATGCCAGGCTCAGGGTGACTTTCAAAACCCATGTGTGTTCTCTCTTCAGCGTGATCTGAAGGCATCATATTTGGTCATCAGTGCAAACCAAAGCTTTTTTGTCCCCCAGACTTCATTGGTCTTCAAAACCATGGGATTTGGCCTAAATTTGCTCTATCAGATGATATTTATACAGTAAAGAAAAAAAAAGATAATGATAATATCAGCAAGCATTTTTTAATATTTATTTATTTATTTTGGCTGCACCAGGTTTTAGTTGCGGCACACGGGATCTTCGTTGCAGCATGCGGACTCTTAGTTGCGGCATGCGGGCTTCTTAGTTGCAGCATGCGGGCTTCTTAGTTGCAGCATGCAGACTCAGTTGTGGTATGCACGTGGGATCTAGTTCCCCGACCAGGGATTGAACCCAGGCCCCCTGCATTGGGAGTGCGGAGTTTTACCTACTGGACCACCGGGGAAGTCCCAGCAAGCATTTTTTGACCACTGATTGTGTGGCAGGCCTTGGGCAAAACTTTACAAGAATTATGTCATTTCATGCTCACCACAAAACTCTTTGCATTTTAGTAACAGTATTTTTTAGGTAAGATAATTGTAGCTCAGAGAAGTTGTGTTTTGTCTAAGAGCACACTACTAATGGTTTGGAGAGACAAGATCTGGACCCATTTCCCAGCTCTTCACCACAGTGCCTCTCTTCCAAGTCTCTGCTGTGAAGGTTCATTTAGTTAAAGAATGTAGTTCCAAGTGGCCAAAGAAATAGTTTCTGAAATCCCCCATGCTCCCTTCCTCAGCAGGGCTTTGCATATGCTGTTCCCTCTACCCAAATGCTTTTCCTTTTCCTCTGTCCCCTCTTCTAAGTCTGCTCACTTTTTAGATATCAGTTCAATTGTCTTTTTTTTCAGGGGAACCTTCTCTCATTTCCTTGACCAGGTCAAATTCCTCTATTATGCTCTCTCGGAGTACGATGTACCTTTCCTGGGTTCACTAACTGCAGTTGCAATTTCACATATTTTTGTGTGATTGTTTGATTAATCACAAAACCTCTGCTAGTGAAAAAATTCCATAAAGGAGGGACTGCATCTGTTTTTTGCTCATCCCTCCATCCCCAGCACCCAACAGAGCCCTTGGCCCATAGTAGGTATTCTTTTGTATATATATTTAATTAATAAATTACTAAATTACTGAGTGAGAGAGTGAACGAAATAACTAGAAACATACGTTAAAATCAAGATTAGAGGGTGGGCTTCCCTGATGGCGCAGTGGTTGAGAGTCCGCCTGCCGATGCAGGGGACACGGGTTCGTGCCCTGGTCTGGGAAGATCCCACATGCCGCGGAACGGCTGGGCCCGTGAGCCATGGCTGCTGAGCCTGTGCATCCGGAGCCTGTGCTCCGCAATGGGAGAGGCCACAACAGTGAGAGGCCCACGTACCGCAAAAAAAAAAAAAAAAAAAGATAAAGATTAGAGGGTTTTCCTCGTGGCACAGTGGTTAAGAATCCGCCTGCCAATGCAGGGGACACGGGTTTGAGCCCTGGTCTGGGAAGATCCCACATGCTGCGGAGCAACTAAGCCCATGCTCCACAACTACTGAGCCTACACTCTAGAGCCTGTGAGCCACAACTACTGAGCCCACGTGCCACAACTACTGAAACCCATGCGCCTAGAGCCCATGCTCCGCAACAAGAGAAGCCACAGCAATAAGCCCGCTCACCGCAACTAGAGAAAAGCCCGCATGCAGCAACGAAGACCCAATGCAGCCAAAAATAAATTAAATATAATTAATTTTTTAAAAAATCAAGATTAGAAATATGAAGATGGGAAAATGCTATAAGAAACGGCTGGGGGGTTGGATACCTAGTAGCAAAAGATTATTTCCAATTGTTTAGAAAAGGAAAACAAGAACACAAAGTCTTAAAGCAAAACTGAGGAATAAATTGTATTGGTTCCCATTTATGGTGAATTTTTAGTTTTAGCTTTTAAAAAGAAAAATAACATCTTAAAAATATAAAAAAGAAACAGCTAGGGGAGTTGAAAATAGTTGCCTCAAGGGAAAGACTAGGAGAGAAGTAGGAAACTAATATTTTGTTATAAATATGTTATAATCTGACTTTTAAACTATGTGTATGTATTATGTCAATACAATTAAATCATAAAAATTAAAAGTAATGACTTTACTGGAATTTTTTTTAAATATAAGAAGAAAGATGAAAGCGAAGGAGAGGAGTTTTTCAAACGGAAAGAGAATGGAGTTGGGAGGGGGAGGGGAGGATGTCAGTGAGGAGGCATCCCAGAGAGCAATCCATGCAGTTCAAAGGATCTGGGTACCCACAATCTAATACTGAGAATTAGGAGTCAGTGCTGACCTTGAACTACACAGTGTAATAGAAAGAGGCCCTCTATGAAATTGTATACAAGATAAAGTATGTGTGAATTTCCCAGGTTCTATGGCTTTGGTCAGATTATCAAAGGAAGCTATGATGAAAGGTTAGGAACTAGTAAATAAACAAGGTAAATATTTTTATATTTTTAAAAATTGAAAGATTTCATGTAAAAATCTAGATTTCCAACTTCTGTCCCCCAAAATACAGTAACACTAACACTGTAATGGCTCGTGGTAATGACTGCCCAGAGCTGAGTTGCAGCTGCTCCCTGTGTAATACGGAAGACCAAATCTGACTCAATACTGGATCTATTTCTTTTACTTTAACCTTTGTATTCTATTGCTTTTGCTACTAATTAAGAATGCTGCCTAGAGCCTGAAATACAGGATAGGCCATTCTCGAGGCTCTGACCTTTAAAGGTATAACAATTTTCCTTCATATGGAGATAAAAAGTTGCAGAACAGAGAATAACATTGGTCTTGTTGGAGGTTTACAGGAATATGGTGACCTGACCTAATGCCATAGCTGCAAGAACAAAGGATTCCCACACCAAGAAGTTTGCAGCAACCAGCCACACCCGCTTTTAGCATAAAAGAAGCCTGAATTCTAACTCAGGAAAGATGGTTTTTGGTTTCTGTTTTTTTCCCTAGGAAGAATTTTATTGTCAGGTAATTCCCTTAGGGAACAAAGTCTTCTGAGAACTCTGAAGCACACTCTCTCCCCCCTTTCCTTCTGTGATTTAAGATGGTTCTTTGGGACGCTAGACCACCATCTTCTCAGTCTGATGGCTTTCCAAATAAAGTCTCTATTCCTTGCCCCAACAACTCACCTCTCGATTTATTAGCCTATCATGCAGGGAGCAGTATGAGCTTGAACTCGGTAACACCTACAGATGGAGCATATGTTCTCCAACTCACCACATCCTACCACTCTTGTATTTTCCTGGCCCAGCCTGCTTCACTTGTTGACATTTCATGCCTGAAACCTGTAAGCAGTCGAGTGTGCAACTCCTAACTGTCAGAAAGTGGCTAGTTCAGACTAAAATGTGAGTGGCTGATATGTTTGCATGCTTTTGTGTTTTTTTGTTTTTTTAAACAGGAGATTATTGAGCCCATCAAAATCCCTAATGATGGAATTCACAGGAGACATATTTCTGAGTCCCACTCAGACAATGTTTATACTCCTCACTCTCTCTCCCATTCAGGTTGGACCAAAAGAACAGAAATCCAGTTCCAAGCATTCTCCCTCTAAAAGACTTCTGTAGACCTTCCCAGATTTCTCTGCATTCTATTTTTGTTGTTAATTTAGTTTGCATTGGCTGGTTTTTGTTTGTTTGATTTTGGAGTCTTTTGTTTTATTTTTGGATTGGTGGGTTGTTTTTTGTTTTTTGTGGGGGTTTTTTGGTTTGGTTTTTGCTTTTCTAAGACAAATTGTTAGCTGCTGGCAATCATAATTTTGCCTGTCAAAAGAATCTTGGCCTCCAAGAAAATGGGGAGTCAGTAGTTCCCTTTGATTGACACATACATTTGAAAGCTTTTGTTTTCCTCCCTAGTTCTGAGGTAACAATCACAGACAGCCACTATTGCTGGGTCACACAGAGAAAAACCCTGTTACCTTTCCATAATAAAATGCTGTGCAGTTTGAAATCATCTCATGCTGGGCCCATTTTCCTAACTGCTTGGCACCTGCAAAGGGACAAAATGACTTTGAATTGAGGGGTGGCAGTGAGAAAAACAAAGGCAACCAAGCCAGAGTCTGTGATGTTCTTTATACTACAAGCTTGAGAACAGTGACTTCCACTGCAACTGAAAGGGAGCGAGAGATTCCTTGCCTGAGGCTGGTGCCTAAGAGACTGAATCTCTACTTTACTTGAGTCAATTACATTTGATTCAGTATTTTCGGAGCATCATTATGTGAAATGCAGTATGCCTGACTTGTGGGGATGCAAAGATGAGGAAGACACAGCCCCAGTTCTCAAGGAACTTGAAGTCTAGCAGGAAAGATCAGACAAAAACCCAAAGACTGATAACAAATATGGTTTCCAGCTACATAATCTTTCTGATCTTTCCTGACAAATGTTTATTCCCACTTTTTTTGGTAAATACCACTATGTTCCCAATCTCAATCTATTTGGCCCAGGTTAGACCCTCACCCCTCCCCCACTTCCCTATTGCTTCCTGAGAGAGAGAGATCAAGTTCCAATTACACTGCTTGAGCCCCTAGATCAAGTCATACCTAAAATCTTCCCCCTTAGTCTTTTCTGAGCCTTCAAGCTGTCAAGTCCGTTTGTTTGTTTGTTTTGCCTAAGCAGGTTTAAGTTATCTTTTTTAACTGAAAAAGTCCTGACTAATAAAAATATATGCAAATACTCTTACTTATATTACCTCATTTCATCTTCAAAACAATTCTGTAAGATTTACAAGGACCCTCAGGGCCCTGAAGAGGGTAAGACCGGTGTGAACACTGCCAGTTCTATTACGTAATGTAACCAAACCTTCCCAAAGAAAATGCTTCCTCCACTGAATTATCTGGGGCCAGACCTGAGCTTTAGGGTATTTAAGGCAAGAAATGCAACTATAACATCAATAGAAGATTGTGAACCTGAAGGCAAGAAGACCTATCAGAAAGGAGGCTAATATAACTTGTCCAGGCAAAAAGGCCTAGACAGAGCAGTGCACTTCTCAAACTTTAATATGTATATGGATCAGCTAGGGATCTCATTAAAATCCAGAGTCTAATTCAGTAAGTCTGGGGTGGGGCCTGGGATTCAGCATTTATAACCAGCTCCCAAGAGATGCTGATGCTAATGCTGCTAGACCAGGACCACACTTTGAATAGACAGGGCTCAAATCAGAGCAGTGAACAGCTGGCAGTGTTTAGGACAGAAGTGGCCATTGAACATGTTTTATTTGGCTCATACAGTATTTTTAAAAATTACAAAATGTTACTATACCAGTTTATTTTTGTGTATGTTTGAAATTTTTCACTATAAAAAGTGTTTTTAAGTTTAAATTAATTGTCAAAATATAAAGGTGATTTTACATAAATGTCCCAAGTTCTAGCTTCTCAAGAAATCAGATGATCTGGCCACTCCGGGCCCATAATCCTGCCTGGCAACGTAAGGCTCTCTGGTGGGGCTCCAGTTGGCCCCACAGTCCATTGGCTTAGCACAGCACAGTGGTTAAGAGCCTGGAAGCTGGACCCATCCTGCCCATCTGGTCCTGACTTGGTACTTCCTACCCATGTGATTGTGGTCAAGTGACTTTCATCAGTTTTCCTATCTGTGAAATGGGAGTGACATACAGTGAGAATTAAGTAAATGAATATGTGTAAAGCTCTCCAGACAGTGCCTGGTTCCCAGCTGGGACCAAGTAAGGGTTGGGATCATTATTTACCTCTTGGTCCTTGTATGCACCCAAGTTTGCAATCCCTGGTTTATAAGGTGAAATTAAAAGAACACTTTCAATGGGCAAGGCCAGGAAGACCCCCTCTTACTATGAAAACCACCATCCCTGGGGTAAGAAGTGAAGATGGGGGTAAAAATCTGATACACACGGGCAGATGCCCACTGTCTCTTAAGCGTCCAGATATCAGCACTTTCTGCATCTCCCCTCTACCTATCCCTTAGAAAGACCCTTGACCAAGGCCTAAGGAGGGAGAGGTATCCCAGCTGATGCCAGGCAACCCCTAGGACCGCTGAAGAAGGCTCACATCCAACACGCGTGGCTACCCGGACCAGGTGTTAACCCCCTACCCATCTGGGAATGAGTGACACCGCTGGAGGCACCGCCGCTGCGCCCCAGGCACCACTCGCGCTGGCGACCACCTGTTTTCCGCGCCCGGGCGCTGCCACTAACACACCCTTTCAGGGACCCGCCCCCCCAAATTCCGGTCGGGTCCCGCCAGTGCTGAGCCTTCTCCCCGCCGTCCAATTCCGTCGTCGCCCCAACCCTCAGTTTTAGCGCATCCTCCAGCTACAACAGCCCCATTCTCCGGGACATCGTCCTGCGTCCCCCCGCCACCACCGCTTCCCGCCCCCAGATAACGCCCCCACGACCTCCGACCCAGAGCTGGCTGCAGCTCGGAAGGCAAGGCCTGCGGCGGCCTGCGGCGGCCCGACCCCCTTCCCGCAGTCCCCGCCCTGCCCACCTTACCCCCCCGCAGCGACTGTGGGCCCGCCGTCCCTCCGCCTCCAGCCTTGTCGCCTCTGCGACCGCCACCACCACCGCGGCAGAGCCACCTGCGCGTGACCCTCCATCACCAACTCCCACCCCCGCACCCCCCCAACACCTACACACCCGCGTGCGTGCTCTGACCTTAGATGTGGGAGCAGTGGATGAGGGGAAGCTCATAAAGGGGAAGCTCAAAAATCGAGACCACCTCCCTCCCCCTCCACCACCGCCTGTGCAAGAAAAGTTGTCTCTGCAGTTGGGTTTCTCGGCTGGCAGAACCCATTCACCTACTCCTCCCTCTTCCGTTCAGTCATTCACTCATTTTCCTGATCCCCAAATACACAGTGGTCTTCGGCCCCTGGCAGAAGGGGGGGTCGTCACTTGCTGTCCCTCTACTAGGAGCACTTTCCTCCCCTCCTAAGGGTCCTCAAAGGGAAAATCAGGAAAGGTGGGGTTGGACAGAGGTGGCGCAGGGGTGGGGGTGGTGGGGGGTCAACTGTCATCTCTAGTCTAAAAAGGAACTGCTGCCTGGAATGAGCAAGATTTTTAATCAGTGACTTATACAGTGCCTGAAGTGGACTTTCAGCCAGTTTATTTAACCCCTTTGACCAAATGAAATAGAGTTAATGTTGGAAGTATTAAATGCATTTACGTAACAGGCTTAAAAAGGTGTCTGGCACACAGCAGGCACTCAATCATGGCAGCTATTATTATTGCCCGCTTGCATTCAGCAAGACACCCATCCCCAAAGGTGGACTGGAAAAGAACATCTTGCCAGTGTGGAAATCATCTCATTCTCTTCCTGTTTAAGGCAAGTGATGTAAACCAAAAGACCGTGGCCAAGGGTGGCCTGCAGAATATGTTCTGTTTGGTTTAGTCAGTGTTTTGTTTAAGTAAATTAATTGCCAACACTTAAAAACTGAGAGAGCACATAAATATGGGGATTTTCAGTACCTCTTTGATAAATAGAAAGTTTAGGTCATACTAAGCCCACTTTCCTGGAGGCAGGAAGCTCAGGAGCAGCGAGTCCTTTAAACAGGTGTTTCTTCTGACTGGTCAGTTTCCACTAGGCCCACTTCGCTCATCTACAAGGTCTTCTTGGAGCCTGTGGACCTTTTGAGTTCGGCCTAAGGTCTAATGCTGAGTTTTCTCCAGTTTCCCCAAGAAGTAATTTTCACTACCCCTGATGATCAGAAAGGTCTAGTGAATCGTCCAAGGTCACACAGCTAATAAACAAAAAAACTGAAATGAGAACCCAGTTTTTATATCCCAGATGCCTGAGGGGTAAGGGGAAGCATAAAGGGGAAAAAGTGCTTTACGCCAAACCATCTTTTTGAAAGAAGCATTTTTATTAACAGCCTGTTGGAATGCCAATTTTGGGGGATTGTTTAATAAGAATTTAAATTTTTAGCTTCATCTGAATTGACAGTGCCCTCTCCCACACTCACTCCACCTCCTTTTTCTTTCTCATTTAAGCACTTTGGAAAATTTCTAAAGGTTTAACTAAGAACGAAAATATTTCTTATTTCATCCATCCCTAATTACTGGCATAAGTGTTCTTTCCTTTTTTTTTTTTGTTTCTTTATTTATATTTTACTCTTTGTAGTTTATAAATTTTCAAAATCAAAGTGTCTTTCCTGTTAAATTTTCAATTAGGGTTGTCTGGTCTTTTAGCTCAATAAACACACATACAAGAAAAAATGTGTGCTGTGCACATACCCGCCTATCTATATACACTCCCACTCCTCCTAGCAGGCTCTTGGTGTCTCTCCAGGTATCACTGCCCCCAAATGTATTTATAGATCTTAAAATTAAACACCAAAGTCACTAAGAGTTTTTTTAATAAGCATAATTTTATCTTTCACATGAAAGTTTTAGAGAGTTTGGTTGCAACCACTGGCCCTAAAAAAACGATCCTACATTTATTGTCAATTTGTGCATGCTGATAACTAATTCAGAAGAATCTTAAACACAGTGGAGGCAACCCCCTTCCCCCCAAAAAAGAGACACATATCCAGGCCAGATTCAGCCAGTTTATGCCTTCTGTTCTTGACTTTTAGGGCACTCCTTAAGGTGTGTCTACCCCTATGAGGTCAGTGGGAAAGCTCTTCTCCTTAGGCCTTGGACCACTTTGATCCTCTATAGGTTGACAATGTGGGCTGTCAATCATTCCATTCTGTCCAATTACTCTGCAGTGTGGGATGGGTGGTTGGACAGAGGAGGTGGGAAGGGCTCCAGAGACTACAAATTGGAAACAAGGGAGGAGTAAGAGGTCCTCACTGTGGTCTACCTTCAGCCTCAAGCATCTTTAAGGTAACTGAAAGTGTGATCCCCAGACCAGCAGCATCAGCATCACATGGGAGCTTGTTAGAAATGCAGATTCCTGGGCTCTTCCCTAAAGCTATTGAGTCAAACACTCGGGGTGAGCCTCCCAGAGAATCTATGGTTAACATGCCCTCCAGGTGATTCTCATGAATACTAAAGTTTGAGGTTAACCTCGTCCTGAGTGCTTTATGCTACAGAGATTTATGCTTTTAATCTCTTTCTCCACCTTAAGTTACATTACCAAAGGCTCCCTTCTCAGTTATCCTGGCCAGACCCCAGAGAGAAAGGGAGGCTAGGAACCCCTCCCACCACACTGAGAATCTTGAATAAATTTATCCCTTGCCTTTGGAATATATCACCTTATAATTCAATATTATGCAAATAACCCAATTAAAACGTGAACAAAATATTTGACAGTTCAAAAAAGAAGGTATATAAATGGCCAATAAGTGCATGAAAAGGTGTTCAACAGCATTAATCATTAGGGAAATGCAAATTAAAATCTCAATGAGATAACCATTATACACCTGCCAGATGGGCTAAAACTAATAAGACTGACAATACTAAGTGTTTGTGAGGATATGGAGCAACTGGAACATTCATGAACTGCTGATGGGAATGCAAAATGGTACAATAACTTTGGAAAAGAGTTTGGCAATTTCTTATAAAGCTCAGCATACACTTATCAAACGACCCAGTAGTTCCACTCCTGGGCATTTACAAAAGAAATGAAAGCATATGCTTATACAAAGATTTCCACATATCAGTGCAATTCATAGTAGCCCCAAACTAGAAGTGACCCAAATGCCCATTAATATATGCATAGATAAACAAATTCTGGCATTTCCATATAATGGAATACTCTTTAGTGATGAAAAGGGAATGAGCCACTGATATACTCAACAATGTGGATGAATATCAAAAACATCATGCTGAACAAAAGAAGCCAGATAGAAAATGTTACATATTGTATGATTTCATTTATATCAAATTCTAGGGATCTGTCATGACAGATAGCAGATCAGTCAATGGTTGTCAGGGATTGCTGGTGTGGTGATTAAGGGCAAAAGGATATAAGGAAAGTTTCTGGGGTGATGGAAAGGTTCTGTTATCTTTACTGTAGTGGTGGTTATACAGATGTAGATATCTGTCAAAACATATCAAACTGTCCACTTAAAATGGGTGCATTGTTACATGGAAATCACCTCCATAAAGCTGATTCTTTTTAGCATTATTGCACATCAATGACAGTTTGATAAGAGTGATTTTTTTTTTTTTTTTTTTTTTTTTTTTTTGCGGTACGTGGGCCCCTCACTGTCGTGGCCTCTACCGCTGCGGAGCACAGGCTCTGGACACGCAGGCTTCGCGGCCATGGCTCACAGGCCTAGCCGCTCCGTGGCATGTGGGATCTTCCCACACCGGGGCACGAACCCACGTCCCCTGCATCAGCAGGCGGACTCTCAACCACTGCGCCACCAGGGAAGCCCAAGAGTGATTTTTTTAATAAATTTATTTTAGTTATTTATATTTGGCTGCACTGGGTCTCCATTGCTGCACGTGGGCTTTCTCTAGCTGTGGCCAGCAGGGGCTACTCTTTGTTGCGGTGCGTGGGCTTCTCATTGTGGTGGCTTCTCTTGTTGCAGAGCATGGGCTCTAGGTGCGCAGGCTTCAGTAGTTGTGGCTCACGGGCTTCAGAGCACAGGCTCAGTAGTTGTGGCACACAGGCTTCTTCCCGGACCAGGGCTCGAATCCGTGTCCCCTGCATTGGCAGGAGGATTCTTTACCACTGCACCACCAGTGAAGTCCCAAGGGTGATTAATTTTAAGTGCCCGTCTGGCCCAGCTGTGCCCAGGAGGGAATGGCTAACACCAAAAGAAACAGAGAGGTGTCTCTGGTTGGCTTCCAGTCCATCTTAGTGCAGAGCCTGTGCTCTCTCTGTTCCCACTGCAGCTTAGAGGCAGTTCAGCAGTGCAGACACTTTTCCCACATCAAATAAATTCAAATGCCCAGTAACTGCAAAGCAAGCTCCCGGCTCAATGCAATTACCAAGCACTCCTCACTCTGCCCTTTGAACCAGCCCGACAACCCTGGGATAGAGATTCTGTAAGGAGCGAAGAAGCCATCCTTCCAGGGTTGCCTGGGGACTCTCACCAGCCACATACAGGCACCTGTGCTCCAGTCTAACGCTGCTTTCCTAATTGGAGACAGGATCATCAGATCTGTGTTCCTGAGCCTTTTGGCGAGAGAAGAAAGCCACAGGCTTGGGGACTCCAGCACATCAGATCCATTTCTGACCACAAAAGCGGAGCTGCCACGTCTCACAACTCTAAGGGGTGCCACTCATGTAGAATAAATACCATGTAAATGGCGTCCCTGGAACTGAGCAACATAGCGGCCCCTCATGAGACATGGAACCAGGCACCAGCAGCAAAGGTCTCTGGCATTGGCTGGAATAATCCCCATGAGGGATCATTCTTCTCTTCACAGGCCCTTTTTTTTTTAATAAAATTCATCTAGCATAAAATTAACCATTTTAAAGGATTCAAGTCAATGACGTTCACAATGTTGTGCAACCATCTCCACTATCTAGTTCCAAAACCCTTTCATCACCCCAAAAGGAAACCTCTACCCAGTAAGCAGTCACTCTCCATTCCTTTTTCTCCTCCCAGCCCCTGGCAACCACTCATCTACCTTCTGTCTTGATGGATTTGCCTATTCTGGACATCTCATATAAATGGGATCATACAATATGTGGTCTTTCATGACTGACTTCTTTCACTTAGCATCATGTTTTCAAGATGCATCCATGTTGTAGCACAAATCAATATTTCATTCCTTCTTATGGCTGAATAATATTCCATTGTATGGATAGATAACACTTTCTCTTGATCCAGTCGTAAGTTAGTGAACAACTGGGTGTTTGCAGGTTTTTTTACAGCCCTTATTTTAGTCCTTGGAGGTGAACAGGACTGTGAGTTCCTTGGAGGACAAATCCATGCCTTTTGAATTCCTGCTCTAACAGAATACCATAGACTAGGCTGCTTAAACAACAAACGCTTATTTCTCACAGTGCTGGAGGCTGGAAGTCTGAGTTCAGGGTGCCAGCATGGTGGAGTTTTTGATGAGGACCCTCTCCCTGCTTTTGTCCTCCCGTGGCCTTTCCTGGGTGTGTGCAGAGAGAGAGACCTCTTATCTCTCCCTCTCCTTATAAGGACACTAATCCTGTCACGAGGGCCCCACTAACCTAATCACCTCCCAAAGGCCCCACCTCCAAATACTGTCACATCTTGGATTAGGATTTCAACATACGAATTTTGGGAGGACACAGCATTCAGGCTGGTAGGTGGCAGTTTTAACAAGCAAGGGAACTTACTCCCGAGGCTTGTCTTGGGGGAGATCTCCACACCCGCCTGAAACGTTTATATAGAGGCCACAACTGGGCTCAGTTATATATACTGTCCAGACGGTCTCAACCACACCTACTCTCTCAAGGCTGGGCTGTCCTTGAGAATGGCTCTCACTGCAGGAACAGTGGGCAGAATGTACACTGCAAGGTCGGGGAAGGGGGTGAGGAGCCTGACTGCCTGGGGCCACCAACCAGTGGTCACGTCCTCTCAATGACCTCCTGCAACAGCTGACCCTGACACAAAAATGTGAGTGCAAATAAATTATTTGGGGAGGTGGCCTCAGGAAGCACTGGTAGAGGAGAGGGGAAGACAATGGAAGGAAGCAAATAAAAGTGCATCACTGAGGAGACTGCCATTGGGGCAACAGAGCTCAAATCCCCACTCAATGTATCCTCAACTAAGGAGCAAGGGATCTGGGATCTTATTGTTATCCCCCAGCCATCACCAGTCGTGGGTTGATAACATGCTCCAGGAGAAAGGAGGAGTGCTAACTCCTGGCACTTCTAGCCTGCCCTGTATATAGCCAGATAAAGCCCTCACCTACAAATCTTAGGTGCAGCTGCTGGAAGCTCTCAGGTCTGCATGCCCAAAAATGGAGTGTGCCAAGCAGATATGAGCAGGGCACCCACGACATCTGCTACAGGGACTCACTGAAGGATTTTTTTTTTTTTTTTTTTTTTTTTTTGCAGTACGCGGGCCTCTCACTGTTGTGGCCTCTCCCCTTGCGGAGCACAGGCTCCGGACGCGCACGCTCAGCAGCCATGGCTCATGGGCCCAGCCGCTCCGCGGCATGTGGGATCTTCCCAGACCAGGGCACGAACCCATGTCCCCTGCATCGGCAGGCGGACTCCCAACCACTGCGCCACCAGGGAAGCCCTACTGAAGGATTTTAAGCAGAGTGAGTTTCAAGGCTCACTCTGGTTTGGGATGAGAATAGGCTGTAGGCGACAGGAGTGGAAGCACAAGTGCAGCTCGGATCCTGCTGGCAGTGGTTCCAGCAGGAGATGGCCGTAGTTTGGACCAGGATGGTGGCAGTGGGGGTGGAGTGAGTGGGAAGGTTTGAGATATATTCAGAAGTAGGAACTACAGGGTTTGGTGATGGACTGGATATGGGGATGAGAGAGAGAGGGCCATCAAGGATAGCTCCTAAGTTTCTGGCTTTGTCAACTAGGTGAATGAAGATGCTATTCTCTGAGAGGGGACTGGAGAAGAGGATGTTGGTATTATTGTGGAATTGGATTAAATTAAGGAGACTGCACCTAACCTGGGGCCTCTCCTATGCTAGGCACTCGGTATGGTTCTGTGTTTTTCCTCCCACTCCCATGTTCTCTGAAGACAAGATCAAAGCCTGCTGGGGCCCACAATGAGTGAAACATTTAACCTCTGGGAAATAACAGATAATAGAAACAAACCTCACAGTTCACCTTGGCAGGTTATTGGAATTCCATGTGACATCCCAACCCAATTCTGGAAGCAGATTCCAGAAATTACCTTTGGTCCTACTATACCAGGGGCAGATCTTTTTCCTGATTGGCAGCAATTATGGCATAATCTGAGTGTTAGAGCGATGCGGTCATTTTCAGCTGGCAATGTGCTTTTAATTCAGTATTTTCAAATGGCTCAGAGTTTTCTTCTTAACACATGGTCCAAAAATAAACATGGGAGAGCAAACATTTGGGATTTGTTCCAGAAGATTTGAATCAGTCACTCACGTATTCAACAAACATTAGCATCGATTTCAAGGGAACTGGGAGAGAAAGAAGAGCTTTCTCAAGAGCTAAATCATATGGGCAGAGATGAAACTGTTCAAAACAAAGAAAGAAACTGCACTGAGGGGATCAGAAAAAGCGGTGATTATGTCCACAAGCAGCTTTACAGGGAATACAGGGCCATGGAATGATGCAATAGACTTAGAGATGGAGAGACATGCAGAGTTACCTGAACAGGAGTGCAAACTGGTAAAACCAGTTTGGAAAACTGTCTGGCAATATCTATTAGGACTAAATGTACATATACACTGTAATCTAGCAATTCCATTTCTAGGCATATTCCAAAGAGAAATGCATTCATTTGTTCACTAAAAGACATGCGCTAGAGTGTTCAAGGTTGTGCTATTCATAATAACAAAAAATCAAAACAAAGAAACTGGAAACAACCCAAATGCCCACCAATAGTAGTATGACTGAACAAACTGTGGTATATTTACACAATGGAATATCGTACACTGTACAGCAATGTAAATGAATAGTTTACAACAACATGCAATAACATGGATGCTTCCCATACAAAGTCATGATTCTAATAATAACACTTTGCATTTGAACATACTGTTAAATAATTTCAAGAACTACTAAGTAGTATTCCCAGAACAGACACTGTCCTAGGTACTGGAGATACAGACAGTAAACAGGACCTTGAAAAACCCTTGCCTTCATGGATCTTACATTCTAGTGGGGGGACCAGAGAGCAATAAGTAGTATATCCAAAATCTCCGAACATGTTTTAGTTTGGGTTTTGGCTTTTTAATGGAATTAAATAACTTAATGGCCAGGATTGAACTAAATGAACATGATGCTCTAAACCGGGAGGTGATGGACCTTTGTGGGGCGGGGGGGTGACCCTTGATGGACATCAAGGGACCAACGAGTCTCCGAGAATTATATGTAAAATGTTGTGTGTCTGGGGATTTTTCTGGGGAGATGGCCCAAGGCATACTCAGTTTCTTAAAAAGGTCGCTGACACAAAGGGAGTTCAGAATCTCCAAATTCTCCCCAGTGTTGTTTAGGGAGCATACGAACATTCTCAGAGCACTTGCCTATAATCATGGGATCAACTGTATTTTGCTCCATTTGCTCAACATTATTTCTCTGAACCAGCAAATGTATATACAGCCACAGCCTATGTGTCATTCATAAATGGTACAAAAGATCACGCTGCTTCACACTCTGATTGCTTAGCGGAACCACTCCCCGAACATCAGGCATGGGGTTGTTTCTCCTTTCTTACCATTCCATAAAGGCTGCTGTGAGAGCTTTGGAAAGATTGTTTGCTCCTTCTAAAGGGTTGTCTTGGAATATTTTTGAAAACTGCAAGAAATGGGTCAAATGGTATCAATGGTTTAATACTCCAGGATGGCTATTGACCACGTTTTCAATATAGCAAGAACAGCTATTAAAAATCATCTACAGGATATGACAAAGGGATCGTTTCAGCTTTAATTCATCACTGATCTTCCTCTCCCCTGCACAACAGTAGTCATTTATCCGTGATGAAATAGAATGAAACATACTTATTACAATAATGGAAAAATACCTACTTTCTGGCAAGATATTTCATGCTTCTATGACCTTGGAAGTGAAGTTCCTCTCAAATTTTTTTCCTATCATTCACCATAACCAATGTGTCAGTTTCAGGGTAAACAGGCAAGATGGGGGTGAGGTGGGGGGTGGGGTTAAAGGGTGGAATGTTGCCATGGTAACAAAGGATTTCAGTGATGAGTATCCATGGTGATTGTTGCTAAATTCTGGGAGGTTTTAAATGCTTTTTTTAAAATACATAACAACTGTGCAGCTGCTGAGGATGTTATGAGGGGAAGAGAGGAATGGGCTGTTTGTGCATTTATGGATACATGCTTGGTGTGGTTCAGAAGGAAAAAGATAAGGCAGTTCAAGGACAGACATGCTCCCTGTGTGATGCCTTTTAGCAGCTATCAAGGACTGCTATCCCTCTACCACAGAATGCTCTCACACCCCCAGGTCCCAATTTTACCTCAATCGCCTACTCAACAGGGTGACATCTAAGATAGACTCAGGAAGGAACCAGTCTCCACCCTGCTCCTTCCCTGGGTACCCTGCCCACATCACTGCCTCAGAATAGAAATACCCAGCACTTCTGAGCAGAACTGAGAGTTCCCAAGGGGTGAAGCCCATTGGAAGCTTAAAATGAATGCTGAGGATTGTAAAGTAGAGCCTCGTTTTTCACTCCCAAATTTGCATGGAATACGAATTGAAGAAATGGGACTAGAATCCAGGTCGTCTAGTTAGTAATCCAGAGTTCGCTCATTCTCCTTTTGTATTAGAATGAACTTTGACTATGAACAGCAAAGACCCAACATAACAGGAACTTTAACAAGATGGGAGCTCATTTCTCTTTTACAAATCAATCAATTAATCAAGCACTAAATCCAGAGGCTCAAGAGGCCAGGCTCATCTTGTTGCTCCACTAGACTCCACTCTCATGGTCACTTCATTGTCCATTATGGCTGCCTAATTCCAGTGATCACAACCAAATTCCAACCAACGGGAAAAGGAAACGATGAAGAAATAAAAGCAAAGGGTCCAAATGGTTGTCTTTTTAAGAAGGTTCCTGAAAGCTTCTACCTGACGCTTCCCCTTATACCTCATCTACTGTTACCGAACACAAGTTTGTGTGCCCAACAAACAGTGAGGCCAAACAATACCAAAACGTTGGAGTTTGGAGCAGAGAACGTTTATTTCAGAGCCATGCAAGGAGATGGGTGGCTAATGCCTTAAAAACCCCGAACGCCCTGAAAGCTTTCAGCAAAGCCCTTTTATAGGAAAGGTGAGGGAGGGGCGTGGTTAGTTGTTACAAACTTCTTTTTTTTTTTTTTAGGTCTTTATTGGAGTATAATTGCTTTACAATGGTGTGTTAGTTTCTGCTTTATAACAAAGTGAATCAGTTATACATATACATATGTTCCCATATCTCTTCCCTCTTGCGTCTCCCTCCCTCCCACCCTCCCTATCCCACCCCTCTAGGTGGTCACAAAGCACGGAGCTGATCTCCCTGTGCTATGCGGCTGCTTCCCACTAGCTATCTATTTTACGTTTGGTAGTGTATATATGTCCATGCCACTCTCTCGCTTTGTGGAGGTTCCTTAAAAAACTACAAACAGAACTACCATATGACCCAGCAATCCCACTACTGGGCATATACCCTGAGAAAACCATAATTCAAAAAGAGTCATGTACCAAAATGTTCATTGCAGCTCTATTTACAATAGCCCGGAGATGGAAACAACCTAAGTGTCCATCATCGGATGAATGGATAAAGAAGATGTGGCACATATATACAATAGAATATTACTCAGCCATAAAAAGAAATGAAATTGAGCTATTTGTAACGAGGTGGATGGACCTAGAGTCTGTCACACAGAGTGAAGTAAGTCAGAAAGAGAAAAACAAATACCATATGCTAACACATATATATGGAATTTAAGGGAAAAAACTGTCATGAAGAACCTAGGGGTAAGACAGGAATAAAGACACAGACCTACTAGAGAATGGACTTGAGGATATGGGGAGGGGGAAGGGTAAGCTGTGACAAAGCGAGAGAGTGGCATGGACATATATACACTACCAAAAATCTAGAAACAATAAACGCTGGAGAGGATGTGGAGAAAAGGGAACACTCTTGCACTGCTGGTGGGAATGTGAATTGTTACAAACTTCTTGGTGTCAGACCCTTTGTTCTTGAGGTCAGGGCACAGTCAGGTCATGAAATTCCTGTAAACCTCCACCAAAACAAAAGTTATTCTCTGTTCTGACTAGAGAAGGCAAGGCCCGAGGCTCAACTTTCGCCCTCTGAGGTCCAGGGCCTGGCTAAGAGGAGGGGGTCCCTGCACCAGCTGGTTACCCTGCCCGGGAGCATTAGTCCAGCACCCAGTCTCAGTCTTCCTGCCAGTGCCCAGGCCCAGCTGAAGAGACAGATCTCAGCGGGTGGCGCCCCCAGGGGCAGGTCCCCAGATCCTGCCCAGCTGTTATCACTGAGGGAGCCAGGCGCCCAGGACCCAGCTGGCCCTCAGGCTTTTCATTTAAACTGAATAGAGTCATTTGTATAGGATCAATATGAATACATGTTGTAGCAAATACCAGCTGGGTTATTTCCCAGCTCACCCCAATTGCCCTTCTCTGAGAATAGCCCCAACTGTTAGAGGAACCACTGACCAAAAGTGCCCACCCTGGCCAGGCCTGATAGTAACCACTTGCATAAGTTATCTTACAACAGGAGGTCCCGGTGAGGAACATGGAACCAACAAGCTACCACCAAGTGGAAGAATTCGGGAAAGGTCAAAAGGAGGGAGGAGACGCCAGTCCATATGTCCTACCAACCCCCCAGAATCCTTCTCGCTGGAATCCATCCTGGCTGAGCGATGTGCACACCACCAGGAAGGACCCTGAGTCAGAATGACTGGCCAGAGACGACCCGGAAACTAACCCCATCACCATTAAACCCGAGACTGCAAGCCACGTGGCAGAGCAGTTCTCCTGGGTTCCCTCACCCTGCCGCTCTGTGCCTGGGCGCCTCTTCCCAATAAAGTCTCTTGCTTTGTCAGCACACGTGTCTCCTCAGACAATTCATTTCCGAGTGTTAGACAAGAGCCCACTCTCCGGCCCTGCAAGGGGTCCCCCTTCCTGCAACACAACCACAGAGGTGGACCTGAAGTAATGATGTGCAAGGCCTTGCAACTTAACCCTGACCTCTGACCACCTCCTAGGGGTAGACAACTGATCTAAGCTGGACCAGTTTTTGAAATTTGAACAGAAAGACCGAAGTTGGTTGAAGCTGTTACCTTAACGGCAGTGTCCGTATACTCCGGTTCCTGAGGACTCCACAGACTGCGCCCCACGGAGACCGCTGCCGCCGCCATTAGGCTGCAGAGGCGGGGATGGGGGAGAGGTCCACTGCTGCCTCAAGGCCTGAGCCCAACCAAAGGGCGTCTGTGGCGAGGGCTCTGGAGCTCTGCTGGACACAGCCCTTAGCCTTTCCCAGGGCCCCCAGCTCACCCGCCAGCCCTGAGGCCGGAGAGCCTGGAGAGCCACGGGGAGGAGGCCGCCATCTACCTCTTACCGCACTCTACCCGCCGCGAGGACCACCACCGGCTAAGCCGGCCGCTGGCTGAGGGATACCTCCAGCCGCTGCTCTGCAGCTCTCGTGCCAGAGGTCTCGCGGTAATGATCATGGTCTCGCGGTAATGGTCATGGTCTCGCGGTAACCGTGGCAAGCTAACGGCTGAGTGCCCACCCTGTCCCTATTACAACGTCTGCTACTGGGCCTCATCTCGCTGCAAAGTGGGGAGAGAAAGAAGTGAAGAGAGAGCAGCTCTCACAGTCCACATTTATCTAAAGTGAGAACTGTGGTGGTGCCTGAGATGATTTTACATGGTACATAATCACCTTGGCAGAAATTCATCCCTTTTCCGTTCCCTTCCAATCCTGAGCATGACAAGGAGAAAGTCTCGGGTTGGTACCACAGGTTCTGTACGCCACTCTCACACTTGCTATTGCCTCTTTTTAACAAAGAGAGGGGGGGGGGGTCTCAGCCTAGAGTTCTGAGTAGCCCCTAATATCCCTAAATACTAAACCTGATGGGCAGAGCAGATGCTGACTTTCGTTTTACATGAGTTGCTGTCCTATCAATCACAGTTGCCTTACTAGAGCTTTATAACATGATTTTGCTTGTCTTGTTTTGTCATTTATTTTCTATTTTTTTGGGTAATAAGATTTTCCATTTACACTTGTTCAGTGATTTCCTTTTAAATAAACACCTTTACATTTTTAAAAGTGAATTGATTTAAAGGGAAAAACATTAAGTGAAAATAGTACAGAGGGTACATGGATATGTTAAAAATGTGACTGAAGTGTGGAACACACAATCTTAGTGGAAAATACAACGGCTGAGGCTGGAAGGGGCTTGCATTCTAATCCCATTTCTGCCACTGATTTGCTGTGTGGCCTTTGACAAGTCCCTTAACCTCTCTGAGCCTCCATTTCCTTACATGTAAAATGAGGAAAACTGGACTCAGTTGTTGCTAAGATCCGTGCTCTGCCCCAAAATATAACTTCCGGGGCCCCCAGACATCATTCCTCTAGCGATAGATACCCGCTTTGCCTCGGTGAGCATTTGAGAGTACATAAAGCAGCAAATGCTTAGCTTAGTGCTGGAGATTAAACTATATTCAGAACATTGCAAATAAATAAAGATTTTTAAGCCAGTGGAGAGCCACCTCCCAAACATGCAAAATTAGACTTAATTATTTTTAAAACAATACATCTCTTAATTTGCAAATGAGCAGAACGGCATGCTAAGCAGGGTCTTATTTTGGACGCTAACTACAGTAGCTTTTTCAATTGAAGATTTACATACTCTCTCTTCACACTTCCCCTCAACTGTTATTAATAACTCTGCCTTTTCCTTGGGTTTAAATTATCCCTAAATATTAAAGCCGGTGTGCAGAGCAGATACTGACTTTTGTTTTACATAAGTCACTTGTCTTATTATAATCCAAAACAAAGACCCATTTCCCATTTTGTCAAGAAATCCCGGGAACAGTTCTTAGAGCTTTCTGAGATGCTCTTCCCAGGTTATGATCCTCTAATTTGGCTTAAATAAAAATTTCCATTTCTTTCTTAAAAAAAAAAAAAAAAGAAAGAAATCCTGAGAGATGGTCTACTCTGGAGGTCTGGACTTGACTGAGGTGGGGGACACAGCTCCACTGTTCCTCAGACATGTTGACACCTGAGTTCCCAGGCATATCAAGAAATGCACAGGAAAACCACAGTGAGATACTATTTTATACCCAAGCATTGGAGAAAACTGAAATGTCTGACTATAGCAAGTATTGGAAGGATGTGGAATTCTTACAGACAGGAAGCCAGTCTAGGGAAGCAGTATGTGTGGTGGACAGAATGATAGCTTTGGAGTCGTTCATTCAACAAATATTTATTGAGCACCTACTGTGTGACAGACACTGTTCTTGATGCTGGGGAGGGAGCAGAGAGCATAACAGAAAAAACACCTTGCTTTCATGGAGCTGACGTTTTAGAGGGGAAGGGTGAACAACAGACAAAAATAAATAAGAGATAGAGTGTGTTAGATAATGAGAACTGCCAGGAAGAAAAATAAGGAAAGAGGGAGAAATCAGGGGTAGTGGGGAAAAAATGGCAATTTTTAAAAGGGTTGTCAGAAAAAGGTCAGTGAGGTGACTTTTGAGCACAGACTTGAAATAAACCTAGGTGGCTATTTGAGGAAGAGTATTCTAGGCAGAGGGAACAGCCTGTGCAAAGGCCCTGAGGTAGGAGTGTGCCTGGTATGATTAAGGAAGAACAAGAGGGCCTGTGTGATTGAAATACAATGAACTGGGCTTCCCTGGTTACACAGTGGTTGAGAATCCGCCTGCCGATGCAGGGGACACGGGTTCGTGCCCCGGTCCAGGAAGATCCCACATGCCGTGGAGCAGCTGGGCCCATGAGCCATGGCCGCTGAGCCTGCGCATCCAGAGCCTGTGCTCCGCAATGGGAGAGGCCACAACAGTGAGAGGCCCGTGTACAGCAAAAAAAAAAAAAAAAAAAAAGAAATACAGTGAACAAAGGGATAAAGAGCAGGAGATGAGGACAAAGAAGGAACGTAGGGGGCTTGTCAGCTAGGGTGAGGCTTTGGGCTTTTACTGTGGTAAGATGGGAGCCATAGAAGAGTTTTGAGCAGAGGAGGACTTAGTGTCCCTGGGGCTGCTGGGATGAGAACAGACTGGAGGGTAGAAGGTGGTGGGGAGGATATAATCAGGGAGACCAGGGCAGAGGCTACTGAGATGTGATAGTGGCTGGACCAGGTGATAGCAGTGGGGTTGGGAAAAAGTGGGCAGGTATTTATTTTGCAAGTAGAGCCAACAGATTATGCTGAATCCAGATAGAGCTGAGTTCAAATCCCAGCTCATCCACTCTCTTAGGCATATCACTTATCCTCTCTGAGCCTCAGTTTCCGCATCTGTAAAATGGGGATAATCATTCCCATGGGGGGCTGTGGTGGGAAGTCAGTGAGGGAGATGGTGCACAGTAACTCAAAGCTATTATTATCATCTACTCCAGCCAGTGTCCATCTTCTCGTGGCTACACTGACCGCCCCAGAAAGACTTAGAGACCCCTGGGGTTGGGGGGTGGGGTCACAGAGCCATGTTCTGATATGGAAAAGGGAAATGGGTCTGACCAGAATGGACCCTAAGAAGCTGATGTCACTGGCAGCCTAGAAACGTGATGGGTCACAGGCATAGGAGGGAGGGGACTGACCAGCACATGACCCATCCGTCCTCAGCGAGAGGCCGGGAAATACTTTTTCTGGGCTCCACCTCTCTCTCTCTGCCTCTGCCAGTCTCCTCTCCTCCCTCCATTAACTGCAGCCTCTTATTCTCGATGGAGAAGTTTCTGGCTGCCTCTGATGGCCTTTCTGCACACTGAAGATGTGGGAAAAACAAAATAATTAAGCCCTGCCTTTCTTGGTATCTTTCAGCTGGGAACCCAAAGTGCTTTTCCAACGTTAATGAGACTGTCGAGGCTCCCAGCAGCTGAGCATGGAGGGCAGGTCACAGACAGAGCATGGACCGGGCTGTCAGGGTCTCTCTTTCTGCTGCTTTAAGAGCCCTCCAGAAGGAACATGAGCTAATTCAGAGAAATGTCCATGCCATTCTAAGAGGATGGATGAATCTGCCCTTTGGGTCACTTCTTTAAAAAATGGTAAAATTCAGCACAGAAAAAGGAAGCCAGAAAACCTTAAAATGTTTATGGAAGAAATCTATGTAATTCGCACAGATTACCAACAATCAGTTTATCTGGCTTCCCTGGTGGCTCAGTGGTTAAGAATCTGCCTGCCAATGCAGGAGACACGGGTTTGAGCCCTGGTCGGGGAAGATCCCACATGCCACGGAGCAACTAAGCCCGTGCGCCGCAACTACTGAGCCTGCGCTCTAGAGACCACGAGCCACTACTACTGAAGCCCACGTGCCTAGAGTCCATGCTCTGCAACAAGAGAAGCCACCACAATGAGAAGCCCACACACCGCAACAAAGAGAAGCCCCTGCTCTCCGCAACTAGAGAAAGCCTGCATGCAGCAACAAAGACCCAACGCAGCCAAAAATAAATTAATTAATTTAAAAAGAAAAAAAACAGCTTATCCACTTCTGCCATAATCAAGCTGGAAATCAGCATAATGTCATGAAGTCAATCAACAAACATTCTGTCATTTCACATGTCGCTCAGACATGTTATTTTCTGATCTCTGTATTTAAAATAGCATCCCGTGCCCCCCCACTGTCTCCTTTATTCTTTGTTCCTTTATCATATTTTATTTGTCTTCTTTCTCCTATTACTATATGAAATTATGATTAT
This sequence comes from Orcinus orca, assembly GCF_937001465.1. Lineage (NCBI taxonomy): Eukaryota > Metazoa > Chordata > Mammalia > Artiodactyla > Delphinidae > Orcinus > Orcinus orca. The sequence continues at coordinate 74,174,527 of NC_064573.1, read as the reverse complement.
CTATTTCCTTATTTAATATTTTCTCCTCCACCTGCAAATAAACCTCATGTCTGCCTTATTTGTTGCTCTGTCCCAGCACCTATCACAGTGACTGGCACATAGTAGGCCCTCAATAAATACTGAATGAGTGGGTGAATGAATGAATGAGGGAACAACCCTTCGAGGTAGGTGGGACTGGTATATCTTTGCCATTTAACAGATGAAGAAACTGAGGCTTATCCAGATTAAAGCTAATAGCTCAAGAAGGGGAAGGGAAAGGGACCAACATGGGTGCCTACTATCTTCCAAGGAATGAGCTAGGTGTTCTCTCATCTGAACCCTTTCACAACCCATGAAGGAGGCAAAATTATCCCCATTTTACAGATGACCAGCAAAGTGCAGATACCACCTTGTGATATGCAGAAAAATAGACCCCCTAAAATGTCCACATCCTAATCCCTGGAACCTGTGAATATGTTACTTCACATGACAAGGGAATTAAAGTTACAGACGGAATCAAGTTTGCAAACCAGGTGACCTTAAAATAAAGAGATTCTCCTCGATTATCTGGGGGCACCCAATGTAATCACAAGGGTCCTTTACATGTGGAAGAAGAGGGCAGGAGAGTCAGTGTCAGTGATGTGACATGAGAAAGACTCAACCAGCCACCACTGGCTTTGAAGGCAGAGGAAGGAGCCATGAGCCAGGGAATGCAGCTGTCCTCCAAAAAGCTGGAAAAGGCAAGGAAATGGATTCTCCCCTAGAGCTCCAGAAAGGAACACAGCCTTGCTGACACTTCGATTGTAGCCCATTTTGGACTTTTGGCCTCCAGCACTGTGAAATAATAAATCTGTGATTTTTAAGCCACTAAGTTTCTGATCATTTGTTACAGCTACAAAAAGAAACAAATACATACCTCCTGATCATTCAGGAGTAAATCCTTGCAGTAGATCCACAAATCATAACTGCCCTCAAGGGAACTTGCCCAGCTCTCAGACAGACTCTTCTGTCCCTAGCTGAGTGGGCAGTGGGGACATGACCCCGCCCCAGCCGTGGTTGATTGGACCAAGCAAGGGACAACTGAACCAAAATAGGTCAGAGTCTCTCTCTCCTGGGGATTTGGACTGGAGACAAAAGCCTCAAATTAGTTTCTGTTTAGAGCAGCTTCAGGCCAAATCTGGTTTGTGAATGGGATTTATTGGGCCTGCACTGTGCTTTATTTTATTTTTTTTTTAAATCTTTATCAGAGTATAATTGCTTTACAATGGTGTGTTAGTTTCTGCTTTATAACAAAGTGAATCAGCTATGCATATACATGTATCCCCATATCGCCTGCACTGTGCTTTAAAATCTTTTTTAAATTAGTCGCCAATGCATTTAAATCTTTAAATGTCATATTTTCAAAATCTGGATTACCTGCTGCTGTCAAAACTCAGAGCACCTGGCAATACTAGCCCACACCCCTGAGGATGATAATTGGCCAGAGCTGGGTTGCAGCTCCCGTCTTCAAAAGGGGTCTGCACACTCCTCTTTGCCCCACATCCCACCACCCCCCATTGCTTCCCAGCACTAAGAGCAGGAAGCCATCAACATCCACCATCATGCCTAGGTTATTGTTTGTACTCACGTGCGTCACACTCCAGAGGCTGAGCCTGTGGGTGGCACCAATGGGCTCCCGTGCCCTCTGGATTTCAGTTGGGTGTGGCCAATGGGAGGTGCCAACAGGAGATCAGAAGGCAGAAAGAGCATGTGATTGTATTATTTATTTTACTGGCTCTCTCCCAGTGGGGTCACTAAGACTGACTGTAACCCTCCTCTGAAGGCCACAACTCCTGCCCATGTGGTCCTTTCCATCCCAGATTCCAGAACCACTCCCTCCCCAGTCTTTTGGATGCAGGAGTGGTTACAGCTCTACTATACTAGCCCTGACGTTCTGCGCTATCCATCCTGGCTTCCTACAGCCTGCCTGAACCTTTACAAATAGTCCCTTTATTAAACCCTTATCCTGATGAGGGTCTGCCAGCTGTTTCCTGATGGGACCCTGACTGGTCAAGAGTGAGGACACGAAAGGTGGACTGAGAAGGCCATTGCTTCCACTGACATCACCTGCCTGGGCCAAGGGAAAGCTGTTTGTTGGGGGTAGAAAACAGTCCACGCATCCAATGGACTGGGGATCTACCTGAGGCCCCTTGGGGTATGGGGACAGAGCCAAAGTTTAGGAGAGAAGGGAGAGTGGGCCATGAGCTCTTCCTGAGTCATCACATTCGGGCCCATGACTCTCAGGAATCCAAGATTCTAAATTCAAACCCATATTTGTGCCAAGGTATAAAGGTAGTTCACATTTTTTTTAAGTTTATTTGCCTGATGTATAATTTTCAAATACACAAATAAATGATATATGGGCCTCCCTTTGCACTCTTGCCTTGGGGCCTGCAAATGTTAGGGGCGCCTTCATCACCCCAAGCCAAGAAGTGAGCATGGAACCCATGCTGGGCTGACTGGATGTCCCCTCTCCCCCAGTCTACATCCTGAGCTTTCTGATTAATGCCTTTGACTTAACTGAGCCCAAGTTGGTTTCTGTTGTTTACAACCAAAGAACCTGGACAGATGTACACCAGGTATGCCCAACCCCAAATTCATTGTTCCTTCCATTAGAATAGGAGGTAAATACTCACCAGGTCTGCATCCACAGAAGACATAGAAGGTACAGAGAGGGAAGAAGGGGAGGGTAGGAGGGAATCCTTAGGTACATCTCACAAGAGGTATCCAGAGACCGAGATGGATCCTCCATCCCCAATTTCCCCACTCCCCACCAACTGACTCAGGGCAAATAGTGTGTTAAGATCCACTGAGTCTCATAAAAAGGTTATGCCTTCAGCTGCAGCCTCCGCCCTCAAATGTATCAAACAAAACAAAGCAAAACCATTTTTTTTTTCATTTTTTGCTAGAAATCATCAAAGCCTCCACACTCGATTCTCTGTCTTTTGTAAATATTTCTATCACATCCCTTAAAAGTGATCTCACTGAATGGATGAATAATAATCTAGACAGAGGACAGGAGGAAATTTACATCATTTAAATGAGAGCCTCTATTATGCAAAATTATTATTCAAATCATGTAAATATCATCCTCTCAACTGGATGAACTTGTTGGGGGGCAGGGGCAGGCCACTCTGTGGAGCAGCAGGAGGGAGGAAGCACGATAATCAGGACCCTAGAAGAGCAGCTAGAGGGAACTAAAGCCTGGAATGGTCCACAGTGGGATGGGTCTTTGTACATTAGGTTTACTTGTGCATTACTCTCTCCTAAAAATATGCAAAAATCTGAGTCATTACCCTGCAAATCACAGGAAATGCACGCCTCAGATGTTGGAATTCCCTCCCAGCAGGGTGTCTTGTAAAAATGAGACAACCTGAAAAAAAGTTAGCTTTCAGGATAAATGGGGAAAGGACAAAATGTTTGATAAAACAGAGACCAAGCTCCATTATTATTACTGTGGATGCCAGTACCCTAAATAAGAACCCCATTCCTTTGCCTGAGAGGCAAAGGGTCTCCTTTTTTTCTTTCTTTCCTCCTTTCTTCCTTCTTTCTTTCCTCCTTCCTTTCTTCCTTTCTTTTCTTTCTTTCTTTCTTTCTTTCTTTCTTTCTTTCTTTCTTCCTTCCTTCCTTCCTTCCTTCCTTCCTTTCTCTCTCTCTCTCTCTTTCTTTCTTTCTTTCTTTCTTTCTTTCTTTCTTTCTTTCTTTCTTTCTTTCTTTCTTTCTTTCTCTATCTATTTCTTTCCCTCCCTCCCTCCCTCCCTCTCTTCCTTCCTTCCTTTCTTGGTGATGTTCAGAGTTGGGTCTAGATGGCCAGGCCTTCATACTCCACCTTGATCTGTGGGCTGGTCCGGGAAGGGAAAAGAGCAAGGTGGCTCTGCAGCTGAGGGATCCTTGAAGGGATTAACAGCTGAGGGTCATTGGCTGTCAGCACCCCCCAGCAGTGAGGGCAACAAGCCCTCCATTGAATGGGGATCTGGGTGGCACATGGAACTGAGGCTCGATGAGGTTATGGAACCTGCCCAATGTCTCATAGGTAAAACATAGACAAATAGTAGAGCCAAGATTTGAACCCAGATCTGTCTGATGCCAACATTTCCCCACCGCCATGCACTTTTTTTTTAAACTGCTAGTCTATACTGCTTAGCAAAAAGCAAAGGAGTTCATAATGACTTGGTTAAAGGGAATAAAAGAGAAAAGATTAAAAGACCAGTCTGAGGTTTGACAGCCTGGGAGCCTGAGTATATGATGGCATCCCTCACAAATGGGAAAGTTGGGGTGTGGCACCAAAGGAGGGAGGCGAGGTGACAGGTTCTGATCTGACCAAGCTGCCTGTGGCAGAGGCAGCTAGAATGAAATTTTTCATTCAGGGATAGATGACAAAATCACCATGTTGTGAACTCTCTGAGTTGGCAAAGGGCCAAGAAGAAAATCCAGCATTTGTTTGGAGCGTTGCATCATGGGAAATGCCGTTAACACTTGGAAAAGATGAAATGCAGCTGAGGAGATTAAATAACAACACTGCACTTTCTTCCAGGGACTGTGAGGACTTGGGCTTGTCCCTAGAGAGAGGCAGCAAATGAAGACAGTTTCACAGATGATGACAAAATGGAACAAGCACACCATGAGGAAGCAGGAGACCTGAGGTTCAGCTCCAGAATTGCGTTGACAAACATACTGTGTGTCCTTGAGCAAGCTGCTTGCCCTCTCTGAGCCTCAATGTGAGTTACAGTGAGTACAGTGAGTGAGTTCTGTCTTACAGGCATAATATAGAGCAAAATCAGATAGGTTTGTTTCCTAACAATGTCTTAGATAGTATTCTTTTGTCACAGTCACACATCATTTGCACATTAAAGCTTTAGGAAGAGCATTATTTCCACAAAGAAAAATGTTCATTCTTCATCTGTTTCTAAGACAAGGACCTCTCGATCTGCCTTTTGTTCTTTCCCTCTCGAAGGGGCATTAGGTAAAAGAAATATTTTAGTTTCCTCTTTACTGTAACAGCATATATGTGCTGATACATGAAAATTAATGACACTCCATCTGCAAGTTTGAGAGGCAATAGGAAGTGATCTAGGATGTGCCAGGAAGGCAGGAGGAGGAAGAGATCTGGGTGCTTCCTTCTGGCCCCTCCCTGCTTTGACAACCACCCCTACCTCCTGCTTCTATCAGCGACCCCTCCTCCACAGCGCCACCTGTCGCTGGGTCCTCCCAACTGCACTCCCTCTCTTTGCCCGAGAGGTGGTAACGCTCCTTTCTCTGCTAGCCCTTCAGTGCCTCAATATGCCTTTTAATTCCCTTGACCACACCCACATCATTGTACATAGTCTTTTTTACCAAACTCTGCTCAATTACCCAGTTAAAGTGTGCCTTCTCTTTCCTGCTGAAACCCTACCTGATATAGTAGGTGCTCAATAAATACAGGAGAAAAAAATAAATGAACAAGTAAGTGAATAAATGAGTGGATGAAAATGGTAACTGTGTGAGGTGACGAATGCATTAATTAACTTGACTTTGGTCGTCATTTCATAATGTATATGTATATCAAGTCATCACGGTGTAGACCTTAAATATATGCAATTTCTATTTGTCAATTATACCTGAGTAAATCTGGAAAGGGAATGAGCCGATAAACGAGCAGATACAGGGGAGAAGCGGAGGATTCGGGTTGAGGTTAGTTAGAGTAAGGTCAGTGTTAGAGTTTGTTTGCAAAACAGACGGAGACAGGACTTCCCTGGTGGTGCAGTGGTTAAAAATCCACCTGCAAACACAGGGGACATGGGTTCGAGCCCTGGTCCGGGAAGATCTTGCATGCCGCAGAGCAGCTAAGGCTCGGGCACCACAACTACTGAGCCTATGTGCTGCAACTACTGAAGTCAGCGCACCCAGAGGCAGTGCTCCACAATAAGAGAAGCCACCGCAATGAGAAGCCCGTGCACGAAGAGCAGCCCCTGCTCGCTGCAGCTAGAGAAAGCCCGTGCAGCAACGAAAGACCTAATGTAGCCAAATAAATAAATGTCTTTAAAAACAAACAAACAAAAAAAACAAAACAGAGGAAGATGGGATGACATAGAAGGTGAGGAGCTCTGCCCACAGCTGTCTCGGGTGCTGTGTGCAGACCCCTCCATCCCATCTCTGCCACCCAAGAGGACGTGAGTAATTAAGGCCCATTAATTACTTTTCCGAAGGTCAGCCGGCACACCCCACACTCATTCCACAGACAGTACATTGAACCAGCTGCCACATGAAGGTCCTTCCAGAGGCAGCTGGCACCTCCACGAAAGGACGTTAGACCTCAGCCTCGAGCAAGGTCACATTGAAGGGGTCCAGCATGCCTGACACCCTTAGTGGACACCACCAGGCTCCGTGGCTATGAAAGGAAGACATTTCTCATTTTCTACAAGCAATTTTTGTGAGCTACCTGTGCTGTGGCTTAGAATATACTCAGGAGGCCCCATCTGGCTTACTTCCCTAATGCAGGCATTTTCCTCGTTTACAGAATTCTAGGTTTCTAGAGTGTTCAGCATTTCCCAAGTTTCAGTTATTCAAAGCCATGGTCACAATTTTACTGTGTCCTTGTCATGCATGCTTTATTATCTATTTTATATAATTGACTCTCACCTTCCCCCCCTTTATTTTTTTGGTACATACGTTTTAAAAGGAAACATTATGTCATGCATCAGCAAAGTAGAATGGTTAAGGGCACAGGCTCTGGAGGCGGAGTTACTGGGTTCAAATCCCCCCTCTGATACGTACTAGCTGTGTGACCTTGGGCAAGTGCTTCAACCTCTCTGTGATTTGATTTTCTCTTTTCTAAAGTGGAGAATACTAATAATAACTTATCTCTTAAGAGAATTGAATGAGTTATGCATGTAAAATCTTTAGAAAAGTTCCTGGAATTAGTAAGCACTATGTTAGTGGTGGTGGTTGCTAGTGTTATAAATAAATGGAAAACTAGTTCTCACTGGCTACACAGACAGAGGGAAAGGGAAAACACAAATATTATATATATATTCATACAATGGAATACTACTCAGCCATAAAAAAGAATGAAATTTTGCCATTTGCAACAACAGGGATAGACTCGAAGGGTATTGCACTCAGTAAAATAAGTCAGACAGAAAAAAACAAATATTGTATGATATCACTTATATGTGGAATCTAAAAAGTACAACAAACTAGTGAATATGACAAAAAAGAAACAGACTCAGAGATATAGAGAACAAACTAGTGGTCACCAGTGGGGAGAGGGAAGGGGGGAAGGGCAATATAGGGGTAGGGGATTAAGAGGTACAAACTACTATGTATAAAATATGTATAAAATAAATAAGCTACAGGGGTATGTTATAAAGCACAAGGGAATATAGCCAATGTTTTATAATAACTATAAATGGAGTATAGCCTTTAAAAATTGTGAATCAGGGCTTCCCTGCTGGCACAGTGGTTGAGAGTCCGCCTGCTGAAGCAGCGGACACTGGTTCATGCCCAGGTCCGGGAAGATCCCACATGACGCAGAGCAGCTAGGCCCGTGAGCCATGGCCACTGAGCCTGCGCGTCCGGAGCCTGTGCTCCGCAACGGGCGAGGCCACAACAGTGAGAGGCCCGCGTACCGCAAAAAAATAAATTACTTAATTAATTAAAATTGTGAATCACTATTTTTGTTTTATAAATTCATTTAATTAATTTATTTATTTTTGGCTGCATTGCGTCTTCGTTGCTGTACATGGGCTTTCTCTAGTTGCGGCGAGCGGGGGCTACTCTTTGTTGCAGTGCGTGGGCTTCTCATTGAGGTGGCTTCTCTTTGTTGCAGAGCACAGGCTCTAGGCATGCAGGCCTCAGTAGTTGTGGCTCACGGGCTTCAGTAGTTGTAGCACATGGGCTCAGTAGTTGTGGCTCACGGGGTCTAGAGCGCAGGCTTAGTAGTTGTGGCGCATGGGCTTAGTTGCTCCGAGGCACGTGGGATCTTCCCGGACGAGGGATTGAACTTGTGTCTCCCGCATTGGCAGGGGTGTATTTTGTACACCTGAAACTTATATAATATTGTAAATCAACTATACCTCAATTTAAAAAGATAAAATTTTTTAAAAGAAAAAAAAGCAATGTTATTAAATTTTCTTTGTTAGAAAGAGAGACTAGCCAATGCCTGGCATTAAAACTATATTAGCACCAAGCTGGATGTTTCTTCATGGAAAAGACTGAAATAGAATTGAACAAGGAAGGGAATTCCCTGGCGATCCAGTGGTTAGGACTCCAGCTTCCACTGCAGGGGACACGGGTTCGATCCCTGGTCAGGGAACTAAGATCCTGTAAGCCCTGGGGCACAGCCCAACAGAAAAAAAAAAAAAAAAATTGAACAAGGTACAACACTTTAACCAGGTGATCCGGTGATATTTAAAGCTCCAAACTTGTATCATCTAAAATTATCCTTTGCATCATACCCACTATTTCAATGACAGGGGAGAACAGAGGTCATGAAGATGGCCTGCCCAAGGGCACAGGAAAATTAATACAGATGTCATTCCCAGCCAAGCTGGAGGTTCTTTGGACATAAGGATGCCTGGAATCTCTCCTAGACGTGCACAACCAAGAGCCCCAGTTCAGCTCTGTTAAGTGGGTTCATATCTTCAGACGCTGGACATGGAAAGCCCTGAAATGTAAAAGGCTTTTATAAAATTTCATAAAAACTTGAGAAGCAGTCAATGGCCGTTACATAAAATGATTTGCAGAAGCTTCAACTATTTTCACCTTCTCCAAACTGCCCTTATGAAAAAGACAGCTATAAACGTGAAGATTTTAGCAGCCCTCTTAGAGCTTGTGAACACTGGTAGGTTGCAATCATTGTAGCAGTTAGCCTCAGGAAATGCAATTCTTTTCGCCACTGAAAATGCCTGCGATATTCTCCTTTGGTTTTCAAAATAAATTCAAATGAGCATCCCTCAAGACAAAGGGAAACTAACAAATAAAATAAAAATAAAAACATCAGGCTTGGGGGAGTGAAACCAGGAGATGGAGTTTGTTGCTGTGGGAGGTGAACCAATTATTTTCCGTCTTACAGGGTCTGTGCCCCTCACCTGAAAAAACAGGGAACTGAAACTAATGGTCTCTACGTAGAGAACAGACTTGTGGTTGCCAAGGGCGGGAGGTGGGGCGGAGGGAGAGGGATAGACTGAGTTTGGGGTTAATAGATGCAAACTATCACATTTAGAATGGATAAACAGCAAGGGCCTACCGTACACTGCAGGGAACTATATCCAATCTTCTGCGATAAACAGTAATGGAAAATAATTTTTAAAAAGAATGTCTGTATGTATATAACTGAATTACTTTGCTGTCCAGCAGAAATTAGCACAACCTTGTAAATCAACTATACTTCAATTAAAAAAGAAAACTAATGGCCTCTAATGACTGCCACTTACACCTCACACACACACACGCGCGCGTGCACACGCACACGCACACATACACACACGGGTGCGCGTGCACGAGCTCTAACAGGGCAAACTAGCTTCTCCTCCCACCCACCCAGCCCTTCCCCACATTGTTCTTAGTTAAAGGTTGTCCAACCTCCCAGGAACCCAGACTCCAGACTTGAGGCCTCCAAGTACCTTATCTCCATCCCACCCATCCACATAGCACACCAAATCTTGCTGACTCTCATTTTGTTATTTCTTTTTGCTTTTACTTATACAATGCTTATTATCTTCCAGAAAAATGGGCTAGGGGTGCTTCAAATATGATCTCTTTAAATCCTTACAACAGTCAGTAATGAGCACCTTTTATATTGCTGCCCAGCACCCACACCCTTTCTTCTGGTAATGGCACCCCGTTTTCTTTTGAGGATCACCCCCACTCTCAGTCCATGAGGCTTAGGAAAGGCCAATACACACCCCCTTCCAATGACCCAGGTCTGACCAGTGAGTGTGTGTATTCCATCCCCCTGGCCATAAGGATTCACTCAGGAATGGGTATGTGAGCTGTGGTGATCCAATTAAAGCCAACCTCATAATTTTTATAAGAACTATTAGGAAAGAGGTACTCTCTTTTCATAGGATTTGCTGAGGGAGTATGATGTAGGCTTGGAGATATTGGCAGCTATCTTGCCAACATGAGGAAAGAAACAGCCTGAATAGAGCCAACAACGAGTCAACAGATAAATCTCCAGTGACTTTACTAGAGCCTCTGGATCCAGCCATACCAGAAATTAAGCCAGTCTCTAGTGAGCATACAACACAAGTAGTTACCTTAGTGGGAGAATGAAAGCAGAAGATCTCAAGTAGAACAGTGAAGCATATGCAACAGCCCTGAGGCAGAAGCATTTTTGTGAAACAGAAAGAAAACCATTGTGGCTGGGGTGCAGAGACCAGGGACAGACAAGAGTGGAAGAAAATAAGTTCTGAGAGAAAGGTAAGGACCAGACCATCCAGCGTAGGCCAGAGTAAGTATTTAGATATTTATTCTAAAGACAATAGGCAAAGTTTAAAGAAGAGGGTTAATAATCTGATTTGAATTTTGAGAAGTTCACTGGGGCTGCTTGGAGGAGAATGGACTGGGGTAAGGAAGAGAGCAGGGCAGATATTGGAGGGACCATATGGGGACCACTGTAATCATCAGGGGAGATAAAGGGTGGCCTGGAACACGGTGGCACGTGTCCAAACAGCTGCCCTTGGAAAGGCCATAGAGAGGAAGGGAGGCCGGCCACGTGCTCTATCTCTCTAGCTACATGAAGTGAAAACTAATGCAACGGCCAAGGCAAGATTTGCCGCCCCCAGCAGCCCTCCCGAACCACCGAATCGTGGAAAGCTAACACAATCAATAAATCCACAGCTGCTGGGTGAAGAGTGCTGCTGTGCATACATATAGCCACAAAGCAAGGAGCCGGGAGATATGCACCACTTACATTCAGTTACGACTGAGCTTGCAAGAACTTGGAAGCTGGGCAAACTGTCTGCCAGACAGGACCCCTTGTACCTGTTTGTCTTTTCCTGTTTACACTCTTCAGTGGTTTCTTCTACTGAATGATATTTCCCTTGAGTTAAAAAAAATGGCAGATGTTCATTATGAAGGGGAAAGATTCCTTCTCAGGGGAGAAATCAGACAATATCACCTTGGCCAAGTGATCAAGGTTAACATCATCAATAACAGGACAAATGACACCATTGTGCCTCTTAATGGGACACACCGAGAAGGACACAACGTTGCCCACATTGTTTTTGCCAAAAATGTTTAACCCCAATCTAATCACAAGAAACAATCAAACAAATCCAAATCGACAGACTTAGTACAGACAAATGGCTTGTGCTTTTCAAACACCAATGTTGTGAAAGACAGAAAGAGGGACGGGAACTGTTCTAAATTCCGGGAGACTGAATCAAAAGGACTGCTAAATGTCATGTGTGATCTTTGATTGGATCCTGCTTCCCAGAAAAGCAAGACATTTGGGGGACAACTGAGGAAACTAAAATATTGACTGTATCTTAGACAATGGTGTTGTGTCAATGTTTAACTTCCTGAGGGTGAACACTGTATTGTAATTACGAAGAAAGATGAGGATGTTTTTAGGACTTGGGCACTGCAGCACTGAAGGATGAAGTGTCATGATGTCTGTACCTGATTATTAGGGAAAATAATGATAGAGACAGATAGGTAGATAGATAGATAGATAGATAGATAGATAAAGATAGGTAGGTAAGTGGGTAGATAGAAAAGATAAGTGGGTAGGTAGATAAGATAGGTAGGTAGGTAGGTAGGTAACAGATAGATAGATGGCATAAATGTGGCACCATGTCAAAAATGGCTCTATCAGGGTGACAATTATGTGAGTGTTCATTGTACTAATCTATTATTCTTGCATTTCTTTTGCACATTGAAATCTTCAAATTAGAAATTGTGGGAAAAATCAGTAACACTCACGCATATAGGACGTAGCCGGTGTCCTGCTGTCACTGTGATAAGTCATCTCCCTGATGGGGAACGCTGGGATCACCATGCACCCTGGTTTGACCAGGACAAACATCATTATTAACAGCACCCCCTGAAAAAATGCTCACCCTAGTTATGTCCAAGATGGTTGCCCAAAGTGGAGAGAAAACATTGCCATCATCTGACTTTTGAGATATCAGCGTGTATCACTCATTCATCCACCAAATGTGTACTGAGCACTTGATGGTGTGCTGAGTACAATGCTGAATAAGGTCAGGAAGTTTCCTGCCCTCATGAAACTGATGGTCTACAGCCGAGTTTGGCAAATTACAGCCCACGAGCCACATCCAGCCTGCTGCCTGTTTTTTAATAACTCGTGAGTGAAGGAAAATTTTACATTCTAAAATGGTTGGAAAAAATCAAAAGGAAAAGGAAATTTTATGACACATGGAAATTAAATGAAATTCAAACTTCAGTGTCCACCAATAAAATTTTATTGACACATAGCCCCGGTCATTCATTTACACATTATCTCTGGCTGCTGTCGTACGCCAGCTGCAGAGTCGTGACAGTGATGGCATGGCCCACAAAGCATAAAATATTTACTCTCTGGCTCTTTGCAAAAGAAGTTTGCCGACCCCTGGTCAAAGTTGTGTTTTCAGTGGAGTTCCCAGGGTTGCCAAAAGATGAAGTAAGATAACATGCAAGTGTAACAGTACAGGACCTGGCACTTAAGCTCTCAGTCGATGTGTGTTGGCTAACTGCCTCGATTTACTCATCTGTCAAATGAAGATAATAACTGCACCTACGGGGTGTGGTGGTGTGTGGATGTAGTCAGAGAATGCAGGTCAAGCCGTTGGCACGGTGCCTGCATCTGGCAATCACTCAACGAACAGCAGCTACTGGCTGTTACACACGCTGACTTGAGCAATGCGCTCGCTATTCACAAGGTGCTTGTCACATTTATTAGCGTAATCTTTTTAATGCTTCATCCTGAAATATTTCAAATGTTCAAAACAATATATAGGACATATAATATAAACATACTATAAAATGTTCTAAAATCCATTAAAAAATGTGGAACATATAATCTTATAGTGTAAATACATTATAAAATGTCATAAAATCCAGAAGTATATGGAACATATGCTCCTATCATGTAAACAGGTTATATAATAAGACACACAAATTAATAACATGAAAAAACGGCTCAAATAAGCATCTTGGAAGCCATTGGAACCCCACTTGCCCCTCTCTGTTCTCATCCAGCCTCATCCCTTTCCAACGTCAAAGCAACAACTATCCAGAGAGTGGGGGTTATCGTCCCCATATTTTCCTTCAGAGTTTGACTACAAATGATTTTCTTCTCCAAACATTGTATTACTTGTTTTTGCATGTGGCTGAGCACGCAAAATAAAGGATCTCATCCCGTTCATCTTCTCCCACGATTTGCTTGTCCCTTTGTTACGATTCGTCCATGTTGACATGATCCACTCCTTTCCTATTCTTTCCCTACACATCAATCAGTGTATGGAAAACACCACAATTGATCCCATCCATTCTTCTGTAGAGGGGCATTTGAGGGTCTTCCATTGTTTTGCTCCTACAAACAACCGTTCTTTTATGTCTGTTCGCTCATTTTATCTGCACAGGCAGTATATTATGATTGTCACCCCATTCTCAGTGAGGTTCTGAAAGCTTAAGTTACTTGCCAAAGTCACGTGGGCAAAACGCATGACCTGGTCTTTACTGTCAGCCCGTCCCCATTCTCAGCTCTTTCAGATCAACCTCCTTCCCAGATTGAAGCAATTTCCCACTTATTGACTATAATAAAAGTAAAAGGTTTTTGCTCGACCATTACCTCTTGGAAGGGCTGTGTAAACTCTAATGCAACCCATGAATTTCGTTCACATCATCCCTGCTACGTGCCATCAGCTGGTAAATTCATATAACCCAGGAACAGGCTATGTCAAGGGCCTGCAAGACATTCCCAAGCCCTATAGAGAGAACATACATGTTTATTGGTTGAGCATCTACTATGTGCCAGGTCACCCACTGCCATTAAACTTCTCAACAGCCCTTCACAACAAGGTAGATTTCCTAAAGAGGAATCTATGGATCAAAGGCTTGAACTGACTTGTCCTATAGCCAGAAGGTGACAAAACCAGGAAACAAACTCAAGACTGTGGGATTCCAAAGCCCTGATTTTTCCCACTAAATCAACATGCCTAGAACAGAATGTTCCATCTCCTCCTGGAGTCTAAAACTCAAATGTAATTAACACCTTGTATCAAAACATATATTTTAACTTACCCTTAGCAGAAACTTGATGGTTTATTCTTATATCTAAAGAGAGGAATTAGGACTTCCCTGACGGTCCGGTGGTTAAGAATCCGTGCCTCCACTGCAGAGGGCATGGGTTTGATCCCTGGTAGGGGAACTAAGATCCCACGTGCCATGCAGTGTGGCCAAAAAAATAAATAAATAAAAAATAGAGAGGAATTATGTTGGTTCCAAACAAGGATCTTAGTCCATTTTCAAAAGTGGAAAAGGTATTAAACGCAGTAAATCAATTCACAATAGGCCACTGCTAGAGGCTCATTTGTATGGCCAAAGCTCAGGAGTCTTTTCTGTCCACAACTCAAACCTTTGTTAGATATTTTCTAAAACCTTCATACAAACTAACACTTGAGAGAATCCAGCTTTAGAAAGAAGGAAATTGATTTCTGTATAAGAAAAAAAAAACAGTAATAGGGGAAGCAACCATCAAACATGTATGAATGAAGATGAAAAAAACTACTTTTTACAAGTCGAGAAATCTATCTGGACCCAGACATCTGTCACCTCCCAAACAGACTTTAATTTTAGAGTTTGCTTCCTTTACATTTTTTTCCCCTTCTCTTCCCATAGTTAGATGGATTTAACATATGCTTGGGATTTCACAGACTCGGTTTTGGTAGGTGCAATGTCTAAGAATATCTGAAGCTGTTTTCAAGACCTTATGGGATGACGTTTGTCTTGTTCTTTGAGAGCCAGTCTTTGGATTTTTCTTACTCTTCATGGCTACTCTTGTGATATCAAGTGATTCCCAAATCTCTGTCTGCAGACGTGAACTGACCCAAGCACGGGTATAATTTCCAATGACCTTTCTCTCCACGTGGAAATCCTCCAGCGCAGCTCATCTCAAACGTGCCCATGCGTCCCCTGCTGATCTTGTAAAAAAATACAGGTTCTGATTCAGTAGGGCTGAAGGGGAACCTGAGACTCTGCATTTCCAGCAGTTCCAGGAATACTGTTGCCCTGTCTCCTTGACCTTCAGAAACAGCAGTGGCTTGACTAGGATGGCAGTAGTAAATGTAGGGAGATGCAACAGGCCAGGGATAGATATACTTTAGTAGAGTGGCCAGAACTGTCTGCTGGGTTGGACACGCAATGGGGGAGGGGTCAGGGACGATCCCTAGGTTTCTGACCAAAATAACAGGGTGGTGGTCATGCCAGGTCCTGCACCAGTGGAGTAGATGCTGAGACTGCCAGCCCAGATCTTAAAGAGGCAGGTGCAGCCTTCCCCTGGCGCTGGGCTTGACTGCTCAGAGCTCACAGCTGCCCCCAGGGAATCAGAGTGAAGCTACCTCCACCTGCGACCAAGTCCTGCTTTCCCCACCCTCCCCTGCCTCCCTCTCTCCCCTTCTCCGGAGGGCGTTTCTTCTGCAAATCACTTGCCCAGGAGTTCCTGTCGCAGGCTCCACTTCTCAAGAACCTGACCTAAGACAGATGGGGAAGGTCTCCCTGAAATCTTATGATTTAACCCAAAATTTTTGATTAAAAAGGCTTTGGGGGGTTTTTGCCTAGGTATAAGAGGGCTGGGGGTGCTGGGGAGTGGCACCTGAAGGGAACAGCGTTTCTTTTCGGGGTGATGTAAATGTTCTAAAATTGACTGTGGGGCTGGTTGTATATAGCTGTGAATATACTAAAAACTGTTGAATGGTACAGTTTACACGGGTGAATTGTATGGAATGTGAATTACATCTCAATTTTTAAAAAGCAGTTTTAAAAAAATAGTTAAAGCAATTATACCCCAATAAAGATGTTAAAAAAAAATTAAAAAAATAAAAAAAATAGTTATCCATCTTCTGCCCAAAACAAAAAACAAAAAAGGTGACCCTTCTTGGTCGAGGCCCCAGGTTGCCTTCCCAACCTTACCTCCCATTCTGGCCTCCAGGTATGGGCTCCAGCCAAGTTGAGCCCTCCCCCTCCCCCGCCCCCAACCATGTGCTCTGCTGTTCTGTGGCTTTGCCTGCCCGCCATACCTCCAGGAATGCTCCACTGGGTCCCACCTCCAGCTAAGTGTGAAGCCCTCGGTCTCTCCCGGGATTCCTCAGGGGCCAGTGTGGTGAAAAGGAGGGGGCATGGACTTTGGAGTCAGACCCACCTGGGCTCAACAAATCCTAGCTCCCCACTTACTGCATGGGACCTCAGATAAGTCAGTTCGTGTCCCTGAACCTCAGTTTACTCATCTGTAAAATAGGGATCAGCCATTCATCCTACAAATACTGAGCTACCCAGGCACCATGCTAGGCACTGGGAACATGGCTGTGAGCAAAACAGATGGGGGAGGATACCTGCCTTGCAGGTTTTGAAATCATCTCTGGTAGTGTTTGGCACATTTAACTGTCATTTAGTAAATGAAGGGTATTATCATCATTTCCTTTTACTCTTTTAGTCTTGATCCAGGGCTCATCCATAGCTGTTTTATTTTCCATCTTGTATTCAGCCTGTGTGTGTCTCCTCTCCCTAAATGGGCCATCAAGTTCTTTAAGACAGGGATCAAGACAGATACTTGTTTTGTATTCCTCACAGCACCTAGTCAACGGCTCACTGTACTCATTAAAAAGTGGTTGAGGGGCCTTCCCCGGTGGTGCAGTGGTTAAGAATCCACCTGCCGGGTTTCCCTGGTGGCGCAGTGGTTGAGAGTCCGCCTGCCGATGCAGGGGACACGGGTTCGTGCCCCAGTCCGGGAAGATCCCACACGCCGCGGAGCGGCTGGGCCCGTGATCCATGGCTGCTGAGCCTGCGCCTCCGGAGCCTGTGCTCCGCAATGGGAGAGGCCACAACAGTGAGAGGCCCACATATCGCCAAAAAAAAAAAAAAAAAAAAAAGAATCCGCCTGCCAATGCAGGGGTCACGGGTTCAAGCCCTGGTCCGGGAAGATCTCATATGCCGTGGAGCAACTAAGCCCATGCACCACAACTACTGAGCTCGTGTGCCATGACTACTGAAGCCCGTGCGCCTAGAGCCCATGCTCCACAACAAGAGAAGCCACTGCAATGAGACGCCCGCGCACTGCAATGAAGCCCCCTCTTGCTGCAACTAGAGAAAGCCCACGTGAAGCAACAAAGACCCAACGCAGCCAAAAAAAAAAAAAAAAAAAAGTGGTTGAATGGATGCATGCATGCATTACTGTTTGGCACTTTTGAATCTGAAAGAAAATCTGAAGTAATTCTCAACTCACTGGCCCAGATAATTAAGACCAGTCTCACATGGTAGCTGGTATAGAGCTTTAGCATCCTGGTGATGGCAAGAACGCTTTCCCTCATCCCCACTGAGAATGACAATCACAGCAAGGCCCAAACCAAAATGCACAGACAGGTGCATCCCATATGCACCTAAAGGGCGGTTTATAGAAATTGATCCTGGTGACTCAGTAATTTCAGTCGTCAGTCAGTCATAGAGAATTAAGTATCTTTATTCCTAAACTCAAAATAAGACAGACCCAGAACTTGAAAGAAAAAAAAAGGCAAGTGACCTAAAGAGTTCACAGAAAAGCGTAAACAAAGCATTTGAAAAGATGCTTGTCCTCCTTCTTAAGAGAGATGCAAATTTAGTTACACTGAACTATCTTTGTTCACCTATCAGACAGATGAGGGCTCAAGTCTGAAAGGTAGTTTGATAAAGGTGTGAGGAAAGAAGCTGGTAGGGCTATAACTAGGGTCAGCCTCACTGGGGCACAATTCAACATTCTACATCCAAGTAACAAATGTAAACCCTGGGAACCAGCACTTACAGTGAGGCATATGTTCAAAGTTGCTCTCGGTCCTTGGGGATAATGAGAAAGACTGTTCATGGGAGACAGGTGTGGACGAGATTTCCCACTGTATGCTCTTTGAATCTTTTACACTTTGTTCTAAGTGAACGTATTATCTACTCAAAAAAAATACACACAATTTTTAAGTTCAGAAGAGCTTTAAGCCTAAGGGGGGGAAATTTTTTTAAGCAGACATATTGGTTAATGGGTACAGAATTTCAGCTGTGATGATGAAAACAATTCTAGCAACGGATCATGGTTTAATGTTGCACAATAATGTGAATTCCCTGCACTGTATACTTAAAAGTGGTTTAAATGGCCAATTTTGTTTTACCCGTATTTTACAATTAAAACAATTTTTTAAACAAAGTAAAAGACAAGCACACAAGACCTCATGAATCATGAGGCCACATTCAAATACCATCACCAGGAATTCCCTGGCAGTCCAGTGGTTAGGACTTTGTGCTTTCACTGCCGAGGGCCCAGGTTCGATCCCTGGTCCGGGAACTAAGATCCCTCAAGCCACGTGGTGTGGCCAAAAAAAAAAAAAAAAAATACCATCACTTGGAAGACCTAGATCACCTGAGTTATCTAGGGTAATCCTGAATGAACAGATGTTATCTTTCTTAATAAAGGATGATTCATTAATTGTAAAACTAAATTACAATGTAACTTTATTGACTTTGTAAATTTATATGAAAACATTTACAATGCAGGAAAAAAAATCCTTTGCCTTATGACATGAACTTGATATTTCCCTTGAAAAATGTTATCTCAATAATGATTACATTCGGAATGAAACAGCTCATTCCAAACCATAATTTATACTCTATACTAGGAAGTCCTAGCAAAACTGGCCTAGATTATCCAACACAGTGAATTTATATTTCATCAAGAACTGAATGGTTAAAAATGCAGTAAGTAGATGCATGGATAGAGAATAAAGACACTCATAAATATGTACTATATTTTGTTGCAAAATGTGTCCAAAAGAGTGCTAGAACTGCCACTGGTATAGATCATGACAGAGAGAGTTATTCTTTGTTCAGAGATGAATGGAGAAGCAAGAGCTGAATAGAGAAATAGCTATTTGCCTTGCATGTTCATTTCTAAAAAGAGATCCAAAGAAACTGGCCTTGACTGAACCCATAAGAAAATGAAAGGACAGTTTCCCTCTTTCTCTACACACACACACACACACACACACACACACACACACACACACACACACACACACAAGGTTCCCCACTGGTCAAGAATAAGCTTAAGTGATCCTCACCATTGAATCCTAACTCCCTGTAATTCATTCCTCTATGTAACCATCAATTTCAGTTAATACCCTTATTGTTTACTCTAATCGAATAACTACCTGTATAACTGTTTTATTCATCCATTTCCCAGTCCCTAGCTTCTAGTGGGGATTTAATCTTTGCTGAATGGAAGAGAATTTGTACCCAAAACGGTCTATGGCCTTACCAGGTAGAGACATGACAACAAGTCTGAGCAACACATGAATTTCTTTGTCCATAAACCACCCACAGATTCTTTTTTAATATATAATATTTATTTATTTATTTATTTAGCTACGGGTCTTGGTTGTGGCACGTGGGATCTTTAGTTGCGGCATGTTGGCTCTTAGTTGTGGCATGCGGGATCTAGTTCCCTGATCAGGGATCTAACGTGGGCCCCCTGCATTGGGAGCGTGGAGTCTTAACCACTGGACCACCAGGGAAGTCTAATCATGTCCTGTATACATTATACAGACATACTTTTTACTCGCTATTTACTCTTCCAAATAAAATTCCCTGTCTCCCAAAGCTACTCATAAAATAGGCACTCAAATGCTTGAGGAACTGATTCATTCATTCTGAATTCCAGGTTCCCTTCTAGATAAGAGCTGCAAAACGTCAGCATTTGGCTAGTATAAGAGGTTAAGGGACCTGTAATCCCAGTTTTTCCTGGACATTTCAGATGAAGTAAATGACAAATACCATAATATACGAAAATGGTTTTATTCCTAATTTTTAGTTCCCATACAGTTTACAAATACACTTTTACTCTGATAATACAGCTTTGCAACTAGCAAAGCAGTTGAACTAACACCCATAAATACAGGTGAGGAGACAATTAACATCCACTAATGTTTCTCTACATAAACTATTCTTTTAATGTCATTTTTTAAAAAACAATTGCAAATAGACTACATAATATACGTGGGCAAAAAGGCAATTAAGTGAATCTCTTGAAACACTAATGTATAATAAACAGTGCATATTATCAACATTTACATGATTCACATCAAAATGATGACATCCTAAAACGTATTCCTTTTAAAGGAGAGATTTATCAATAAAATATTACATATCTTTTAATACTCTGGTACAATACTTCATATACTGCAGGAAAATTAACTGTAGATCTAGTCATCGACTTAATAAAGGATCCTTTTCCATTAGCTTTTATTAATAAAAGAATCACAACTAGGTCATAAATAAACAGGCAAATTATTAATTACATGATTTGAGGTTTAGGATGAAAACTTGTAAAAATTAGTTTGATATACAGCAAAGTTATACAACACACTAAAACCAACTGTTTAATATTTTTGCCTTATGTGAACTGCCCATAGTAAAAAAGGAACAAACTTTTTAAGGATGGAAGGTATAATAAACTATATTTTGGAACTTATTTTTCAAGAGGAAGAGGAAAAAAGATTTTAACGAAATTAAGGGCTAATACAGATCCTAATAAAGGCATATTGAAATCAGGGAGGCCATGTGCTTACGATGTAAAACTTTATTCCGCCAACAACATACAGAAAACAAAAACTGCACTGGGTTTGTACTTACGTCTACAGTCTAAGTTTCCCTTACGGATTAACAAGCTACAACAGAACACTTCACAATTGCATACCTTTTTCCACATTCCTCTGAACTAGAAATAACCCAGGACATTATATTAGTTCTTAAAAACCCTAGTAACCCCTTAATAACCCCTAAAAATAATCTTGATGATTTTCTTGGCTGTTCCAAAGCAACTGGGCTCCGTAAAGAATGCACGAACACCAAGAAAGTAGTACATGTATTTTCTCATCCCCATTTAGCCACATTTGTAAAGTCACCAATTTCAAAGGGCGAGATGACCAGAATTTTCAGGAGGGCCACACACTGGATACAAGGTGTCTTTTTGTTTTGTTTTGTTTTTTTAAAAAAAAAACAGGCTATTAAGACTCTGAAATTTGGCTTTTTTAAAAAACCCCAATACCACATGCCAGATAATTTCTTCACCCCAAATATAAAATCCTATGCTTGTAATTTTAAAATACTTAGCCAGCTATGGGAATATTGTGCAAATTTAATGTCTACCAGCAACGCAGAAGCAGACTACAGACGTGTAGCTATCACACCTATTTTCCAGGTAACCTGATTCAACTATTACTGACTGCTGTGGTCCCAGGCCCTCTGACTTCCTCAGAAACCACCTCTTTGGAACTTCCATTTCCACTGTTTTTTTTACACCCGCACCTCAAGCTCACCTCCCCCTCCCCCATCTTCACAGCCCCTCCACGTGAATCCATCCCATGTAGTCTTACCGGAGAACCTGCAATCACCTTTACCAAACACACGACAAACCTAGGCAACCTAGGGACTATTAATCTTGTCTTGGCATCAGTTTACACCACATAATAGGTGCTGACTTCGTGGAGGGAAATCTAAATGAAATCAATGTCCTATTACAAACGAAGCTGCCCAGGATCAGGTGTTTCCAAGTGCAAAAACAACTGATCTTAAGCTACAGGCAGAGACGTTAATGCAGCAGATATGTTGTACAATCAAATCCTTGTATGCTGGTGAAAGACCTTGCCCCCAAAGTCCAGAGTCAAAACGTTATCGCAAAAACGAGGACCATTCAATGTGACAATGCAATACAAATAACAGGATTCAAGATCCTTGTTGCAAGTACTGAACTGGAATCTCTTTCTTTACAGGCTTGACAAGAAGACAGCAGTCATTTACATTCCTCTTAGAAGGTAATTACCTTCAACAATTCTAAGTTCAATGGATGGGGGGGAGGGGAGGTGGGGGGAGAAGTCAATGTAATTTTGTCTGTGAAAATGGCAGCCAGGCTCTCCCCAAACAACCTCAGGGTTTCAAAGGAGGTAAAGACCTCAGAAAGGAGCTACTAACAGGGTTGGATCTAGTCCTTCCTTTTCTGGAGACAAAGCAAGAAGAATTCAATTAAGGAGATCATGACTTAACAGCAAAGCTGCCGTGGCATTTTATTATCTTTACAAAGTCCACCAATGATGCTTCAATTGAAATACACTCATTGAATGATGATTCAACACACAGGGCAAAGAGGGATGTCTTTGGAGAAGGCACTTCAGGTAGAACATTAGCAAATCCTACTGCTTGGTTAAAACAAAAATGAGCTACTGCTAATTCAATCTGACTAGTGGCCTCATGAGAACTGCCCCTCCGCACTGCAGCCTTGACTGCGTGCATGGGTGTGGGGCCCGACTGAAGCCAGGGGCGTGAAGAAAGCACCCCATTCACCTCCCTCTGCAGCGGCCAGGGCAATGAGGCGGCTCTGCTTTCAAATGCTCTGCCCTCCCGAACACACCCAACCTTAAGAGACCAGTTTCCCAAAGCAATGGTTTAGAACATATGCTAAGAGCCAGCAGAACTGGTTCAGGAAGCTCGCTGAAGGCCCTCTGTTTCTGCCTGACTTCCAGCTTACAACAGCTATCATAACCAGCTTCAGCTTCCCAAGGTCACTAGCAGCTTCTACTTTTGCTAACCTCTTTTTTTAGCTGTTTTTCCATGGCACTGGTTCTGACGTTCTGTTACACTGGGGGCCTCCAAGGAACCTCACCTCCATTTCATGACCTCGTGCAGTCTCCTCTTCCCAAATCGGAGCTGGGCCTGGGACTGGTTTTAATCAATAGAAGGCAGTAGAAGTGATGCTGTGACAGTTCTGGGTTTAAGTCTTAAACCTGGCCACTACTGCTTTATACCCTTGGGACCTCTGAGCTGCCATAAATGTGGTCCAGCTACCCTGTGGGCGAGGCCACGTGGAGAAGGTGAGACCTGAGGACCGCATGCAGATGGAGAGGCCCAGCCATCCTGCCAACCACGAGTGACACCAGCAAGACAAGGAGAGGAACCGCTCAGCTGAGCCCAGCCCAGTTTGAAGAGATGGGGAAAAGCCAGTTGTTGTTTTAAGCCACTCAGTTTTAAGGTGGTTTGTCAGCAACAAGTGATAACCCAAAACTGGTTATCCATAGATGCATTTTTTCCTAAATACAATTACTCAAATGAAAAGAAAAGATGACAAACGTTTTCCCACCACGAGTTTCTCAGTCAACAGGCTGAATGGTAATTGGTCAACTGCTAAGAAGAAACCATGCCTTTTATCCTAAGTTCCCATGATTTCCGCCCCCATGATTTTTCAATGGCAATGCAAGGGGAGACAGTCTGGGGCACTGGCTTAATTATTATTTAGCCAAAATAAGAGGCCATCAAAATGCATTATCCACTACTGGATAAGTGATGATAAATGAAATTGTTCTCACTTCTATAGGGTGTTGTTACTTAATTATCCCCAATCATTTTTCCTCTTACAAGTGCCCTATCATTCCCCACAAAGCAGGGGGGAAACTAAGTTTGTTGAGGTTATCAAAAGAAAAAATGCCAATAACTAGAATTTGAATCACCATCATCTGGAAAATATAGAGCACAATTTAACTGCTTCCTCAATTTAAAATAAAATTCCATAAAATATAACACTGTCTACATCATAGAGATGATTTCTTCTTATCTGAGGACATGAGTAATTGGAAATCAGGTATTGTTGAGTTAGAATACAGTGGTCTTTAAATGGTTTCAAATTTTGCTTATCAAAAGGTAGTCAACCACAATGCAAGCCTTCCAAATTCAAATTCATTCTTCATGTAAACTTTCTTGCATCTGTTCTTGATCTTTTCAGGGAGAGGGGGAAAGTCCACATCTGGCAAAGAAATAAGTTAGAATTTTTAAGGAGCATACATCTAAAAGTTTGGCAAGGCAGTAAACCATTTTAAAGTAGATTTAGAGCTTTTAAATATACTATTCATTGAAATGGGAATTTCGACGTGAAATGCTAAAAACTTACCTTTTAAACATACATCACACAATTGGGTCCCTGTCTAAAAAGGTGATTGGAAGGAAGGAGACGTACAAGGGAGACGAATTCCCAGCATCAGAGCTGGAAGGGATGTGGAGTTGAGCCAGTCAGAGGCCCAGGAAGTCCAGTGCCCTGTGTCATACAGCCAGCCAGTCAGAGGCCCACTGGGGTGAAAACTCAGGCATCCTGACTCTGACCATCCAGTGCCATGTCCCCACAGTCCCTAGATCCCTACAGATCATCTCCCAGCACAGCGTGGGTTAACCTACTTTAATAAAAATTGCAGGAATGATGATATCTGCCCTTCATCACCAGTATCAACCATTTTTCTGTAAGTGCTAACCCTGCCCTTCACAGAATTAATTCTGTATTTGATTTCAATATTTAATGAATCCAGCTTGGAGAAAGAAATACAGGCAGAAGAAAAAAGAGGCTGGGTTTTAAAATTCAATTGTGGTTCACTTTGTTAAAACAGTCACAAATTATTTGCCTGCTTCAAAATGCCACAAATGATATAAACAATTAACCAGTAGAGCACTTTTGTTGAAATACCTATTTCTGTGCTTGAAGTCTTGGCGGGTCTTCTCATCTGAAACTTTTCTGCTGCTGCATCAGACCCACATTTTCATAGACTCTAGCATTATCTTCTCTCATTCTGAAAAGAAGAAAAGGAAGACGACACTAATAAAAACGCAGACATACTGTTTAACCTTACATGATAGTTATAATGCACATACTCTATTCTCTGGGGACCGTATGCGGTGCAGACATAGCTCCTGCCCCCAGGAGTTGACATTATAGGAGAGGATATCGGACAGAACACACAGCAAAATAATTCTGAAGTAAGAGCCTCAAGTCCCTGTACTCCCAGGGTTTGGCGGAAGGAGAGTTGTTTTCCAGGAGGCTGGAGCGAGGTAGGCCTGTACGATGAGGCATTGGGTTAGACCTTGAAGGAAGCTGGGACATGTGCATAGAGAAAAGAATGGTATTCATTGTGGGCAGAAGGATCTGAATGGGCCAGAGCAATGTAAAGGCAAAGTGTAGGAACGGTTAGGCAGGGACTACAGATCCATTCAGCCCCCAATCCAGCGACATGAAGGTGAACATGAAGCTGACCGGCAGTTTAGGGCCCCAGGGTGGAGGGGCAATGCATCAGAGCCCAGACTCTGTTTTTTTTGGTTTTTTTTTGCGGTACGCGGGCCTCTCACTGCTGTGGCCTCTTCCGTTGTGGAGCACAGGCTCCGGACGTGCAGGCTCAGCGGCCATGGCTCACGGGCCTAGCCGCTCCGCGGCACGTGGGATCTTCCCGGACTGGGGCACGAACCCGTGTCCCCTGCATCGGCAGGCAGACTCTCAACCACTGCGCCACCAGGGAAGCCCCCAGACTCTGTTTTGCTGAGCAGAGTGGAGACCAGAACAGTCCAGGGGGACGAGGAACCCAGCAGCTCTGGGCTGGTCAGAGAGGAACAAGCTGAAACAAGCAGCAGGGGCCGGGGTCTCCTGGGTCTGCACCCTACAAGGGGGACAACGGGAACAGAGAGGCAGAGAACCTATTAGTCACAGGCAGGTCACTGGTAAAAAGGGAGTCGTCAGAGCTAATTCTGTTGAGCCAACATGTAGGGAAAGCTTTCTGGCAAGGATCGGAGCCCTGATGTGCTGGTTCCACTGCAAATCACTGCAGATAGCAATTTAAAATCAACTTTCCCCATCAGTCCGCTGGGAAAGAAAAAAGCAGGCAGAAGGAAGAGGCAGCTTGGTGGAGAGCATACTTTTGCTATATAATTTCATTTCAATGTTAAATAGAAAGCAAATGTAAATACGAGCCTCATATATGTTATCAAAAACATTTATATAGAGTATTAAAGCCAACAGGGGTTTAAAAATCCACATCAGAAGCAAACAGGGATAAGACTCCTAGGGGAAAATAAAAAGTAAATGTTATACCAGAGAGTGACTTTAGGATATACAGAAAAAAAATAACTTACAATTGTTATTCACATAATTGATTTAACGAATATTTTCTTATCACGTTTTAGTTTAAACATGGAGTTGGCAAAGTTTTTCTGTACAGGACCAGACTAAAAATAATGTAGTCTCTGTGGGCCATACACGGTCTCTGTCATGTATTATTCTTTGTGTGTGTGTGTTTTTAATAACCCTTTAAGAACCGTCCATGAGCTGTACAAAAGCAGGCCGTGGCCCGGATTTGGCCTGGGGGCTGTCGTTTGCTAACCTGGTTTAAATACCCACAGTAGATTTCTGCTGACTGTGGAAAATTAGACCATGATTGTGTTGACACATGGATGGTCAATTTACTTACTTTTACATAGCCAAGAGTCTTGACTCATCAAAAAGGGTGTTACCTACCTCTGCAACAATCCACACCCCATCAAAAGAAAAATTAGATTCTTGGGACTTCCCTGGTGGCACAGTGGTTAAGACTCCGCGCTCCCAATGCAGGGGTCCCGGGTTCGATCCCTGGTCAGGGAACTAGATCCCACACACCACAACTAAGGTTTGCATGCCACAACCGAGGAGCTGGCGAGCTGCAACTAAGGAGCCTGCCTGCCACAACTAAGACCCAGCACAACCAAATAAATAAAATACTTTTTAAAAATTAGATTCTCCTTGGAGAACCAGCACTTGATATCTGTACAGTCCCGTAGACTCCTAGCCAGTGTAGCAAGCAGCCTTCAGGTTAGGTCAACTAAAATTTAGTTTAGCTAGCCACTGGCACACTCAAGAACCAGTTAGGCAACAATAATGTGCACCAAGGAAAGGCATGTGCTGCAAAGACGTATCATTTTTTAAAGCTTTTCTATAGGATTATGTTCAGGTAAAAGGATTTTCCTTCATTTCTACTTACTCTGCACAGGACGGCGTTGGGGTACAAGGTGGGAGGGGACTCTGATCTCCAGTTGCCTGGTCCGTCAGGGAATACTTAATATTTGTGTATTCGTGCCCTTTCCTCTTGCTTTTCTGTAAAGTGAAGATTGCATATATGAAGAACTGTGACTTTTTTGAGGGAATGAAGAAGTCAAAAAGGCATTTCATTAAAAAGAAAAAAAGAGAGAGAGAGTTTGACAGACAGACAAGTTGGACCCTGAATACTGGTATGTTGATCAAATGTCAGGGAATTCACCTCCTTCATGTAAATACATCATATGGGTGAAAAGGACCTTTGAACCATACAATTCAAAAGCAGAGAGTCATGCATTAACAACTTACTGTATTAAATGAAATGTACCTGTTTCTGGACTAAGAGAGAATTCACACGTTCTTTGACACATTAGCATCTAATCATTTCATAGTTCACTTGCAACACATTTAATGATTTTCAAGTAAACAGGTGGGAAAAGAGTTTCAGAAATAAACACACTCCAAGTAAAAACTGCACACAGGTACAAAAGATGGCAACACTCTTAGCAGAATAATACACTTTATCGTATCGTCCCCACCCCACCCCCACTCCAGAAAAAACTCTGGCACATTTAAAACTTTACTTTCAGCCCAATGATACTCTGGGGGAAAAAAGGCAGAGAAAACCAGTAAAATGTAATCTCATTTCAGATACAGAATGAACTGCATTAGGTAGGACTCTAGTTAGATGATTTATCATTCTTTCCTCCTAAATTCACCCAGAAACAACGAATTCCGAAAATCTAATCCATCAAGTTATCTTCATTATATAATGCTGCCTTCATTACAGGATTATTCAAGACACAGTAAATGTTAGAAAGAGTATCCGTATCAAATACTGACGTAGAGCAGTGACTCTCATTCACTGTTGTTGAGAGGGTGAGCTGGTGCCATCACTCTGGTACACAACTGATAGTACCAACTAGTTAGTATCCGGTAATGATGAAAAGGCACATATATTTTACAACGCTGAACATTTACTTCTTGAGAAACTCACACACCCAAGCCTAGAAAGAGCTGACAAGGATGTCCAGTGACGTGCTATTCCTAACAATGTTCACCAAGAGAACACTGAATACCTCACAATGAATACCTCACATTCATATCACGAAATAATATGCAACAGTGAAGAGGAAAAGTGCGTGTGTGTGTGTGTGTGTGTGTGTGTGTGTGTATCAAAACAGATTACATACACAATGTTAGGTGGAAAAACACAAACTGCAAAACAATGAAACAGTGTATCATCTTGCTAAACATTCTAAACATAAAAACAATGTCATATATTGTATACAGATATTTGTATTTAAAAATTTTTAAATACAAAAAGAGACTGCAAGGCTAGTTACTGCCTTGGGGTTCCGAGAGTGAAGATGAGGGGTGGCCCCGGGGGTGGGTGTCAAACGGAATCTCAGCCATATAGTGGTTACACTTGATTGCTTTTAAAAAGAAAAAAGATTTGAAAGAAATGTGACAAAAGGAAATGGTCTATTATGGGTGTGGTACTGAATGTTTTAAATTTTTCAAAATAAAATGTAAGGCATAAAAGAAATTTAAATCCACCAGTGGAATTTCTTTTTCCTCTCCTTGCTCAAAACTCACCAAAAACAACAGCTAAATAAAAAATGGAAAATCTTACTATACATAAAACAAGGGAATGCTACAACTCCAATCTACAAACTATAAAGTGTCTCTGATATAGTACTGTGAAAACTGGACCAAAATAAGAAGGAAGCTGAGAAGTAACACATACCCCTCAGATGGTAGCAGGAAAAAGAAACCCCTGAATGTCGCTGTCCCAGGAGTGAAAGGCCTGGAGCTGAGCCATGGCAGGCCATAGGAGAAGTGGGGGAAGGCTTGTCAAGAGCCAGTTCAACACAGTAGAAAGGCCCACAGTCTGAAGAGCCTTTTCTGCCGTCCACTGCCACCCTCCCAGCTGAGGTGGCCTAGAGGAGAGGCAGGGTAGGAGGGAGCATTATTAACCCCTCTGACTCTACAGGCATTGCAAAGTGTCAGAATGACCCCCTGAACACCAACACACGGATGTGCTCCCAGGGCGAAGGTAACAGGGCACTGAGACAACAAACCCAAGCAAAGCTGTGGACCTCCTCAGCCACCCTGCCTCCCCTCGCTATGGACTATCCGGTAATGAAGGGGTCAGCACAGAGCCTATATAAAGAAGGGGGGAAGGTACAAAAAGGAAAAAGGGAGCAAAGAGCAAAAGGCAGATGGAGAAAACACATCAAAAAAGAACCTAAACAAAGAAAGAAGAAAAGATGAACACAAATAGTTCTGCCTTAATATCATAGACTTTACAGACATGCACTTTCTTAAAAAAGAGTGTAAATAAGAGATTATATGACAACAGAGGAGATGAAAAGCAAGCTGGCGAAGCAACAAAAGGAAATAAAAGAAAGACACAAAATATAGTAAGTTCAAGTCTAATTAGAGGTAGCAAAAAATTAAATAACTAAGAACATAGAAAGGGACATTGTAAACAGTCTAGAGGAAAACATATTTTTTAAACTATTAATAAAATACATAAAAGTGATGGAGAAAGCTATTAAGAGATTTGATATATATTATGGAATTCCTGAAGATGGGAACAAATAAAACATAAAAAAATATTCTAGGACATAATGCAAGAAAATGTTCCAGAAATCTCAAAGGAAAAAAAAATCTGAACCTGCATTTTATTTTATTTATTTTTTTGAATCTGCATTTTAAAAGGAAAAACTTCACAATCAATCTCCCAAACATCAACGATAAAGAATATGCCTGGATTGGATCTCCAGGCAGAAAAAGTCAGTCACATATAAGGGGGGATAATCAAATTGACTTTAGACTCCAACACAGCCACATAATTCCAAAAAATCCTGTGGGGAAAAAAAAAACCAAGAATCTTATACCCTACTAAGTTACCCTTTAGATATAAAACCAATGTTCGGACATTTTTAAGCATGCAAAAACTTAGAATGCAATTATCTTAAAAAAAAAAAAAAGCTAGTAATGAAATCTAGCCAACAGAGATAAATCAAAATCAAAACAAAGAATTCAGAGAAACAGATACCGTGATAAAAGGACTAGAGTTTTGATCTAAATACAGCACTAACACTGAACAACTGTCATAATTATAGATATAAATGTCATAAACCATGACAAAAATCAGAAGATAAAAGAAAAATGTGCTAATTCTCTTTCACAGAGTTAAATATCAATTATTATTACAGTAAAAACAGTTAAAATTTTCTAAGCACTGGCTTTGTGTCAGGCACTATTTGAGTATATTATCTCATTTTAATCCTCATAACAACCTTTTGAAATAGATACTATTATTAGCCCTATTTATTATTTATGTTATTTATTATTTATTTTGGCCACGCCACACGGCACGGGGGATCTTGGTTCCCCTACCAGGGATCGAACCCGCGATCCCTGCAGTGGAAGCGTGGAGTTTGACCACTGGACCACCAGGGAAGTCCCAGCCATATTTAACAGATGAGGAAGTGGTGTGCAATTTCTAGTCATAACCTTAAAACAGGGGGTGGCAAACTAATGGCCTATGGGACAAATCTAGCCCAGACCTTTTGCAAGGCTTGTAAGAGTAGTTACTTCATCACAAGTTTAATAGTTTTTAAAGGGTTGTAAAAAAAGAGAGAGTATGCAACAGAGACCATACGTAACGGGGAATCCTAAGAGACTCACCGTCTGACCCTCGACAGAGAAAGTCTGACTCCTACGTTAACAGGCAGCTGCTTGCCCTCCACTTCCTCCTACTCTCTGCAACCATGTGAAAAAGGAAACATCCTAAAGGACAGTAGAGGGACAAGACCAAATGTACCTGGGTCCCTGGATGAACCTAGGTCCCCGCCCTATACCCTCTGATCCCCAAATTGCCTGCCAGCTTGGACTTCTCTATAGAGAAATAAGCTTCTATCTTGTTTAAGGCACTATTATTTAGCCTCTGTTAAAGCAGCCAAACCAATTTATTATAAATTGCAGTCATTACAGAACTTATAGTCTAGGGAAGAAGTTGCAAAAAAGAAATCCGAGGAGAAAATGTTTCATTGAGTCTATATAGTATTTGAATTTTTTGAACTGGTTTTAAAAATTTAAAGTCCTGGGCTTCCCTGGTGGCGCAGTGGTTGAGAGTCCGCCTGCCGATGCAGGGGACACGGGTTCGTGCCCCGGTCCGGGAAGATCCCACATGCCGCGGAGCGGCTGGGCCCGTGAGCCATGGCCGCTTGGGCTGTGCGTTCGGGAGAGGCCACAGCAGTGAGAGGCCCGTGTACCGCAAAAAAAAAAAAAAAAAAAAAAAATTTAAAGTCCTTGTGAATAATCACCTCTGAATAGCAGCCATACACTTTTTAGCACTGAAATGCTGACTTACATAAGAAGTAATTTTTTTAAAGATACAATATAATTTAAAATTAAATATTAGCTGGAAGAATTGACAGAGAGCATCACTTAAAAGTTTTAAAATCCTAACTCTTTTTTTTTTTTTTTTGCGGTACACGGGCCTCCCACCGCTGCGGCCCCTCCCGTCGCGGAGCACAGGCTCCGGACACGCAGGCCCAGCAGCCTCGGCTCACGGGCCCAGCCGCTCCGCGGCACGTGGGATCCTCCCGGACCAGGGCACGAACCCGCGTCCCCCGCATCGGCAGGCGGACCCTCAACCACTGTGCCACCAGGGAAGCCCCTAACTCATTTTTTTAAATAAAAAATTTAAATATACAATAAATAAACTGAAGCATAAAGATGCTTTCTACTCAACACTTTTTTAAAAATTGTGGTTTAAAATAAAACACATGAGATATATTCTCTTTACAAAACATTATGTGTACAGTATAATATTGTTAACCACTTGCTATTGGTGTACAGCAGATCTCTAGAACCTCATCATCTTGCATGACTGAAACTCCATCCCCCCATTTCTTTCTCCCTACTACACACTTTCTTGAAAATCAAAATCAATATTTCTACATGAAGTGATGACAAAAGAATTTTCCAATGAGGAATAATTAATGCAAATGGAACAGGAATTATTTTTAAAAATCATAGCAGCTTGAGGAATAACATAAAAATGCTGGAGCTTTTTAGCTTATTTTGGAAAAACAAGAAATAAAACTGATTCACAAGTCAGATGGGTTTGTTTCTCGGAACATGACAGCCCAGGCTGTCTTATAGATCAAGAAAAATTCTCAGGGGGTAGGGGCTGTTTTGTTCCATTTTGTTTTATTTTGCTTTGAGGAGTGGAGGGAAACTTATTTCAGAGGAGGTCTAAAAAAATGATCTGAAATTTATCTATCCTCCCTGGAATTCAATGACATAGCATGGTTACCAAGTCGCTTGCAATGTTTATAATAAATCTTACGGTCTTGTCAACTGACACACAGCCAAGGTTGAAAGAAGGAACCAACCATGAGGCTCTAAAATCATCTGGTATTAACTATCTTGCCATGTGAGTAAACCCAGTTACATTCTTAAACCTTAAATTACAAAAAAGCCCAAAAGCCCAGAGCAGGGAGAGAGTAAAATGAAAATGCTCTTGTCTAAGTTACAGAACAACAAGATGATGCATCCAGGGTGCTCTGGGCTCAAATGTCAGGATTACAAACACCCTGACTCCTTCCGCATCTAATCACAGAATCTTACTGGTTCTACTCTCCCTGGGCTCACTACCAGCCCCTGCTATCCTGTCCAAACCACCATCGGTTCTCACTGACGCTGGTCCCCCTGCAGCTGCTCAAGCCTCGTGCCCACCCAGCCTTCCCTCTCAAGCCAGGGCCCTCTTTTTAAAATGACAATCTCTTTTTTTTTCATAAATTTATTTATTTTTTATTTATTTATCTTTGGCTGCGTTGGGTCTTTGTTGCTGTGCGTGGGCTTTCTCTAGTTGTGGTGAGCGGGGGCTACTCTTCGTTGCACTGCACAGGCTTCTCACTGCGGTGGCTTCTCTTGTTGCGGAGCACGGACTGTAGGCGCGTGGGTTTCAGTAACTGCGGCACGCGGGCTCAGTAGTTGTGGCTCGAGGTCTCTAGAGTGCAGCGTCAGTAGTTGTGGCGCATGGGCTTAGCTGCTCCACGGCATGTGGGATCTTCCCGGAGCAGGGATCAAACCTATGTCCCCTGCATTGGCAGGGGGATTCTTAACCACTGTGCCACCAGGGAAGACCTGAGGATCTTTTTATGTCACTCCCCTGCTTCAAAATCCTCAGTGATTTCCCATTTTCCTTAGGATAAAGTTTTAAATCCTCAATATGGCCTGCAAGACCTGCCCCCTCGAAATCTGGCCTCTGCTGACTTTCCTAATCTCGCCCAACACGCCCCATGCTCTCCCTCTAACTCCTTCTGCTCCATCGTACGGATTTATTTCCATTTCAGGAACATGACTACTTATATTTCCAGGATCTGGCACAGTGCCTGGCACATAATACAACTGACTTTAATTAATGCAGGAATGAATAAACAAATGAACAAATGTGAGAACACCTTTTTATTGAACCAAGGAGATTATGGAAGATATGTGAAGAAGCACAAGGCTAGGGAAACAAATAAAATAGGACAAATGGAGGCATGGCCTCATGCATATATGTGTGTGTGTGTGTGTGTATATATATATATACACACACACACACACACACATGCGCGCGCGCACGCGCACACATATATATATGAGAGAGAGAGAGAGAGAGAGAGAGGGATTATATAGAGAGAGCTAGACAAGAGGAGTAATTAATTTGCTAATTAGCAATTCAAAGAATATTATACCAGTACAAACAAACATACCCAGTATCCAGATCTTGGCTTTGAAATACCACTCTTCAGTAAGAAGCATCAGGGCTCCTTAGAAAACTGGCTGGGAAAGTACAAGATGAACCTAGATCATCTTGTGGTGTCAAAAAGAGTAAGGAAGTAATCAAAAATGGGAACATATCAAAAAAATACAGGAACCAACTCGAAAGGGTTCCCACTAGGCAAATTTGGGACAGTTTAAGCAACAGAATAAGTAACAGTAATGGACTATAACCCATTCTGACATAAATAAATAAATGAATAAATAAATAAGGAAGATGGGAAAGCTATTTCTTATAGTAGGCTTCCATCTAATAAATGAAAAGGGAATGGTGAAAAGAGAAAATCACCATTGGGCAAATGTCACAGTGGTAATTTTTCCTGGCAAGAATCGTGAATGAATATAAAACTGGTAGGCAAAAAGTATGATGAAAAATTGTTCATTTATATAGTTTCTTGTATCTACCTACAAGATAGTAATTAAAAAGGGAAAGACAGCAACGTAACAGTGGAGAAATCAGACAGACAACACCTTAACCAAGTGATCAAAGTTAACACCGCCAGGAGTGAAACAAACCAAGAGGGAGCTCATGATGTGATGTACCAGGAAGGACACAGCATCACTTCTGCGACCGTCCTGTCAAAAATGCATGACCTGAATCTCATCAAGAGAACACATCATACAAATCCAAACTGAGGAGCATTCTACCAAGTAACTGGTCTGAACTCTTCAAAAATGTCAAGGTCATGAAAGATAAAGATTGAATACTGCTCCAGATTAAAGGAGACTAAAAATACATGACAACTAAATGCACCACGTGACCCTGAACCACACGAAGGATATTAGTAGGACAAATTGGCAAAATCTGAACACGGTCTATAGATTCGAAAATAGTTACTGTATCAGTGCTAATTTCCTGATTTTGATAATTTTACTATGGTTATATAAAAGAATGTCCTTATTTCTAGGAAATACACATCAGAGTATTTGGAGGCAAAGGGACATTAATGTTTGCAACCTACAAACATTTCATTTAAAAAATTATATAGGTATATATAAAGCTATTTATATATGTGTGTGTGTGTATATACATATGGAGAGAGAGAGAGAATATGAATCAGTGATAAAGTAAATGTGTTAAAATGTTAACAGTCAGGAAAGGTGGGTGAAGGGAATTCTATTATACTGTTTCTGCAAGTAAAAAAAAAATTGTTTTAATTCTGAAATGGAAGTTAACAAAAGAAATCTACTTCCAAGTAAACAGCAGAGTGTGAGAAGATCCATTTATAAAGAGCTGAGAATTTTCTCAGTCTTGCTCATTTGCATTTCCTCTAGATTCCCACCTGTTTCTGCATTTCCTCCTTCCAATGCTGTCTGTTTCTCTACTGCCTTTTCTTTTTTTCATTTACCCCTCTGTAGCACATTCTTCCACTCCCAAAGGTCCTTAATGCTTCATAATTTTGGAAATGACTGTATTTCAAAATAATTAATTATCCTAAATGAGTTTTGTTCTTTTGCTTAATTTAAAAATCAGGTGGTTTTAATGTTCTTTTTTTTTTTTTTTTTTTTGCGGTACGCGGGCCTCTCACTGCTGTGTCCTCTCCCGTTGCGGAGCACAGGCTCTGGACGCGCAGGCCCAGTGGCCATGGCTCACGGGCGCAGCCGCTCCGCGGCATGCGGGATCTTCGCGGACCGGGGCACGAACCCGTGTCCCCTGCATCGGCAGGCGGACTCTCAACCACTGTGCCACCAGGGAAGCCCGGTTTTCATGGTCTTAAGTCTGCCACTTAAACCTTCTGCTAAAATAAAGTACTTCTTACTTTACCACTAAATCAAGTAGCAAGTTCCTACACTGAATCAAACAATACAATGCAGAAAACAACATATTACAGGATCTAATTTTTAAAAATAAATATAATCTAAGCCTACATATATTTAGGCTACATAAATCCAAAGGCTCATATACCAAATAGTAGTTCATGTGCTGACACATATTGGCACCAAAAAAGTATTGGCTGAGTGGATGAATGCATGCATGCATTCTAGTACTCTTGGGATGGGATTACCAGGGACATTCAGTTTCTATCGTCTACATTCTGTAGACTACATTCTGTCTACATTCTACCTCTCCTACCCCTCACCTCCAATAAAAGAGCAGCAATAAAGGTTTTTTGGTTTTTTTTTAAGTAGTTCCTAAATCCAAATTACAACTTCAAATTCAGGGTCAGAGGGACCATATATGGTAATGGGAAGATCTGAAGTGCCAGAAAAGCTGGGAGGGAAAGTCCCTAAATTCTCCAAAACAAGAAGAAAGACCAAAGCTTCTGAGTGAAATAGAGAGCTTTCCCCCCAGCTTTTCTGAACAAGACTACATTATGTTCTTCAAGATATTCCCGAATAACTTCCCATTTGTACCAACTGTACTATCCTCTCTTGTATTTATTAGGAGTCCTTCTCTTTGGGCAGCTTTATGCTTTAAGTATTCCTGGCCCAAATTAATATAACTGGAAGACAAATATAAAATAGCCTACAGTAACCATCTAAACAGTTCATAGCACTTACAATAACACAAAGTCAGACTTAAAGCAGTAAAGTTCAAAACCAGTAGCTTGTTAACTATTTGGCGGTAGCTTTCTATACACACACTGCTTCTGAAGATGTTTTTGTACAAGGAAACAATCTAGTGAGTATTTCTGTGTGGACTGAGAACCTACTAAACTAACTAACTTTGGCTAACCACACTTTGATAACGTGGCTGCTATGCTGCTGGGCTAGAAATCTTTCAGTTAGGTGGCAGGTCCTATTTTGAGAAGCTGAGTTTTCTGGAAGGCAATAAACAGGGTAAAGCAGGCAAACCCTGTTGATGTTTAGACACCATCCAGTCTGCAGCACAGCAATGGGGCTGGGGCTGGGGCTGGGGAGGGAGATAGGTCTAAGCTCCGGAAAGAGCAGTCTCCTCAATCCTCTTTAACTCAGCTTTGTGTCTGTTATGAATAGCTTCCAATGGAAAGGCACCAATGCCACATTGTTCTTCATTATGCATGGCTTATTAAAATTGAAATTTTACTGTTTCCAACTCGACCAAATTGGTGGTTCAAACCCCCATGTGCTATTAAGAGTGAGGCATTCATTTAAGAGATGGAATCAGGATGAATATCGCCTGGACCAAAAGTGGAACAGGCTGGAAACTTTGAGGCTTTGCGTTCTAAGCTTGCCGTGTGAGCCTGGGAAAATCCCAATTTTTCTGTGGCTGTTTCCCCAATCTGTCAGGCCTGGTGCTCCTTCCTGAGCTACTCCATACTGAAAAATCAGAGCTGTGAAGTAGGGAATAATTCGTTTCCAGAGAGGCCCTTCCTGGTTGGGAACTTGTTTCACCTTTTCAAAGAAAGACAGTTATCTATCAGAGCCTGTCCTTTTGCATGGAAGGAGAGCATATCCAAGCTGCCCAGAGAAAACCACTGAAAATCCACACGCCAGCCTTCTAGGCTTGGTACCTGCTCTTCTTCAATCCTGCGCTGTAGTGTTTCAATATAATGCTGGACGGCCATATAGATGAATCGGTACTGTGCTTCTGTCTGGACCATCCCTGACCTCTGAGACCGCACCATCTGAATGGTTTTGGGAACGTCAATGTCACAGTCGACACCTACAAAGCAAGCACCATGGAGTATCAGGATAAACTGCAGAGACAATGTGAAGTGGTTTAATGCACAACTGTTAGCAGACTCAGAGATAAAGCAAACTTAAGTCTTTAATGTTCTAACCGAACATGTTCCAAGGGCTACAGCACTGGCCTTCTGACCAATACCAAGGATCCTAGAAGATTACAGCGTAAAGGGTCAGCAGTGAGGGGTCCCTCACGTTCCAACAGCACCGTCCCATACCATCAGCAAGGCAGTTGCATGTTCAACAAAAGACCAGAGCAGTGGCACCCACAGCTCCTAGGCTTTGTTTTATGCCAAAAGCTCAAACAGCATCACTTCTGTTCTCTGGCAAACATACTGAAAGCTGAAGTCTCCGGCCTAGATTTTTGTGAAAATATTTTAACATTCAATTCTCTTCTACAGGCTACTTTCACTAGCACTTTCCTTCCATAAACTGAAAACAGGAACTGTAGCTTCTTGTCCTCCAGATGACCTACCTTTCTCTCTGATGATGTCAATAAGAATATCAATCACAATGAACGTCCCTGTTCGGCCAATTCCAGCACTGTGGGCAGAAGGATGAAGAGCGAGGACAACGGAGTCATTCATGAGGGTTTTATATGCAAAACCAAGCTATTAATA
This sequence comes from Orcinus orca, assembly GCF_937001465.1. NCBI lineage: Eukaryota > Metazoa > Chordata > Mammalia > Artiodactyla > Delphinidae > Orcinus > Orcinus orca. Next base: position 74,136,349 of record NC_064573.1, on the reverse strand, counting down.
TTAACAGAAACAATGTCTACTCTTGGGAGTGTTTATTAGATTGTCCATTTATATTTGCAAATATATTAGCAAAGAGCACGGGGCTTTGGACTCAGTCCATCCTACACTTGGAGTCCAGCTTCTCCAGCACAATGTGCCTGAGGCCACTCCCTTAACCTCTCTGACCCTCAGTTTCCTCATCTGTGAAATAGGTTGTTGTGAGGATCAAATATGAGTAACGGATGAAAAAGCACTGAGCTCAGATGCTGGTATAGAGCAAGTGCTCAATAAAAGGGAGCTTTTAAAGAACTGAATAAACAACGTTTCACACACATCTACTTGCATATGAAAGAGATTTAGGAAACCAAACTTTCCCCAGTATAATCATGAAACCTAAGCTTGGGCACCAGCAGCCTGCAAACTCTGGTGCAGAGGCCATGGGCCTGGCTTCTAGAAGCCTGGATGGGGAGCAGTCCAAATCTTCTGAAGCAAACAAGTATATTGTCAGGGGAAAAAACATACCTCATTTCCATGGAAAAAGAGAACAGAAGCACAATCAAAGAGATGAATCCTAAATTATTATATTAACAAAGAAAACCAAGCAAACATTACCAGACTAAGGGCTCCTTGAGAATAAGGACTGTTTACCACCCTGTGCCCCACCACCCCCAGGTACACGGTGGTCCCGTAGGATCTAGAAGAAATGTACTTTGGGTCAAAGTGGTCCCTTAATGCCTCAAACAAAGATTAAATTTTTCCCTCAGTTAAAGAGCTGGGGATGGGCAGGTAAAAACAAGCCCCCTGGGCATCAGGACACGGGACAGGCAGCGCCCTAGAAGTGGGAGGGTTCGTCACCTGCAGTGAACCACCACAGGCCCCGCGTCCGTGATGCTCTCCTGCTTATGGTGGACCTCCTCCAGGAAGTCCAGCACGCCCCCGGGGTCACTGGGCACTCCGTGGTCCGGCCAGGTCCGAAAGTGGTATTGCCAGACCGTTCTCTCCGTATTCCCCTGGAGTAAAGCCAAGAAAAACCAGAAAAGAATTAAATAAATCAAGGGGTTGAGGACTCGTCTTGTCCCCATCTTTCCCAGATCCTACGTGAGCCAGGGGACCAGGCCCGCACAGAGCCTCCTCACACACTGCTTACAGGTCCCCTGCACGAGTTTCCCAGATCTCTCCTCCTTTTGGGTCTGGCTGAGCAATCCTGGAGGCAACCCTTGGCCTCTGCCATAAGAACCAAGATGTCTTGTACGGCTATTTGTTCTTCAGGAAACTACTGCCTGAATCGGTCTCTGAATCCTCAGCCAGGGGCAGATGAGGTCCCTGACCCTCCTCATCCAAGTGCAGCTCTACCTGGGAGGCAACTGAGCCCTCTGGGACTCAGGGCTCTCCTCCCACCAGATGAGAAAACGGGTATTCCCTCAAGCACTTGTTCCTCTTTGTCTTTTTGTACCTGGCCCTCCTCCCCTCCCCCAACACACACTTTTATTATAATATGATATTTAAACCTCTGTTTGCTGCAAAGCAGATAAGAAGACAGGCTTTGCAATCAGATGGGTGGATTTAGGCCCAAACTTCAGGATTCACACTCACTGCGGCCCCTGGACATCTCTAAGCCTCAACTTCTTCATTTGCCGATGGAGATAAGAATCTCTCAGTCACAATACCATTGTGAGGACTAAACAACGTCAATTAAACACACAGCCACTGCGCAGGAGACAGTTAAGAGACTCAGCACACTGGTGCTCTTCTGAGGACTGACATTAATAAAGGTCAACAAGGGTACCAAGACCACAAAAAAACAAAAAGCATTGTGTTCTGGGTCTACCCAGATTAGATCACTGTAACGGCACTATTCGTTACTACATCTTCTTCCGACATATCTGGAGACAATCCAAGCTAAGTAACATTTTTAAAGGCGATTTAAAAAAAGAGAGAGAGAGTATAACTAGACCAGTGTCCACCACCAGTAACCTTCAGAACATCCAGGGAATCTGAACCACAATCAAGATCCTTTCTTGAATTATGTGCATTTAATTTGCTGAGCCAGAAAAAGATTTTTCTGGATGTTACCAGTGAGCTAAAGATCAGGGGGCTACCAGGGTCACAGAAAGGACAGGGAACGAGAGAGATCCAGCGCCCGGAGCATCCTTGCTCCTCGTCCTTCGTAAATGGCCACTGAGGTCTCTGCTCCCACCCCTCCTTCCCAAGCAATCAGGAGGCTTAAATGAGATCATGTGATAGCACTTTAGAAAACATGGAATGAGCTCTACAAAACAGCAGATAATCTGTGACCAGCAATTCTGGAGAAATGATTGGTCCCATGTCAGCACCTGCATCCGAGGGTGCAAAACACAAACCCAAACGCCAACATTTCCCGTACCTGCTCCTCCCAAATCTCCGATAACAAGAAGATGGATGGTTTATCACTAAAACTGAAGAAAAATCCACCTGCTACTGAGAAACACCTGATGATGAGAAGATGGGTAGTTTATCACTAAACCTGAAGAAAAACCTATCCGGAATCTTTGTCCGATGTCCTCTAAATCTCTGTCTCATTTCTGCTGGACAACTCCTCTCTCAGTCTCTGCAATTGAACCTCCACCCTCTCCCCACAACTGCACCCCCGCTGACATCAGAAGTTTGACATCCCACCCTGGACCACAACTGCCAAGGCTTCCAGCTCACTTCAGTCCCCCGACCACCTCAGGGAACTCACCAGACCACTGAGCCCCTCCATCCACCCTCTGCCTGCCTCCTCCTGCCCTTGCTGCTGGCTTGCCCAGCTCAGATTCCACGCACTCTCCTCACAGCCACTCTCCAACACAGACCTCCACTCCCTCCACCCTCTCTCCATCCACTGCACACACAAACACACACACCCCGCCCCGCCCCAGCAAAGCCCCAAGCCTGGACGAACATAACCACCCACTTTCTCTGTTTTGTACCCAAGGAACAGAGTGTCCTTGGAGAAAACTCACACCAGGTGACTGGTATCACTGAATGTTCATCTTCACCACCTCAATGGGCACTCAGCACTGCCCAGAAATTTACTGGATTTCTTGCTTTGCTACACAATGACTATTTCATCCTTTCCCTACTTTCCTCAAACATTTCGCCTCTTCTTATTCCCTTTGAATGTCAATGGATGGCCTTGCCTCAGGCCTGATAGAGAATTTAGAGCAAATCCCTGTCAGCTCCCCTCCCTATATCTGTGGCCACCTTCTCCTCTTTCCCTCCTGTGGCCAAGAAGTGCTACCCCCATCGATCAAAACCAACCCATCCACGATGCTCTAGATCCCACGCCCCTCCTCATCCAGCCTCCACCCTTGCCTCCCTGGCATCCTCGCCTTGACGTCTCAAAGGCATCTCAAACTTTACGTGTCCAGCAGGTTGCGCTTCATCCTCCCTCCCTCCTCAAATCTGCTGCAGCCCTCGCCCCTCATTCACACCATCATCAAACCCCTTCACATTTACATCCACAATTATCTCCAGTCAGTCCCCTTCTTTCCATTGCCCCTACCATCTTTTACCCAAACGATTCAAGCCCTACCATCCTGTACATCTTCCAGCTTTTCAGACCTCTGCCACAGTGCCACCGTCCACTCAGACTCAAAACCCTACGACGTCTGATTCCGCCTCCTCCTCCAATAGCCAAACTATCCCTACACACCCTACAGACTTCACCCCCCCAAGGGGTCTCTCACATCCCTCGCTTCTCTTCTAGAGTTTATTCTGGCATTTTATATCATATTCATTTCCAAAGGAAGGGAAAAGAAGCAAAACGTGGAGAGAGGCCATCAGACCTAGACCTCTGCGGAGCCCTCCTGGTTACAGGCGTCCTGGCCACTGGAGTCACTCCATCCCACTCTTCCCTCGGTGGGGCTGTAGGACACCTTCCTGGCACCTGTCTCCACATGTGTCCACTTGGCACAAGAACCGTCACGGGTCCAACACCAGCCAATGAATAAAATTTACATTTCTTCTTTTTTTTTTTTTGGCCATGCCTGCGGCATGTGGGATCTTAGTTCCCCAACCAGGGATCGAACCTGGGCCCTCTACAATGGAAGCACAGAGTCCTAACCCCTGGACCAAAAGGGAAGTCCCTAAAATTTACATTTCTTCACGTGAGAGTTAAGGCTCTTCCCAACTTGGTCCCAACCTCTCTCAACCCGTTTACTCCCTCAATTCCCCACTTGCCTTCATTCCCTGTAAACCCCATTTCCTTGACGCTGGCACTTCAGAACCCTGGCTGACAATGACACTTCATCTGGGAGGCCCTCTCTCCGCCATCTTCTCCCACAGAGACCCCGACCTAAAGGCCCACCCTCTTCTGAGACGGTCTCCCTGATGCCCCGGCTGGAAGCCCAGCCTCGGCAGAACTCCAGCACCTTAGACGGGTGTGACAGCCGATGCCTGCTCGACAGCACAGGACTTTGCATACATGGCTTCTCTCGGCTACATGACTGCAATTCCCTGGGGACAAAGGCGATTTCGCTTACCTTTATGTCCCCAAAGGACTTTGAAAAAGTAAGCCCCTCTCACCATGCAATTATAATGAATCCAAATCTTGTTGGATTCAAAGTTAGTCACCCCAGGGACAAACCTGAACTACAAGCAATTAAAAGCTGATGCCATGGAATTTCGTCACTGAACAGGCCTCAGGGCCTTTGCACTCACTGCTCCCTCCGCTTAGAACACTCCTCTCCTGACCCTCTGGATGCTGCTCCACCTTCAGGTCTCAGCTTGCGTGGCACCCCCTCAGAGAAGCCCTCCCTGTTTACTCCATCTCGGGTACCCAGTCACTCTCTAACATACCATCCTGTGGCTTTCACAGCTGGAGCACAATCGGAAAGCTTAGTTGGTTATTTACTCCTTAACCTTCCACCTCCCTAGGCTCTGTGGGGGCAGGGACTGTGCCGGTCTGGTTTGCGATGTATCAGTAGTACCTTGACGGTGCCTGGCACATAGAAGGCTCCTGATAGATGGATGTTACTCAGTGAGTGAACAAATGCCTGAAGGTATGCAGACAGGAGTAACCGCACGACCCTGGATTAGCGCACACCATGCGCAGTTACCAAAGTCTCTAAAGTACGACAATATACTTACTTGTCCAACCTTCGAAAGTTTAAGTTCTCTTAACGTATAGTCATGAGCAGCACTTTCTTTGACGTTCCTAACGCGCATGACCCCGTATTCTTTTAGCGCATACTCATCAGGCCAGTATTTGACACATTTACTCTGGAAGGGATCAGAGAAAAGACAGTTAATCTCTGTGAACTCTGACATGAAAGCCGAAACCAAAAGAAAACCAACGTTCAAGTCTTCCTTGATGACCACTAACATGGAAAACGGCCTGTCTGGTATCTAACTGTTGGGTTTTGAAAGAAGGAAAGAAGAATTCAAAAAGAAAAGCACGTGTGTGGAGAACCAGGGAGAAGTGGGAAGAGAAAGCTGCTGTTGCAAAATTGCCTAATTTAAGCCAGGTCCAAGGAGAGTCAGTGTTTGCTTATTTCTCTCTAAAGAACCAAAGAGGCAGAAAGAAGGGGACTACCCAGTATGAGTGTGCTGCCTAGCATGCACTCAGTTCTGAATTCCAGAGATCTACCAGTCACTATGCAGGGAAGGCAAGCAGGGGCTCTGGAGGTGGATGGGCTGCCCAACGAGCCAGACTGTCTGGTCCATTTCCGTGCCAGTGTAGGAGGTCTCCCCGCCTTATCTAACCCAAGTGTGAATAACTCCAGCACAGAAAGGCAGCTGATGGGGTTTTGAACCAGCTGCTTTTTCTATATCCAGATCCATCTGATACCTGCTACACACGTCACCTTCGCTTAACTGGGTGCCTGGGAACGCCAAGCCTGCAATAGCTGCTGGCTTCAGAGCAGGCAGATTGGAGAATATGGCACCAAGGGAATCATTCTGGCTGCCAAAGAGGAAGATATTTTGCTCAATGAGAGATGAGTCTGCGTATCTTTGGTGATATGTCCTGGGCAGAGAATGCCTTTGCGTCTTGTTTTCTCCTGGGAGCAGTCACCCACACCACTCACTTTCAACAACAACCAAGACACAAATATCAGCAAGAGAAATCTACCTTGTGCATTAGGGAGACAGAGAAATTCACTGTTATAAAACGAGAAATCAGAGAGCAGCTGCAGACATCCCCACAGTCAATGACTGAGGGAAAGAAGAAAAACATGGCAGGAGGAAAGGTCAACAGAAGAATTAATGGACAGCGTTTACTTTTCTGCTTAGCATGGCTTATGTGGTCTTTTATGTATTATTCTGAATTCAGCTTTCCCTCCACGATCCTGTAGATCCAAAAACCTCTTTGACAGATTTGACACAATTTTTATTATCCCCAAATAAACACTTTGACTATTAAATGTATGCAATGCTGCCACTCTCCAAACAATTCTGAGGACTGCTGGCCGCTCAAAAGAAGACAAATTAAATCACAACTCCTAACATTGTAGCTGACTCTGCATGTCTGCAATCTACTGTGCCCTCCTCCCAGTTTCCCAAACTCTGATGTAAACCTTGGCAAACAAATTCTAAAATGTGAGTGCTAATACTTTAGCTTTTAAATTAAAGCCCAGGAATCAAAGGGAATTCAGAGTCTGGTTTTTCTTCTGTGCACTGGAGGGGATAACAGGCGAACAAGTTACCAGAAACGCTCGCGGGGAGACTGAAAGTCCATCATGTCCTCCTCTCCGGCAGCAGAGTACAGAGGGAGAATGAGAAAACAGACAAAGGCCGGGAGAAGGAGGTAAGGAGCTGGGGGCAGAGTGACTTGGCCCAACGTCTGTCTATTCTAGGCGTTTCTGGCAGCTCTTCTGAGAGGGACCAATCCTGATCCCTCTGAAGTGACCCGAGAACCCTCTCTTCACAGCCCTCAAGTCCTCTGAGAACAGGTGGCCTCCTACAACTGCAATCAGGCAACAGGCAGGACGGAGGGCTCAGTTTTCCTTTCCATACTTAGAACAGGTGACACTCACCTGAAGCAAAAACTATGAAGACATTTTAACTTGTCCATTAATTCAAGAACATCTACTGTTACTGCAGGCAGCTGCTAGAGGAAGCCTTTGTTTCACAATGACCAGACCTGGCCTCAAAGGTATTCAAAAGTGTAACAACTAGCAGTACAATAACAAAAATCTTACAAAATCACATTGCCTTTCACAACTGATATGAAAATTACATTAGAAGGGCTAAAATCCAAAATCACCCATCTGTCTTTTTATAGGGTATGACTGCTACGTTCCATGCAACTTTTACATAAACCAGTTAAAGTATATCTAAATAAAAAGAACTTTGACTAGAACACAAACAAAAACAGAGAACTTTTCCATATTAAAAAATCCACAATGGATGGGTTCACTTTGGGATAACACACAGAGCTGTCACTCAGTGGGATTTGTCTGCTTCTCCATAGGTGTGGGATGTTATAATTTTTAAAAACCTGAAGTGTCATGAAGAGTGCAGGGAGATGGGTACTAGGCATATGTTGCTTGGGGGGAGTGTACACTGGGACAACCACTCTAGAGGGTAGTTGGCAGAATTTATTAAAATTTACAACATGCAAAAGCAAAAACAATAAATAAACAAGAAAAAATAAAAAAAATTCAAAAATGGAAAAAAAAACAAGAGAAAAAAAGAAAAATTAAAAAAATTTTTAAAAAATTTACAACATGCACACCCCCTATGACCTAGCAATTCTTCTTGACATCTGACCTAGAAAAACACTTACCACATACAAAAGCAAGAACAAGATTGTTCACTTCAGCACTGTTTATAAGAGAAATAACTGAAACATTTAAATGCCTAATATATGACAGTTAAACAAATGGTAGTACATCCATACCATGGAATACCATGCAATTACTAAAAAGAATGAGATAGGCCAATATGTACTAACAGAAGAAGTTAGAACATATATTAGGTGGGGAGAAAAGAAACCAAGATACACAATAAAGTTACTGTATGACAGCACTTTTTCATACAGTACTTGTCCGAAAATAGCACTATATACTTCTATAGGAGCATGTATGTATGTGAATACATATACATGTGCAAATGTAGGTATATAATGCCTATTATACACATGCATATGCAAATGCCAAGAAGACAGTGTAGAAGAATACGCATCAAACTGATAAGAGGGTTTATGTTGGAGGAGGGAACAATTGGGTGGACAAGGGATGGTGACAAAGGTAATTTTAATTGTAAGGAGTTTGAATGTTTATCTGAATATATTGTCTGGATAGTTCAAATTAATTTTTTAAATGCTTAGAAGTCCTAAGTATAGTTCACATGACAAGTGAAATCAATGTTTATTGATTAGTCCTCTAATCCCCTGAAGGTACCAGACAGGCCTTCTTACACTCCCTTTATGACCTCTGCTTCTGGACACAATGGGGTAACAGAAACTGGATTTACTCTCTTACCTTAAACCACTAAAATGGAAAAATGAAATGATATATATAATAGGATTAGTAACAAGGACATTTAAAAAATTATTATAAATATATTCCATATGTTCAAAAGGTACAGCAAATGATGGACATGTTAAGAAGAGAGACATAGGATATATTAAAAAGACTCAAATAAAACTTAAATGAAAAGGACAATGTCTACTGTGAAAATTACACTGGATAGGATGAACGGCAGACTCTACACTGCAGAAGAAAAGATGAACTGAAACACGTATAGCAAAAGAAACTTATCTAACTTATCCCAAACAGAGGGAAAAAAGTGAACTGAAAATAAATGAAGAAAGTCTCAGTGAGCTATAGGACAACTTCAAACAGCCTAATATATGTGTAATTGGTAACCCAGGACAGGGTGGGTTGGCAGTTCATGTGTGAAGAAATAGTAAACGTTATTCAAATTTGAAGAAAACTATAAACCCACAGACCCAAGAAGCTCCATGAACCCTAAGAAGAAGAAAAAAAGAAAACTACACCAAAGTACGTCATATCAAATTTCTCCTACTCCCTTTTTTCCAGAGGGTCAGAGTAAGCTTACTGTGTTTACTCAGCTTTTTGTTTTTAAATAAATTTATTTATATTTTATTTTTGGTTGTGTCGGGTCTTCGTTGCTACCCACGGGCTTTCTCTAGTTGCGGTGAGCAGGGACTACTCTTCGTTGCGGTGCGCAGGCTTCTCATTGTGATTGCTTCTCTTGTTGTGGAGCACGGGCTCTAGGCGCGCAGGCTTCAGTAGTTGCAGCACATGGGCTCCACAACGCAGGCTCAGTAGTTGTGGCGCACAGGCTTAGCTGCTCTGCGGCACGTGGGATCTTCCTGGATCAGGGCTCGAACCCGTGTCCCCTGCATTGGCAGGCGGATTCTTAACCACTGCGCCACCAGGGAAGTCCCTATTCAGTTCTTAACATGTTCAACCTGACATGTCCAATACTTCAAAAAAGTAGAGTATATAGCATACCTTTCCTCTCTCCACTTCTTTTGTTGTCATGACAATCACTCGGGAGTTCTCTTGAAATACCATCCGCCAAAAGTCATTCACGGTGTTTTGCAGGCAGCCTTGTGTGGCAATGTAACTCTTTTTGGGCTTTGAGTTGTTGCACTTGGTTTCAAATTCAGGCTAGAAATTTAGGAAGAAAATACTTCAAACATTTGAAAACTGCTCTCAGGCCATGAGGAAGGATTTAAAATACAAAAACTGGCTAGCAATATACAGTCAGAAAACACCACGAGAAACAAAGTTTACCATGATAATGTTTGCATTGATGTAATCTGAAACAGGCTCATTGGGATCACCATCGTGTAGGACAACCCTGGTGTGATCAACTGGAAGAAAAAGAGAACATGGTCACAAAGGTACTGAGACCTCTTCAGGACAAATCAGTTCATCCTCAACGAGTCCAAGTTTTGCTCATTTCATGATAAAACAACATTAAAAACTAAATCCTAAACTATAATCTGAATATGATGCCTCATAATGCTTTCTTTAAGAGAATAAAGTAGCAATGTCAATTCCCTGGTTTTGATAATGTACTATGGATATATAGAATATTATCATTGGGAGAAGCTGGATAAAGGGTACATGGGAGCCCTCTATATATTTTTGTAACTTCTTGTGAGTCTAAAATTATTTCAAAACAAAAGTTATTTTTGTTTTTGGGGGTTTTTTTAGAGGAAGAGTAAACTACAGGTAAATGACATGATGTCTGAGATTTGCTTCAAAACAATTCAGGGAGAGAAGAGAAGTGTATCAGAATATAGATGAATCAAGATTGGGCAGGAGTTGACAATTGTTGGAGCTGGGTGATGGGTACGTGTGGGTTCTTTATACTATTCTGTCTACTTTTGAATATATTTTAAACTCTCCATAATAAAAAGGGTGTTTTTTTTAATGAAGTAGAATTAAATACAGTATCTAGACAACAGGATTCTGATGATAGTATCTACTGACCAAATTTTATACAAAAGTACATTACTGATGTTTAAAAAACCTGAGTGTTCTACCGAAGCAACGCATTTTACACTGAGAAATAGTAATAAAGTTGTATGTCTTACTAGAATAATGTTCTTTTGCTTCAGACTCCCCATCTTTAAAGAATATGATGTTAATCAGAAGAAACATCTGATTGGGATCTTTAAGGGAGGAAAGGGCAATAATATTCTATTTATCAATAGATACTGCATACCACTGTTCCCTTCATCTTTTCCTACATCCCCACATCTTACTAATGAGTACCATTTAGACCTCTTGAGCAGAAATGAAAACTTAAGACATAAAGAGGGCAATGCTTCCCCAACGTCATTAGGACCATGCTGTGGCTCAAAATGATTCTCTACAAATTCCTCATTGTCTCTCCTCAGTATTAGAAATGCCTCCACTTTCTCCCATCCTCACCTGCATACATTAAAAATATCTATATGGATGTGATATACATATACACTGTGTGTGCGCACCTATGTATACAGAAAGACTATGCCACACACACACACACACACACACACACACACACACACACACACATACACACACACACACCCCGGATGGGTTTACAGTATCTGACAAAATAGCTCTGGCCTGAGGAGACATTACAGCAGTGCTCTCCAATCTGATCATGCTGTCAATAAACTTCAATAATAAAGTTTTTGAACACTGAAATATATATACAATTATAGATACACACAAGCCTTTTTTTTTTTTTTTTTTTTGCGGTACGCAGGCTTCTCACTGTTGTGGCCTCTCCCGTTGCGGAGCACAGGCTCCGGATGCGCAGGCTCAGCAGCCATGGCTCACGGGCCCAGCCACTCCGCAGCATGTGGGGTCTTCCCAGACCGGGGCACAAACCCGTGTCCCCTGCATCGTCAGGCGGACTCTCAACCACTGCGCCACCAGGGAAGCCCCACACAAGCCTTATTTTTAAATTGGGTAAAAACATTATGCACGCTCTGCCATCAAGCTGCACATCAGATTTAAAATTTACTTTCTTTTTTTTTTTTTTTGATAAAAGATGTAAATCAAGAGATGTTCTAAATGTTCCTTCCCTGTCCCATGGCAGACTGCCTTACCCAGCCCACTCTGGAGACCCTGCATTAGAGCTCAGGGCTAAGAGCAGTGACTTTGGGGGCTCCAGTACCAGTTCTCGCACTCACTCCCACTTGTGACCTTGCTAAAATGGTCCCTAAAATGGGGATAATAAGAACTCCTGCTTTGTGTGCATGGGATACGGATTAAGTGAGATATGGACTCAGAGTCTGGCACAGAGACAGCACTCAGGGGAGGTGAGCTATCACAACTGTGTGGTGCCATTTCTGGGATCCTCACCCAAGGCCTACCTCCTTCTGGGCCTCTTTTTCACTACAGTTCAACTCAGGCTCTACCTGGCAGCACCTGGGTGTTAAGGAGGTATTGCTTTATGAATATCACAAGGTCTGCTTCTGAGCAAAGCATAGGTATGCACCTGAATCTCCAGTAATTCGAGCTCAAGGGATGAGGGATGTCGGAAAAGATGAAGGGAACAGTTGGAAGAACCCCCAGGAGGAGCTCGTCTGTTCCCCAGATGAGGGAACAGAGCCCCAGAAAGGAGGCGTGCTGTCCCCAAGACCCAAGGGCTGGACGCTGCAAAGCAAGGACACAAGCCTGGGACCCTTGAGCCTGATGGTGAGACCCTGGGAGATGGCAAGCCTTGAGATGATCTCTCCTACGCAGACAAAATTAATTAATAGAAGGAAACAACCACACACTAAGCCTCCCAGTGGCAATTTTACTCCGTAATCAACATCACAGGAACTCAGTGAATGAGGCCATCCATCCCCAAAACAGCTGATTATTTTGGAAACTACTTACAATTAAAAGAAGCTAAGGCCTTGGATCTGCTGAGAAAGCACATGGCCCCCAGAAAAGTTACTGAGACACTGGGAATCAAAACCTCCAAGAATGACTATTATGGAGAAATACATTGATACTTACAGGGCAGGATGTTTTTATATCTATTTTTGTTTTTATTCTCTTGCCTCTGACCCTCTTTTCTGCTGTAGAGAAGTTTGCATTCCTGTTGTTGTAGTGTCTAGAGAGAAACAAAAGTAAATATTATTAGCACCAAAAGCTTCAAAAAAAAAAAGCTTGACCCAGCACTTCCACTTTAGGGAATTTTTCCTAGGAAATGTTCCAGAGTCGTGGGCAACAGCTACAAGAAAGCTCACCTTAATGCTATATCAAGAGTGGCAGGAACACTGGAAACAACATAAATGTCCAACCAGAAAGGACTGCCTAAATAAACACTTTCGTTCATTCATACAAAAGATGTTCTACAGACGTTTAAAAGATATCCTAGGAGAATATTTAATGCCTTGGAATGATGATCAGAGTAAGTATTAACTGAAAAGCAGCTCAAACTTCCAAAACAGTGTCTTACATAAGCCCATATGTCTGCATGCACCTGTGTATATAAGAAATGGCAGAAGGATGTACACCAAAAAAGTAACGGGGATTATTTTTTTGAGAGCAGTGGGATTATTCTTTTTCTTTTCTTTCTTTTTCTTTTTTAACTGTTTTTTGCCTAAATTTGCTACAATAAATAAATATTTATAAGAAGAGAAACCTTTTAAAATAACAATTATTAAGAATGAAAGCCAGTGAGCATTGGTAGACAGCATCCAAATAATACATATGATCCATGTTCTTGAGGATTTTATGATCTGCCTTTTACCATTGATTGATTCAGAGCAAGCTGAAAGTCAGTTCTCAAATTTGGATCCTGGGGGACAGTAGAAGTAGTTCTGGTGCCACTAGATCATGGGCATGCAAGCTTTGTTAGCAAGGCTTTGGAGTCCTCCTATGCCTCAAACCCATGTCAGTGCCCTGGGCAGCCAGCCTGCGTCTGCACAGACACCCGCTCTCCTATGCTCTGAGGGGAGGGGGCCCCTATCCTCTACCGCAGCCAGAGACGGAGGAGGAGAACTCTCGGGCACCCAAAGCGAGGGGTCAGGAAGGACACCTCTGCAGGTAAAGGAGGTGGGGAACGCGATCAGGGCAAGAGCCTAAACTAGGCAGCCACCGTGGAGCTGGCCCCAGGGGAAGAGAGGATGTGGGGAAGTGGTGAGAAGCACCAGCTGCAGAAACAGACAGGAAGGTGGACAAGCTAGGCTGAAGTATTTTCAAGGAGTAGGTTTCATTTTCAAAATTACCACAAGTGCCTCTTCAAGGGACCCTTGGTTTCAAACAAGCCTAATTTGAATGGGAAATCACAAATGGGGCAAATCAAGAAAGTGAAAGGAAGACTAAATAAAGGGGGGGAAAGTGTGTTATATATATTTTTAATATATTTATATACGCTAAAATGATTTTCCCTTAGAGATTTCTCTACAGGGAGAGGCAGAGTCAGTATTTCGTAACACAGCAGCCCTGTTAGATTTCCATTTCATTTATCTGAATTTCACAGACAGGTACGAAAGTCAGGAGTTTAAATTGCTAATTTGACTCTCAGTTTCAAAATGCAATATTTGGCCTTGACACTCAGCTCATAACCAAAGTGTTCAGCCAGTGGAAACCTGGACAGAAATAAAATACAATGTATGCAGAACTCTGACAATCAAACGGTCACTCAAAATTCTTAAATGAGGTCACTTTAAGTAATTACAGCCCTTTGCCTTCTTGGAGCTGGCATTTCCTCTCAACTGTGAGCCAGCCTTACCGTTCAATATTGCTGTGTTAGGAAGAAAGTTTGATCTTGATTATTAGACATTAAGGTGAGGTTCAAACACTATGAACTCAATCAATCACTTAAACATCAACCAAGTGAAGAGAAACAACATCAACAAAAGCTACAATGGGGTGGGGAGAGGGCGGGACACATACTAGGAAATAACTAGGTGCTTGATTCAAAACAAACTTGACAGCAAAGCATTCAAGTGTTCACTTATGAAACAAACCTCAAGTGATGCTTCACTTGTGGAGGGCACACTGCCAGAGCAATCTCTAGAAAAGGCAGATTTCACCCAGGCCCGCCCTGTTTAATCACCTTCAGTTCCTCCCTCTGCCTTCAAGATCAAATGCACGCTTTTCAGAACAACTCAGGAAACCTTCTCTGAGCTAATGGAGGCCTGCCTCTAACCTCAGCTGCTGCTTCGCCAAGTTACTATCCTGTCTGTGCCTCAGTGTCCTCAAGTGTAAAGTGGGGCTAATCCTAATTACCTACCCCATAGGGTTGGTGTTAAGAGTTAAGGCGCACTGTCTACACTCTAGCCACACCAAATATACACAAGGGTCTTGAACTCACCATGTTTCTTCAGGCCTTCATGTTTTTATCCATGCCATCCCCTCTGCCTAGAATTCCCTTTCTCTGCCTTGAGTACCTATGAATGGTTACATTTTACTTACTCATTAGGACCTACCCCAAATACCTCCTCCTCTGGGAAGCTCTCCTGACCCACTCAGCACGACCTCCCTGTGGCTCACAATACCAGTTCAAGGGCTGCAGCACCTCCCTCCGTGAGTACGCTCGTCACACTGAATCCCAGCTACGTTTTTGCAATCTTGTCTCTTCTATTAGAGAGCATGGACCACCCTTGTTTGCCTGCAAACAGCACAGCATCCAGCACAAAGTAGGCACTCAAAATGTATCCGCTGAATGAACAAATAAATACAGAAGGGGGTGGAGGGAGACATACAAACCACAGACCATCATGGCGATGGCCTCGGCACTGCAGGGCCCACACTCAGCATCCCATGCTGACACTGCCGGCCTGGCCTTCAACATAAAGAAAAACCACGTAGGCAAAATATTAAAACAGCATTTCCCGATCTTTAGTCATTTGAAAAGCATCTTCAAGATGCTGTGCCATCTCAGCACATCACCTGTTATATCAATTGTTTTCTTAAATTAACAGCCTCTTTTTTCCCTTCAGAAAATGTATTTCAAAAGGAAACTGCATATTACTAGCACACATGAAAACCAGTATCACTTGCCATATATGGAAGGTAACCAGAAAAAGGAATATAATAAAAACAAAATATTGTCAAATTCTACCTGGATACTGTAGCATGCCTGAGACTCTGTAAAGGAAAAGGGACACTGGCAGGTGTTAGAGGTAGGTGTTAGAGGCATATTAAAACTGTACTCAGACCTTCTCCTAAGCCACGTCAAAAGGAATGGGTATGGGTTAAAAAAGAGAAAAACCTTCCTCATTCGCTAATTTGATCTTACTGTAATGGGGTGCCCCAGAAAATCATCTCACACACCAAGAACACTTTGCTAGAATAATCCAGAGTTCCAGGCCAGGGAAATCCTCACCAATACCCATAGCATGTTGGCTAGACCATCTACTCAGCTCAGCCTCTGGCTTCCCTCATCCTGCATTAAGTTACCAATTGCATCTTCCATGCGGATTTGAGGTTTGAACAGCACACAAGTTGAGACAGTTTGGGCCCTGGAGTGTTCCAGAAAGGACAGGCCCAGAGGCCCTGTGTCCCAGGCGCAGTAGGGTGCTAACCGCCAGCGGCTGGCTGGCAGCTGTCACGGATTAGTAATGACTAACAGTGTGCCTCTCCCCCTCCAGCCCCGCTCCTTCCTCCGTGCCCATTAGCCCATTCTCATCTGCGCCTGGGGCCCAAGTTGCCTGAACACATTTCATTTCCCACAGTGGAAGGCTGCCATCCATCTCGAGTGAGACTGAAAATAAAAAGAACTCAGAAGTTGTCACTTTCCATGTTCTGCCTGCAGAGGCTCCCCGACTGCACCCGAGATAATCAGCTACCGCCTGCTAAGGGGCGCTTCCTCCCCAGCAGCAGCAGGCTGATGGCCGGAAGAGGCAGGAGAATAGCCACCAAGCCCTGCCCCCAGGAGTTTACAATCCCTTCAAGGATGATCTTCCACAACCTCCCTCTCAGCTGCCCCCAGGGCACCAAAAGCTGTGAATGACCTGCGGCTGAATGTCACTGTCTCCATCCCCATTCTCCACTGGGCCTGGCAGGATGCCAGTGATAAGGCGTGGGACAGGCAACGAGAAAGCTGGGGCACAGGCTGTAAGATACCCCATTTTCCCACGTAAAACAACCAAAGGGTTTGCAACCAAGGATGAACCCTCAGAAAGGACCAGAGGCTAGTTACAGTCACCTGATTACATGAATCAACGGTGATCAACAAATGGATTATATCAAACTTTTAAGCGTTTATAAAAGGCATGAAGAGAAAGGCAATCCCCAATCCACATCGTACATTAGGCGTGCCCAGCAGCATGACCGAGTGTGGATGGAACAGGTGTTCACAATGCAGAACGGTCCCTCACAGCTATGGCTGTTGAACATCTGTGCTCCCCACACCTGGACCCCTGCCAGCCTCCAGCCTAAATGCCAGTAGCAGCACCCCCAGTCACCGTGATGACCAAAAGAGACCCTCACAGGCTTCCAAAGTCCTCTGATTAAAGACCACTGGAACCGGCTCTTGACCAGAATGTCACGAATGCAAGTGGAGAAACAGGATCAAAGAAAGACAGACAAACAACAAATGAATGGGCACAGCCAGGCGGCCCCATGTGCCAGGACAGTGGCCTGAGAACCATTTGCCTGCACTGCTCTGAGCAACAGGGACAAATTGCTAAGGGAAAAAAAAATAACGCCACTAACCATTAAGGCCAGACCAAACTGTACAGTATTTTTACAAACAAAGCTACAGGGACTTCCCTGGCGGTCCAGTGGTTAAGACTCCACGCTTCCACTGCAGGCGGCACTGGTTTGATCCCTGGTCGGGGAGCTAAGATCCCACATGCTGCGCTAGGTGGCCACAAACAACAACAAAACAAAAAAACAAAGCTACAAGGGGAGGAGACAAGATCAACAAAATACTGATAAGTGTTACAGCTGAGTGTTGGGAAAAAGAAGGTCCATCGTCCTGTTTTCTCAACTTTGGCGTGTGTGAAAATTTCAATAATAAAAGAACGTTTTTATAAATTATAAAAAGATAAAAATGTAAAAGCTCCTATTAACTCTCCCCCTACCCCACTCACGGCTGGTCACTTGAAGGAGAGAAAGAGGGCTGAGGACGGCTGTCAGGCAGATGGCCTCTCTGGTGGGGGCCACAAATAATAAGACAGCAGTAACCACGTAGACAGGCGCCAGACTGGGCCTTCTTCCCGGTCTGAATGAACTTCTGTTTCCCTTTGGCATCTGCCCTCCGCACAGAGGAACACTAGAATTCTCACTCCGTCCTCTTTACTGCAAACTCTGTGGTGTTACCAGGCACCACCAGCAGGTGAAAGCCCCCACTTCCAGATGCCATGCTGCACGGCCTGTCACCACTTCCCCACGGTGGAGTTGGGGAGGCTCGTCCCCAATGAGTCTGCGGCATCATCCAGGAGTGAAAGGGCAGCTGGAGATTCTCATCACCAGAGAAGGTCCCAACTGATGGACAAGCACTTACAAAGCACCGTGAGGGACAAAACCAATCCAAGATTTGGTTCCTTTCCAGGTGCTTGTTTGAAGTTAAGTCACCTCCTTCCTCCAACAAGGTGAAGTAGAAAAACAAATCTAGAAGACACGGTCCCCAGAGGAGAAGAGGTTCTGACATAGGAAACAGCAGCAAACAGTACAAGACAAATCTATCATTAATAATCTATGATTAAGTGTGTAATTAATTATGTGGTGTGGAATTTAGGGAGTGAGATCCATGAAAACTAAGTGAAGCAGGTTTCTGGGAGGAGGTGAGGCCTGAGGCAAGTGAGGGGCTAAGATGGGTACAAGGAAGGGAGGAAAACATCCCAGCAAGTTAGGGACATAAGCAAAGGTGGCTAAGAGGCCAGAGTTAGTGGCCTCAGAGTTAGGGTGAAGGAAACTGGTCAAAGGGCCTGGAAGCTGAGTTCTGTCAGTGTGGGAAATGAGGTTAGGTGGGGAGATGGGGGGCCTTGAGAACTGGGCGGGAGATCTTCAACAGCTGAGAAGCACAGCACGGTAGACTTAGAGTCAGAAGTTCTGGAAGTTCAAACCACAGCCAACTACTTGCTAGCCACATCCTTGGGGACAACTTTCTCCCTTCTTCTGGGCTTCAGTGTCTTCATATTCAAAATGAAAATGCTATGCCTCTGGTGGGAAATCGGGAGCCACTGAAGGTTTTTGAGCAGAAGAGTGACAGGAGAAATGCTGAGAGTAGATTAGCATGAAGGGTGAATGGAAGGGCAGAGGCCGAGAGTAAAAGGGCAGCTGGTGTCTTGTGAGGCGATGAGAGCCTGCACCCCTGGCATCAGGCGAGACTCCTGTCTCTGCTGCTGCCCACCTGGGCAGTCCTGGGCAGGTGCCTTGATCTCTCAGAGCACCCAGGGACACAAGATCTACCTACCGCATAAGATCTGGGGATGCAATGAGATGATTTCCCTAGCCCAAAATGCAGCACCAAGCAGACAATAAATGCTAATTTCTTTCCTTCCTCTAAGACCACAAAGACAACTAGGAAAGAAAAATCAACCAGACCTGGTGAATGGCAAGGTATGGGAGAAAGATGAGTTAAGGGATGCTCTGAGGATTCCAGCCTACAGGGTCAGAGAATACACAGGACAACCACCAGAGATGAGAAGTAAAAGGGTATATTTGGTCTGAAGGGGAAAATAACAAAATAACAGGTCTGGTTGTGAATGCTTGAGTTTGAAGAGCTATTACAGCCAAGAAGAAGTGTGGAAGGCACAATTCAAAAGGTAGAACCAGGCCTTCCCTGGTGGCGCAGTGGTTGAGAGTCCGCCTGCCGATGCAGGGGACATGGGTTCGTGCCCCGGTCTGGGAAGATCCCACATGCCGCAGAGCGGCTGGGCCCGTGAGCCATGGCCGCTGAGCCTGCGCATCCGGAGCCTGTTGCTCCGCAACGGGAGAGGCCACAATAGTGAGAGGCCCGCGTACCACAAAAAAAAAAAAAAAAAAGGTAGAGCCAGAGCCCGGAAGCAACACAAACTTAGCGGTAATCAGAGGAGGGTGAAAATGGATGTGCTCCTCAGTGAAAAGCAAGTTTAAAGCAAGATAAGCAGAGGGCCCAGACCACGTCTTGGAGGACCACCAGAGTTAACTGGTTGGGAGAAGAAAAAGCAACAAACAGCAAGAAGAGCACAAGGGAGGGGAGGAAGGAATAAACCAGGCACATGCCGCTGCGGATCAGAGAAACAAGAAAATGGTGGGAATGAGGAACTGGACAGCTGTCTCAGGAGCGGCTCACGGAAGAAAGAGGCCAGAGAAAAGACTATTTTTTAATCTTAATAAGAAAGCCACTGGTGTCTTCTCAAAGTGTTACTTCAGCATACTGTGGGCTGTCACATTCCAAGGTTAAAGAAGAAGGGGGCTAAGAAGAAATGGAGGCTGCAGCACAGGCCCACAGTGTGGAAAGCAGCAAGGTTGTTCAAAGGCAAAGGGGAAGGTACAGCAGAGATGTGAAAGCACCTGGAAGCACCTTCGGTTCTTCAGTTCTCTGTAAAGATGTCAAGCATCTCCAGCAAATGAAAACAACTCTAAAGAGAAAAACCTGACACTGGAGGGGCACAGAACAAAAGCAAGGGCGGGCGGGGGGGTGGATGGAGTGGGCTGAAAGAGAAATAGTTCAAAGGAAACAAAGGAATTTCTCCAGAATGGGGCTTGCGGAATAAAACCCTTTAGCCACTGTGATGCTCTGCCCACCAGAAGGGAGCAGCCCTTCTATCAAGCAGCCGGGAGCTCAGGCCTGGATGGAAAAGCCTGGTGACAGTTCAAGGCTGCCCTCCCGGAGCATTTTTAATCATGAGGCTGGAGCCCTGGTTGGGGTAGCTGTTCAATATGGCTTTGCTTAGTCACCAAGCAGAAGATTTCCACTAGAGATCACCAGCAAGAATTATTTTTTGAGACACAGCTTTGGGGTGCAGTTAAAGCCTTGTCTCCATAAAACCTAACTATCTCCAAGTAGAATTTGTGGGTTTGAAGAAAGGCACTAGCTCCTCTGTCGGTTGGCAGAGCTGCTGGTGGAATCCAGGACATCTGTGTGGCTTTCAGAGAAATGCCTGCGATGCCCGTGCAAACGGAGCACAGCTTCAGACCACGACAGGGAAGAGAGGCTTGTATAACAGAAGGAGGCTGGGCTTTAAAAAAAAAAATCCAATTACTAAGGAAAATAAGCTTTAAAGAGCTGAGAAAATAGAACCCCAGTTAAAAAGGTGTTGTGGAAGGTTTGTCTGTGTGTACTGTGTTTTTTTTTTTAATCAGAAACAGAGGGTTCAAAACTAAAATCTGCCTGAAATTCATTACTGCAACCCTGAATGACATCCTTTTAAGCAAGTGTGTAGAGGGGTCTCAGAGACTAAAACGTGCATTCACCAAGCCTCAAACAGGGGCTCCAAATGAAAACTGCATGGGAATAAAGACGAACATCTCAAAGCAAAGCCTAGAACATTCCTCCACACTTTTTAAGCATCAGAAAGCTGTTCCCTATTGAATATAAGCAAAGGGTCTGAAGCCAATACAAGTCTCTCTTGCTATGGAAAACAGCTCAGATTCAACACAACACAAATACTTATTTTGTGCCTCCTGTGTGCCAGGCTCTCTGCTGGATTCTGGGGCTACAGTGAACAAAACAGGACTATCTGTCCTTGTGAGGCCCACAGACTGACCCGGACTATTTTTTTAGATAATATGCACACAGCAGACATAAAACAGCAGGATCAAAGTTTGTCTCTTTATTTTTTCACCAACAGTTTCATTTGAACAAGACCTCTTTTTATTCCAACAGACCTCGTAACGCCATCTGCTTCTGTGGATTCACAGTGACAAGAAACAAACATTAAACCAATAACTACACAAATTATTCACGAATTCCAAGGATGGTAAACTCTACAAAGGAAAGGATCTGCTGCTATGTGCACATATAACAGGAAGAATCAATCCAGGCATAGGGACAGGGATCAAGGAGGTTTCCCTGAGAAAATGACAAATGACCCTGATGCTGGGAACTGAAGAGTGAAGAAACGTTAGCAAGGTGACGTGAGGAAGGAAGAACATTCTAGTACAATCCCACCTGTAACACAATTGAATTAGCTGAAGAATCATATTCCCATTAGGTATGTAATAGGCAGTTCAAACTTTAACATGTCTAAAACGTAAGTTGATCACTTGCCCCAAAACCCATCCCTCCCAGTTTCCCCCAAAACTCATCCCTCCGAGTCTCCCCCAAACCCATTCCTTCCATTCTTCCCCCTCTAAGCAAACCGTAACTCCATCCTACTAATTAATCGCTCAAGCCAAAAACTTTCACCTTATCCTGCCTCACCTCTGTCTTAACCATACAATCTGTCAACTCTACCTTCAAATACTGACAATTCTACCTTCAAAAAAGTCTCAAGTTCTCAAGCACCTCCGCTGCTGCTGCCCTGGTCAAAGCCAACATTATTTCTCTGTTCAAATTATTGCAATTTGCCTCCCTGCCCATCTCGCTGCTTCTGTCCTTCCCCTTACAGACTGTCCTCCATGTGGCAACCTGAGTGATCACCTCACTCCTGTGCTCAAAACTCTCCTTAGATTTTCCATCTTACTCCAAGTAAAAGCCAACAGCTTTACCCTGACCACAGTGCCCCATGGGATCTGACCCCTCCGTTATGGCTCCACCTACATTTCCCTCTTGCTCACCCTTCTCTGATAGTACTGGCCTGTCCGCTGATTGTGCACCACGTGCATTAAGCACATTCCCACTTCAGGGCCTTTGCACTTGCTGTTCCCTTTGCCTGGAATGTTCTTCCTGAGGTTATCTGCATGCCTTGCTCCGTTATTTCCATCAGGTCTCCACTCAAATGCCACTCTGTCAGAGAGCTCTATGTAAAATGGTGATGCCCCCATCAGCACGCCCTTTTTATCTTCCCCTACTTTATTTTCTTCACAACACTTATCACCATCTCACATAATGAATACTTACCTGCTTCTTTGTTTACTGTCTGTCTCTCCCAATTGACTCCACAAGGATAAAGACTATGACTTGTTCTCTACTACATCCCCAGAACCTAGAACAGAGACTCCAGCATAGAGTCTGTGCTTAATAAATATTTGTTAAATGAATGAACAAATTAATCACTGCCACCACCAATGGCTACTGTTTGGGGGAGATATTTTGGGGATGTCTGCCCAACTCCCTATAACCTTCATCTGAGAACTATTTTTCCCCAAACACAGTGGTCCATGAAGATGTCTTTGTTCTATGTGATGCTGTCCTTGGACCAGAGATGGATGGCGTCTGAGCCAGTGAAAATCGCTGAGACTTTGATACAATGACTGAAAGTTGCCAGTTTCAATATCTGAAAGGGGTAAGAAGTAAAGTTCGTAAGTCAAGAAGCAAAGAAACCTTCCGCAGGGAAAGAAGAACGAAGCAGGTGTGTGGAGAGCCGAGGTTCTGGATACAGAGGGGGCAGTGAGATGGAAGAGGAGGGTGAAGGCAAAGTCTGGCAGCCGAAGGACTATCAACAGCAAGACTTCCATCCTCAGCTTGGGTCCTGCAGTTAGATGACATCCAGGCTCAGCTCACAGTGCCCCTTGGCAACTCAGGTCTAGAGACTCAAAAGGGAAGAACAGGCACAGAGAGGGCAGATACCCTACAAATGCAGCCATGCGATATGCCTCTCACAGAGACACACAAGGGCTGAATTCAGGTTTCGGGTAACTGGCACAACGAAGGGACAAAATTGCAGGATCAAAACCTGCCTGATCAGTTATTTAGTGTCCATCTCATTTTGACAGAACTTTACTTCATTTCAACAAATCTAGAAATACTTTCCACTTCTTTACAGTCATGGCAGAGATATGCAGGAGACAAAAGATGTTTACAGAAAAGGACAATCTCATTTTACCACAGTAAAAAGAATTGGGGAAAGAAAGGAAAAAAAATGGGGACTCTATAGGAAAAATTAAAAACTTGGGTTTGCAATGTTTTGACCATACCACATATCCTTGAAGAAAACCACCAACCTGAATTTATTTCAGGAGCAAAGGAGAAAAGAACCAAAGAGCTTCACAAGAGACTTCGTATTTTAAGATGCATCAAAATCGGAAGTAATTTGTAAGTGTCTTCTAGGGGAAAATTACCCAAAAGAACACAAAGAGTTTCACAGAAAACGAGAAGCCGGGCATACAGACAAACAAAACATAGCTATCAGAGTTTAATTATCAGTGGCATTGCAATTTAGAGCTTTGGTTCACTTTAAAGACCATCAGAACACACAGTAAGAAGGAACTGATCCCAAATTTATCACCTTCTGGGAAACAACTAAGGTACAATCACTAAAATAATTAATGCCTTGCTGTTGGATCAAACTTCAGCTTCAGAGGATTTAGATTTTAATGAGTCTCTGCTTCCACACACCTAAGTTCTTCTATAATGGTTCATTCTGTTCTCAGCCTTATTCCCCTGGCCACAACCTTAAAGGGCAATTTTTTGAAAACTGACTGGATTTAAGAAGCAGGTACATAAGAGATCTAGAAAGCAGGCCATCAGCTATTTGGATCTAGCTTCAGTTTAAATGAAACGTTAATGCCCTGATTTAGTGCCTGACAATTTATCACCCCAGTCTGACATCTACAGAGGACTTAGTAGAGTACAGATGTGATCTTGTTTTTTTCCATTTCCCCTGAAAGCCAACTCAGTTTTCCCCCATTTTGTTGTTAATAATGTATAAAAGATGAACTGAATTTCAGATGTCACGGACTGAAACCATCAGGTCAGCGTTTAGAATCAACCTTTTTCCATGGCCAGAAAAGTCAGGCTAGGATTTCCTTCTAAGTTCTATCCTGACCCCGCCAAAGGGATCATAAAAAACTCCCTACTGCCACAAGCTGTAAGAAGGTTTGACTTTGTTTCTCTAAGCATTGCCTAAGTGAACTTAAAGAATCCACCACTGCACCAGATACCCAATTTGCTGCTGTAATTTTTTTAAAGTTCATAGTCACTTTATAGGAAAAGTGGTCTGTGCAAATGATGGCCTCAGGTATTTTGAAGTGTAACATAAAAATGGGACTAGATTACAAAATAGCTCACTGGGACTTCCCTGGTGGCACAGTGGTTAAGAATCTGCCTGCCAATGCAGGGGACACAGGTTCAAGCCCTGGTCCAGGAAGATGCCACATGCCGCAGAGCAACTAAGCCCGTGCGCCACAACTACTGAGCCTGTGCTCTAGAGCCCGCGAGCCACAACTACTGAAGCCCGTGCACCTAGAGCCTGTGCTCTGCAACAAGAGAAGCCACTGCAATGAGAAGCCCGCACACCGCAATGAAAAGTAGCCCCCACTCGTCGCAACTAGAGAAAGCCTGCACTCAGCAACAAAGACCCAATGCAGCCAAAAATAAATAAATAAATAAATAATTTTTTAAAAATAGCTCACTTTTTTTTTTAATTTAATTAATTTATTTATTTTTGGCTGCTTTGGGTCTTCGTTGCTGCGTCGGGCTTTCTCTAGCTGCAGCAAGCAGGGGCTACTCTTTGTTGCGGTGCGCGAGCTTCTCATTGTGGTGGCTTCTCTTGTTGCGGAGCATGGGCTCTAGGTGCCTGGGCCTCAGTGATTGTGGCACATGGGCCCAGCTACTCCGCGGCATGTGGGATCTTCCCGGACCAGGGCTCGAACCCGTGTCCCCTGCATTGGCACGCGTATTCTTAACCACTGCACCACCAGGGAAGCCCCTAGCTCACTTCTTATATTTACCAAAAAGGTTTGATATCTTTTAATTTTAATTAAAAATACTTTTCAGACTTTAAATATGCTAACCAAAATCATGTAGGATATATAATAAAAATTAAAGATGAGTAGGGGGTTCCCTGGTGGTGTAGTTGGTTAGGTTTCGGCGCTTTCACTGCTGTGGCCTGGGTTCAATCCCTGATCAGGAACTGAGATCCCGCGAGCCACACGGCCCGGCAAAAAAAAAAAAAAAATTAAAGATGAGTAACAATCAGCACTTTTTTTTAACACAGAATATCAAAAAAAGTTAATATTAACAATAATCAGCAAAAAGAGAAAAATATGCATGCACAAGGCTATCCATTGTATCTTCTTTGTAATATATTTGGAAACTATCCAAATGCTCATCAATAGGTTGAATAAACTATGGTACATCCACACAGTGGAGTACTGTGCAGTAAAAATGAATGAAGACTATCTGTAGATACTACTGTGGAGTGATCTCCAATGTAATAAAAAAAAGAAGTTGGAAAAAAGTATGTAAAATTATGCTACTATTTATCCATGAAAGGATGGGTTATGAAATTACAGATATATATTTGCTTATACTTTTTGAAAGGTAATAATGAACTTCAACTTTTTTTTAAATGGCTATAAATATAAGGAGGAAAAGACAGGGATAGAAGATAAACTTCTTTGAATGTACTTTTTATATTTGACTTTAGAATCAAAGGCAATATTTTATATAATTGTAAATAAAATTTTATGGAAAGAAATTTCTGAAATCCAAACATAAAATGAAACAAATAACCTAGCTGTATATCCAGTTAGTATATAACCACATAGAGAAGAACTATTACAAATGAGTTGAAAGCACAGTAATTTGACTATACATCTCTGAAGGATCTACCCTAAGGATTTAAAAATAAAAGCTGGAAAAAAAATTAAACTGTTGGGCTTCCCTGGTGGCGCAGTGGTTGAGAGTCCGCCTGCCGATGCAGGGGACACGGGTTCGTGCCCAGGTCCGGGAAGATCCCACATGCCACGGAGCGGCTGGGCCCGTGCGCCATGGCCGCTGAGCCTGCGCGTCCAGAGCCTGTGCTCCGCAACGGGAGAGGCCACAACAGTGAGAGGCCCACGTACCGCAAAAAAAAAAAAAAAAAATTAAACTGTTTTCAGTAATGATATTATTGGGGGTAACGGAAGTCTTACTAGTCTTGAGTCCTAAATTTGAATTGGAAGTATCATTTGGACTCATAATTTATTTCAAGAAAACAATTTTTTCTAGCTCCACCCATTGAGATGGAAATAACCAACCTGACAACAATAAACACTTCTGGCTCCCAGACTGTAGTCTCTAAATACCACTTCCCAGGAAAGGAAGAAAGAGAAGGAAGGAAGAAAGGGAGGAAAATGAGATAAAAGCTAACTCACTCCTTGGAGAAATGACTGATTCCAGTTCTGACATGGGAAATGTATTGCACTGTAACAACTTATTACACCAGAAAGTAAGGAATCTAGCAAAAACTACCAGAGTTGTATAGGAAGGAGTAGAAGCCAGCTTGCAGAAGCTCCCACTGGTCAAAGCTAAAATAATTTGAGCAAAAGAAGTAATAATAAACGCCATAGATAGAAGCACACTAAATACGTTTAAAAAATCCATGAGTACATATTGATAAAAAAAACTTTTTTTGGAGAACGCTATTTTTAAAACTACTTAGTAAACAGGAAAGAATCAAGTGTATATCCTGCCTTGGTGACAAAAAGCTTATCTTTATAGAAATATTCCAGCTAATAATGACGAATGATAAAGTTATTACACACCTTATAAGTGAATGGATCTAGGCAATAATTACCAGTTGATGCTTAGAAAATAAAAAGAGAAGCAACAGGACATAAGCACCTCCTGACACACCATCTCATATGTAGTCTTGCCAAAGAAAAACCGGATCTAACAAAGTGTCTAGATAGATCAACTTACAAGAAATACAGGGGAGAAAGGTGTTAAAATCCACCACAGAGACACACTCAGAAAAATCCAGATCGTAAGTAACTCTCTGGACAAAGGACCTGCTTTCTCCAATAACAAAAACAGTAACAAAAAACAGGGTCCTATGGTCTGAATGTTTGTGTCTCCCCAAAATTCCTATGTTGAAATCCTGATGCCCAAGGTAATGGTATTAGAAGGTGAGGCCTTTGGGAAGTGATTAGGTCAGGAGGGTGGAGCCCTCATGAATGGGATTAGTGCCCTCATACACAAGGTCCACAGAGCTCCCTCACCCCTTCTGTCAGGAGGGAATACAATGAGAAGTTGCCAA
The DNA here is from genome assembly GCF_937001465.1 of Orcinus orca. NCBI lineage: Eukaryota > Metazoa > Chordata > Mammalia > Artiodactyla > Delphinidae > Orcinus > Orcinus orca. The sequence goes on along the minus strand of NC_064573.1, from coordinate 74,108,931 downwards.
TCTGGAAGAGGACCCTCACCGGACCATACTGGCACCATGATCTCAGATCCAGCCTCCAGAACTCCAGAATTTGGAGAACTCTGAGAAATATATTTCAGTTGTGTATAGCCACCCAGTCTATGGTATTTTGTTATATCAGCTGAATGGACTAATACAGAGCAAGAAGAAAAGGGAGTGGAAGCGAAAGGAAGGGAGGGGAAAGGATGGAATAGAGAGGCTGAAAGGAGAGTAAGAATATAAAGAGGCTTAAGATTTTAAAAACAGTGGGAATTCCCTGGTGGTCTTGTGGTTAGGACTCTGCACTTTCACTGTCAAGGGCCCAGGTTCGATCCCTGATTGGGGAACTAAGATCCCACAAACCTCACGGCAAAACAAAACAAAACAAAACAAGACAAAAAAAACAGAGTTTAAAAAGAGAGATCCATGGGGAACTTATTTGAAAAATGATCCAACAACAAACAAATTAAAAAAAAAAAGACAGCTATCCTAATTGGAACAATGACTAGCTATTTGATGAATTTTTATTACCTTTTTTTAGATGTGGTAGTAGTGTTTTGGTTAATTTTTTAAGAATTCCAGGAATACTGAAATATTTATGATATTTCATGTGATATCGGGGGTAACTGGTAAAACTGGTAATAGTACATGGGGGTTCTTTATACAAATCTATTTTATATTCAAAATTTTTTTCATAATCAAGTGGGGAAAAAACATTTCCCAATTCAAACAATCTGCAAGTGTGTGTGTGTGTGTGTGTGTGTGTGTGTTATCAAGAAAATGTGAACAGTGACGGATATGTGTTAATATTAAGAAATTATTGTTAATAGTTTTAGGAGTGATAATGATATTCTGGTTATAATTTTTTTTAATGAAATAGTTACAGATGAAATAACATCTGGGATTTGCTTCAAGATAAGCCAGGGCTGGGGGAGTTAAGTGGGGTATAGTTTAAAAAGACTGGCCAGGCGCTTCCCTGATGGTGCAGTGGTTAAGAATCTGCCTGCCAATGCAGGGGACACAGGTGCGATTGCTGGTCCAGGAAGATCCCACATGCTACGGAGCAACTAAGCCCATGTACCACAACTTTTGAACCTGTGCTCTAGAGCCCGTGCTCCACAACAAGAGATGCCACCGCAACGAGAAGCCCGCACACCTCAACAAAGAGTAGCCCCTGCTCACCACAACTAGAGAAAGTCCATGCGCAGTAACGAAGACCCAACGCCGCCAAAAATAAATAAATTAATTAATTAAATTAATTTATAAAAAATAAAAAGACTGGCCAGATATCAACAATTGTTAATGCTGAGTGATAGGTATATATTGCTATAATTATACAATTCACTCTGCTTCTGTATATATTTGAAATTTTGCATAATAAAAAGTTTTTAAAAATAGGCTTTTCATTCAAATTTTGATGTAAGATTTCTAAAATTTCTGTACTTATCCCTCTCTCAACTCAAAGCTCCTTAAAGACGAAACCCTGTCCATCTTGTTCACCATGGTGTCCTTGGTGACTAACCCAATGCTGGTATAAAAGAATAAATGTGAGGTCAAGTCCCTGGTTAGCAATGTTCAGCAATGACCATGACTGTTCTATTCTGTACACATCCTCAGTGCTGCAATTTAATCAATATTCGTGGTACAGAAGTTGGACAATTTACTTAACCTCCCTGAGTCTGAGGCTCCTCGTCTGTAAAATGGAAATAATATCTCACCAAGTTGATCTGACATACTGTGGTTAAAAGGACTTCGTGTGGCCATTCATTTGTTCATTCATTCCACAAATATTTATGAATTCTAAAGTCCTACAAAAAGTATGGAATAATCATTCCCATAAACAGAGTAGTATTAATAAAATAACATAAATATTAGCTAAATGCAAATACTCATTCAACAAACATTTATGGAGTTTCTGCTGTGTACCAGGCACTGTGCTACATGCTAAGAATAACTATGAAGGTAAATATGGCACACACACAAAAAAAATTGTTTTTGACGAAGTTTTCTGTCACAGGGATGATAACGGAGAGAATAAGATTACAATGAGTTGGCAGGTGACAAACTTCAGTGCAAGAGGAACACAGCCCACTCCCACTGGGGACATTCTCCTACCCAAGCTGGTTTCAGGAAAGAAATCAGTTCCCTTAACCTCTCAAAGATATAAATTTCAACTCCCAGATTAAAACCACCATGAGATAACTGTCTTTCACTTATTCACTGCAGTAAAGCTATAGATTCTTTCTAAAGACCACAGCCAATGCTGGAAATCTTCCGAAGAATTAGATTCTTTTCTTTTTCTGGGGTTTTGCCAGCAGTCCAAACCAAAAGACCCAAATGGAGCTATTGGCTCATCCATGTAATATTAACTGCCAACTCCCTTCTCCCAGAACATAATGCAGCTCTATTTGAAAAAGCCCCCTCAGCAACTTGTTCCATGTCAATCAATGGCCAAATTAAGAAAAGACGCAGATCCGAGTCTTTCAGATCCAATCCCAAACATAAAACCAACTTCTCTTCCATTAAGAACAGGATTTAATAAATCATGTAAAAAAAATTTTTTTTAAAAACTTACCTCAAATTCTTCCCAAAAGCCTTGTTTGACTTTATCTGTGGTCTCAGCTAATTTGCTTAGTTCTCGAACCCGACTTTCTATTTCAGCAGCATTGATACGAGTTGTGTTGAGGGGCTAATCAAATTCAGCAGTTGGTGTGAAATGAAGAAAGTATTACAGAAAAAAGTGTTAATGCAAAAAAAAAAAAAGACTTCTATGTTGGTGTTCATAGAGGCAAGGACAGGAAGTTCACAGTAAATGTTTTCAAATAGAGTTTCACTTTCCTTTCTGTTCTTTCAGGAAGTATATGTTTCTTCAATCTCCACACACTTTGCTGATATAAATTCAAACTATTTTTCTTTATAAATAGACCACAATGTTAGAGATGGTATCATTTGCCACTAAGTAATAAGTGTGAGCTTTGAAACAGCAATAACTCCAAAATGTAAAGGTATGATCACCTAAAGGTAACCAAAGGTGCATCTACAATGAAAATTTGATAAAAACTTTGCTTTAAAAACTCCATAAGGCCTTTTAGAATTACATACGGAGATAATCATGAAAATGATGTACTATCTAGAATTTGTTTCCAAATACTACAAGAAGAAGGTAGTGAGTGGAGTAATAAATGAAACAAGATTTGATGAGTTGATCGTAATTGAAGCTGGGTGATGGGTACATGGAGGTTCACGATACTATTCTACTTCTGTCTGTTTGGAATATTCTATGTTCGGACTTTTTAAACTCTATAAGGAGGGGGAGTTTAGCTTTCCAAAATGCTTACCTGCTTGAGTTGTAGTACTGTGCCCAATGTTTCTACCATAGGATTCTTCTTGTAATGCTCCACGAGATCTGTCAAAGAGTCAAACCGTTCTCCTCCACCAACATCATATTTCAGTTCCTTTCAAGACAAAAAAAAAATTATGTTCATGACCTTTATGTTAAATTACTGTTTTTCCCAACTCAAGTACAGAGACTAACTCTCCCCCAATAATGGAAAGATTGAAGAGCTGTAAGAGCACAAAGAAAGGGAAGCAACAAAGATGATGAAAATGGAGAAGCAGATCCAATGTAAAAGAGTTCATTGTGAGGTGTGAGAAGCTCTAAATAAGTATCCAACATTAACTAGGCCACAAAAAAGTTTCTCCCTCATAGGTTAACTAAATAGTTAGAAAAAAAAAAAGAAAAACCATATTTACTATTTACTTATACTCTAGGCTAAGTGACTACACACAAGGCTGCTGAACAGAAGATAAATAACTACTTCTCTCTGAAACACAACAAGCTCTAAGGCTGGTGAGGCAGCACTGAAGTCCAGTATACAAGCCTTTACTTTCATCTTCTAATGAAAATTTAAAAGGGAAATTATAAACAGAGACCAGGAAATTTTTTCTGACAAGGAGACCAGAATAGGCTGTTTCAGGAAAACAACAGGAAAATGGTTAAACTTAGAAAATACAAAACCCTAGAAATGATACATGAAGATATTTGGGTATGACCTTTTATTTAAAAATAAATCGAGTGAGGGGGGAAGAAGCACTTTCAGAATGACAGAGTAAGGACCTCTGAAACTCTGCTCTTTCACAAAAGTAACAAGAACCCTGGCAAAAATTGTCATCAACTTTTTCAGAACTCTGAAAATTAACCAATAAAGTTCAAGGAGCATTTATTCAAGAAAAAGATTGGACCTTGATGAGAACAACAAATTGTGGCCTTTTAACTTGCCCTATTCCCACCTACCTCTCCCCAGCTTCTTGGTAGCCTTGAAAACCAATAGTCTCATAACCACAGTAGCTGTGAAAACAAAGCAGCTTAGCATAACTGGAGTAGACAGATGGATTTGGAGCTCTTTCCAGACCTATCCCTAGACAATTATCACTGTCTGATCTGTTTAGCAGCTCCCTGGGAAAGCCTTATTTTCAGAGCTTGTCTTTATTTGATTGACTTACAGCTTACTCAGCCGGCCTTCAGGGGATCTCCCAAAAACAATCAGCAGCAATTGTTTAATATCACAGTGGCCTAAGGCAGCAATACCAGTCAGGGCAAATAAGAGACTGATCAAAAACTTAAAAGGAAAATCCAGACATTGTCCACAGGGGGCTCTGAAAACCTCCAACATATCCTTGAGAATCTAGAAGGACATGTGCATGTGCACGTGCATGGCTGTGTGAAGTTCAGGAAAGATCCAAGAAGGCCCTAATCTTTACGTCTAGCTCATCCTGAGGTTCTGTGCAAGCAGGAAGTGAAGACTAAGGCAGAGTTTTAAGGTGCCAGAGCACTGAAGGCAGTCGTGCCCCAACACACACACACACACACACACACACACACACAGAGCCTCCCTGGCAAAGGCTGGGAGATTTAATGTTTCAAGGCATTTAAGGAAATCTCTGTTCAATCATTAACTGATCACTAAGCTACCCAAGCAAAGACTTCAGTGGCCACGCAAGACGAAGACAGGAAAGTCACTGAACACACAAACAGCAACAACAACTACAGGAACAAGAAAAAGTAGCAACAACAAATAATACTGCCTGAGAAAGGAGGGCAAAGGATTTATATTATATTATTTAAAATGCCTAGTTTCCAACAAAAACTTATGAGACATGCAAAGAAACAAGAAAATATGGTCCATACTTGGGGGTGGGGGGGAGGGTGGGAAGCATTCAACAGAAACTGTCCTTGAGAAAGCCCAGACAACGACTTTAAACCAGCTAGTATAAATATATTCAAAGAACTAAAGGAAAGTATAAATTAAAAGAAAATATGAACATGATGGCTCATCAAACAGAGAATACCACAAAATGATAAATACATAAATGTATATAAATATTCATAGCAGCATTATTCATAATAATTAATGGCCCAAAATGCCCATTAATTTTTTAATGGATAAACAAAATGTGGTATATATCCATACAACAAAATGTTTGCCAATAAAGAGTTTACTGACACATGCTATAACATGGATAAACCTTGAAAAACATGCTAAGTAAAAGAAGTCAGTCACAAAAGGCCACATATTACATGATTCCATCTATATAAAATATACAAAATAGGCAAATCCATTGAAACAAAGAGGTTAGCGGTTGCCAAGAGCTGGGGGGAGGGGGAAAAATGGGGAGGGACTGGTAATGAACCCAGGGTTTCTTGTTGGGGTGATGAAAATGTTCTGGAATTAACGTTGTTGGCTGCCTAATTTGTGAATATACTAAAAACCACCAAATTGTCCACTTTAAAAGGGTGAATTGTATGGTGTGTGAATTATATCTCAATAAAGCTGGGTTTTTTTGGGTTTTTTTTTTTAATCTTATTGAAAAACCAAAGCAATAAGTGAATAGACAGTTGCTATTTAGGAAACTATGTCAAAACAAAGTTTGATGTAGTTGACTGAGAACCAACCTCCCTGGTCTAGCCATCACATTAAAAACAAGAAATGGTGAGTTCAGTTCTCCCAGCCTTAACCAGAATTCTATAATATGAAAGTACATGTAGTCACAGGCTAGACTGTGCTGACCCAAGGGAGAAGCTGAGGCCATAGCTTTAGAAATTAAGACAGAGGCAGACTCCAGCTGTAACCAAGCACAGACTGAGATACTGCAGGGCTGGGAATTCCCTGGCAGTCCAGTGGTTAGGACTCGGTGCTTTCACTGCCAAGGGTTCAGGTTCAATCCCTGGTCGGGGAACTAAGATCCTATAAGCTGCGTGATGCAGCCAAAGAAAAAAAAAAAAGATACTGCAGGGCAGAAGGTGACGTACTGAGGCATGACTTAATCTGCCAGAGATAGAGAGGAAATAAGTAATTTAATAAAGTTCGGAAATGATGAAACAGTTATAATTAACAAGGTACTAAAAGTGTAGAAGCCCTTAACTAAATGACTTTGGAAGTAATGGTGTCGGTCTTCTCCCAGCCAAAAAACCACCCAAAGATGACGTTTCACCAGACCCACAGTTCAATCCGGGTTTTACCTGACAGCGGATCATAACATGGGTCACTTTAGACTTGCCGTCATTGCTCTCCCCTTTGTCATCTCCGGTTCGGACAGAGAGAACAAAATCTCCAGGGTGGCTCTGGCTCTCCCGCACAAGAAAGCTACCGTGTTTTCCTTTCTCGGTTAATAATTTCTCTGCTTCTTTCCCAGACAGATGTCCATGAAACCACCTAAATTTTTTTAAATGAAAAATCAATTGAGTTCTGCCATGCGTTCACAACATTCTTTCACAAAACTACCGTACATAGTCACCTCTACTCAACACAATTAAAAACAGGCACGTTCCTCCAAGAGATTGATCCATTCCACATAAGACAGAATTTGCATCCCAAGCAGGCAGGAAAAATGACAATGGTTAGGATTCCGGGCTTTCACTGGCATGGCCCGGGTTCAGTCCCTGGTCAGGGAACTAAAATCCCACAGATTACGTGGTGCGGCCAAAAAAAAAAAGAATGACCATTAAACTCCCTAAATGAGCCCACAATCATTTGGAGGCAAATATCCTCAATCTTTCCTATTTTCTTTTAAATCCCCCATCTTTTAAAAAGGCAGTTTGTCATTTCTCCACTGCCAAACCCTAAAAGGACCAATTATTTAATTACAGTCATTTAAAGAAGTTATAATAGAGAGTTATGGTAGCGACAGAGAATCATTTGAATGTTTGCCCTTGCTTTGGCATGCAAACACTACATTAAAAAGGATCTTCATTATAAATTAGTTCAGGCATTCCAAGCTTTTCCAGATTTCCAATCTATACTTCAATAGCCTCCAAGTTTGCTGTCAACATCCTTGTACTATCCACTGGGTCATCATTTCAAATTTTAATGCACGTAAGACTTGGAGTAGAGGCAAGGGATTTTGCTAAAAATGTGAATTCCCATGCCTCACAATGAGAGATACCAATACACTAAGTCTGAATGGGGCCCAGCAATCTGCATTTTTAACCAGCACACCAGAGTCCTAATGTAGGCCATCTGAGGTCAGACTGTGAAACAGTGCTACTCTAAGTTACTACAGAAAACATCTTAACATAGTCATATTAATAATGTGGCTTTTTCCCTCAGGATCTTGGTGAGGAAACAAGCATGATCACAGCACATACTGCTAATGGCTCAACACTAAAGGAATATACTTCGAGGTATTTTTCATCTACCCTCAACTGAACAGAGTAAAATTAAATAAACTGCACAGAATTGGCTGACAGCCTTTTGCTTAATAATTTGGCTGGAAAACAAATTATCAGCATAAAATACCAGTGACACGAAGGTATAAGTAGAAGAAACCTACTTGAAGACAGAAAATATTCAAACCTAATTAAGAGACCCTGATTTGGTACTGAGTCAGAGAGAAGAGACTGGGAATGCAGAAAACCAATAAAATTAATGCAAGTTAAGTCAAGCCCCAGCTTTCATCAGCTTAGTTCCAACACTGGGGAAAGATCTCTGAAATAATACGATTCCCTCTAATTAGGGTCATTCTCACACATTTGTGGATATAACATAAAAGAACTGATGAAAAATCTGACCGAGTCCTCTGCTTTCCCACTTCTGAGCTTAAACTGACATCTGTTGGTGGCATTGCTGAATAGCTGGTCAGAAGCTACTACAGGGAACTGCTATTTTGGTGTTCCCATTATCATTTGTTTTCCTCTCCTAACGCTCAAAGTTCGATAATGCTCAAGGTCAATAATCTTAACATTATTGCATGTATCCAGTATATACAGGAATAGTCTGAGACTTCTGTAGAACGAGTGTAAGTAACACTGACTGAAGCTTTTGCTTCAGAAAGGTGGCCTTCAGAAAAGGCCACTCTGAGAATAATCTGATCCTATTACTCTTACTTTAGTAACACTTTTAAGATTACAGTTTGAGAAACAGAAGTCAAACCCCCATAATGCATTCACCTCACACCTATGGCGTGGGAGAGATGCAGACTCTGCAGTTACGAAAATGTAACTGACCTTTCAGAGGTAGGATCTGCACAGTTCAGAGGATATTTGAGCTCAATAACATCTCCATTCTTCTCTTTTAATTGCCCATGATGTTCCATGTAATACTGGACCAATTCAGCCAAAGTGGCAAACTTCTCCCCTCCATACAAGTCATAGTAATCACCAGTGTTCTGAATCTTGATGTGGGTGACAGCTCCATTTCTTCTAAAATAGTCCATTAGAAAAGTGGGGGTAAAAGACAAATAAAGAGCTACTAGTAAAAACGGATCTCATATTCGTTATCAGATTTCACCTAAACATTGAAAAAACCCAAGGAATGTGCAAGTTTACGCTTTTCCTAAACAAATGCAGTGAGTGAAATAACCAGTCAACCATTTCAACACAAAGGGCTCTGCGTATATTAAGTGACAATCATTTTTCTCATCAATTAATCAAGACAAATATCGCTAAAATTAAACGTACATTTACCTTATAATCCAGCAAACATACTCCTAGTATTTTGCCCCAAAGGAATGAAACTGCATGGCTACCAAAAGACTTGTACAAGAATATTCATTGCAGCCTTTTTGTAGTAGAAAAAAATTGAAAGGTCAAATATTTATGGCCAAAATGGATACACAAATACTCATACAATGAAATATCACACAGCAATTTAAATAAGAGAGAGGACCACTGATATATACAATCAACTTAGGTGAATCTCAAAAACATTACGTTAAGAGAAAGAAGCCAGACACAAAAGAATATATACTGTATGACTTCATTTATATGACGTTGTAGAATAAGCTAGTCAATGGGAATAGAAAAGAGAAGAGTGGTTGCCTCTTAGGGGGAGGGAGAATAGAAACCGGCACCAAGAAACTTTCTAGGGTGATAGAAATACTTAAGATTTTGATTGGAGCTCTGGTTGCATTGATAAACACATTTGTCAAAACTCATCTCAATATACACTTAAGATACTATATGTAATTGTATCTTTAAAAATCATTTTAAAGACATATAATTAACAGAGTTTCCCATGTGAGATAGCTAGTATGTCAACCCAATGAATTGACAACACTGACCAAAAGTTTCTAAAACTTGGTATTTTAGTTAGCCTAGGTAGTTTGATGATTTCCATTTGGTTTTCTGTACTATTAAGTACATCTCAAGGACACCCGTAATCATCTTTGTGGACCCAAGGGGTCTGGCAACCCCAAAATGGTAATCACTGACCTTTTTTTATTTTTTAGTCTGACCCTATAGTGTTATTGATGAAGCCTCTGTTAAATATAAACACAATTCTACTAAAGATAAAGGAAAATGGAAACGTAGGAAAATAAGAAAAATTGTCCTACAATGTTAATAACAATATCTACTTCTAATTTTTGGTTACAATCTTTTCCAGTGGGTAAAAAAAGTACTCTGGGTCTCTCTCCTCCAGCTACACCTGATTCTATTTTAACACCTCAGCTTTCTGTCTCTAACCTTGACTTAACATATCACAAAAACAGATATTTCAGGTATGGACTATAAAGCAACATAGATGGATCTCAAAAACATGATACTGGGAATTCCCTGGCAGTCCAGTGGTTAGGACTCAGCGCTTTCACTGCAGGGGCCCAAGTTCAATCCCTGGTTGAGGAACTAAGATACCCCAAGCCACACAGCGCAGCCAAAAAAAACCATGATATTGCATGAAAGAAGCACAATGCAGAATGATATGCTCAGCATGTACCATTTGTGAAAATTTCAGAATGCACACAAGTAATATTATACATTATTCATGACACAGACCACAGACATACATATATATTATATTTTATTATTATATTACTTTTATGTTATATTACTTATTATATGTACTTTTAAAAAAAATTTATTTATTTTATTTATTTATTTTTGTCTGTGTTGGGTCTTCATTGCTGTGGGCGGGCCCTCTCCAGTTGCAGTGAGTGGGGGCCACTCTTTGCTGCAGTGCACGGGCCCCCCACCGCGGTGGCCTCTCCCGCCGCGGAGCAGGGGCTCCAGGCGTGCAGGCTTCAGCAGTTGCGGCACATGGGTCAGTAGTTGTGGCTCACGGGCCTAGTTGCCCCGCAGCATGCGGGATCCTCCCGGACGAGGGCTGGAACCCAAGTCCCCTTCATTGGCAGGCGGACTCCCAACCACTGCACCACCAGGGAAGCCCTGTACTTTTTTTTTTAATGAACTAGAAAGAAATACACCAAACTCAGAAAGTAGCTGTCTCTGTGGCAAAGAGAAGAACAGCAGGAAGGGTGGTGAAAAAAGGGAAATTTTGCTTTTTTTTTATATTTTATTTTGAAGGAAAAAATGACTGGCAATAAATACAATATGGGTAATTGGACATAATTTTTTGTATTTTTCTGTATTTTTTTTCCTCAAAATTAAAAAAAGGGGATCTTCCTTGACTAACTAAGGCAACCTAATCATCAAATTTTTAGCATGGGCACATAACAAAAAGATTAGATCACTGTAGAAAACTAGAACAATAAACTTGTCATTTATGCATGCACACACACACACACACACATGCATCTCAGTGTCTATAATATACATCATATACATAAGAAAACATATATAAAGTGAAACTTGGCAGTTTAAGAGTTGTTAAAAGCACTGATTCTAAGACAGTTCACCAAAAAGATATACAGATGACCTTTAACCTTATTAAAAGATGTTCAGCTTCAATCATAAGAGAAATTAAAATTCACTGAGATACCATTTCTCACCTATCAGGATGACGAAAGTGAAAAGCTTGACAACACTCAACTGGAAGCTGTGGAAAAACAGGGACCCTCAGACACTGTTGGTGAGAATGCAAAATGGTACAATCACTGTGGAGGGGAATTTGGAAAAACTATACTAATATATATTGACTCTCTGCCCCAGTCATCTCTCTCCCGGGAATTCACCTCTGAAGATACATTTCCAAAAGCACAAAACATATGCAAAATGTTATCATATTAAACGCAGTATTATTTATCATTGTAATATATTGGAAATAACTAAATTCCCATTTTTAGGAAATTGTATAAAGTTATATGCTATGCAGTTAATTTAAAAAATGAGAAAGATCACTAAAAGATTTCTGTAAGTGAAAAAAGTAAACTACAAAGAAATAGACTTAGTATTCCACTTCATGTGTGAAAAGAAACACAGAAGGATAAACCATAAATTAATAAAACTGGTTACCTACAGGGATGGAAATAAGGTACACAGGGTAGGGATAAGAATAAGGTTTGTCAGAATATACCTTTTTATACAGTTTGACTTTTAAATCTTGTAAATGTTTCACATATTCAAAAAATAAAATCAACAAGGATCAAAAAAATGAGTACAAAACCAAAAAACTGAATACAGAAAGAAAGAAATGACTCTAACTTTGCAGTAAGTTTGTAACTACACAGAAAATTAATTCCCGTAGCTTTTGAACACAGTACAGATTATACACCCTTAGTGGGATACATGCTGTGAACAGAAACACTCCAGAGAAATCATGAACTTTACTTAATGGGTTTGTAATTAGAAATGATAATGGTATAGTAATTCTGAAACTATCTTTGTATTAGAAGATTGGGCAAATGAGGTCATACATTGATGCTGCTGTGAAACACGGTTCTCTCTACAGAAGGGAAACACAAATACGGAATGGGAAAAGGTAAACTGGGCTGAACTAGAGCTATCAGACTCGTCTGATATATATTTATATATTTATTGATACTGATATATTTAAAATTTGGTTTTAAATATATAAGTATTTATTTCCCAGCTCTGTCTACTAAAAGGGCCTAGACGCAATGACACTCCAGAAGATGGGGCAAACAGATATTTTGTGCTTCCTGATGTGAAATAAAGGGATGACTTCAAAATCCACTATTGAAATGACGAGAGAAATTTGAATATGGACTGTGTGTTAGATAACATTATGGAATCACTTAAAATTTCTTATATATAATCATGATATTGTAGTTATACAGGATGTCCTTGTTCATAGGTCATGCACACTGAAGTACTCAGAGGTAAAAATAAGCATCCTGACATCTGCAACTTATTTTCAAAAGGTTGGGGGAGGGGAGAGTATACACACACACACACACACTCAGAGAAAAAGAGCAAACATGGCAAAATGTTAACAGGTAAAGGGAATGTGGGTATTCACCGTACTCATCTTTTGACTTTCCTACAGGGCTGAAATTTCTCAAGATAAAAAGTTGAGGAAAAAGAAAAAAAAAAAACCTCACCAGTTCTGTAGTCCTGGCTCTGCCACTTACTAGCTATGAAACCAGCTTTGTAAATTAACCTCTGTGCTTCAGCTTACTCACCCCTAACATGAAGATAATAGTGGCATTTATTCATAGGTTGTTGGAGAGATTAAATAAAATGATATGTGGAGAGTGCTTAGCAAGCTGGCCTGGAATATGTCAAGCCCTCAATAACGTCTGCTATCATCCTCCTCCTCAACATCATTGTTGTTATTATTATATAATCTCCATCCAAACTCTTACAGGTCAAATGTCACTCAACTGTAGGTTAGAAGTCTGTACTAGGATAAGCCTGGGAAAATTCATGAAGGCTTCTGCCCTCTCCTTGTTGCAAAACGGAAGTAAAAGCCAACAACGTGAGCTCCTTGAGAAACTAATCGATACCAAAAAGGGACTTCCCAAATCCCGAAGGAGTCCTAAATAAATCCTCAGAACATGTTTTCCTTACTTCTTTATTTAAAAATAATAATAATAAAAGAAAATTCATAGAGCAGTTCAGTTCTGGCTCCTGGAATGAGCTAGAGTAAGGAGATTGAGTATATAAGAGAAAGTCAATTTCTAGAAAAACTCTCCCACATGTGTCCAAAGAAACATGTAATAGATGTTGCCAATACTGTTCAAAACAATTTTAAACAAACTAAAAACAACTCAGTGTCCAACAATAGGGGGTGGGATAAACTGTGGTATATGCACACCTTCGAATATTATATAGCCATTAAAGTTAATAATTAGATCTATATGTATCAGCACAGAACTCAAAAAAAATTTAAAGGTAGTCTCAGAATACGTACATTATAAAGCCATGGATATGAATTCTAAAAACACACAAACCAACCTCATATCATTCACACATAGCACAAATGCAGTACAAGTATAAAAACACGTTCAGGAAGGAGATATACCAACCTCTTGATGGTGGTTTCCTCTGAGGAAAGAGGGAGGGGAATGGGACTGGGCAGGGGAACAAACGGGACCACAACTTCCTCAGTGATGTTTTATTTCTTGAAAAAGAAAAGTGATCTGAAGAAACTCTTCTCCTTCTTTCTTTCTTTCTTTTTTCTTTTTAAATTAAAGTATAATTGATTTACAATGTCGTGTTAGTTTCAGGTGTCCAGCAAAGTGATTTAGTTATATACTTTTTCAGATTCTTTTCCCTTACAGGCTATTACAGGATATTGAGTATAGTTCCCTGTGCTATACAGTAGGCCTTTGTTGTTTATCTATTTTATATATAGTAGTGTGTACCTGTTCATCCCAAACTCCTAATTTATTCCCCCACCCCACTTTCCCCTTTGGTAACCATAAGCTTGTTTTCTACGTCTGTGAGGCTGTTTGAAGAAACTCTTAGAGAGTATTTGTCCCATTCCGTAATCAACAGGTGGGAAAGGAAAAATGCAGGGAACGAGGATGGAGCCTTGTTTTGGACTGAAGCAGGATCGACCCAGGCTTTAAGAACTTGCTATGCTGTGCTCCAGCTCATCCTCAGTGGCCTCTCAAGAGAGAAAAAGCCCACCTTCAGGCCCCTTCTGCTGACTCCCCGAGCCTCTCACTCTCAGGAGGCCACATCCCGAACCCCACAGCAGGCCTGAATCACACCTGATCTGTGGGCCAGGGCACTGGCAAGGCCTCATCCACGGGGCAGCAGGCAGACCTTCAGGCTCTAAATGAGGGTCACAAGTTGTCCAAGTGTGGTCCTAACATTTCCCCCCTGGAAAACACTCTCAGGATTCTCTCTTTTTCTTGCAACTTACCTAACAGAAAGTGTAAAGTCTCCAGGGTTACTTTTACTGGGCCTTGCCAAAAAACTGCCATCAACTCCTCTTGTCAACAGTAGGTTTTCTGCCTCCACGCCAGTGATATTTGGGTGAAACCATCTTGAGAGAGAGAGAAATAGACCAATGAAAAACAAAGGACTCTGTCGGCACTACTTCCCACACCGTCACAGCTAAAATGCTTATTAGTAGAGTAGCAAATAAAAACACCAACCCAATCCCTTTCCCTTCCTCTCTTTGGTCACCGCCTCCTCCTTGTCTTCCCCGTGGTAGGAGCCTGGGATCCTGCTAGCACAGTAGATGGGGCTGGGGGCATGGTCAGTGGGATTGGGGCTGAGGTGGATGCTATTTATATAGGGTGGTGGGGAGGGCCTTAGCAATAAGGTAACATTTGATCAGACCTGGAAGAAATGAGGCAGCAATATGCAGCCATATAGGAAAGGAACATATCAGGCAGAGGGAGGAACAAGATCAAGGGCACGGGGGCAGACCGTATTTGACATGCTCAAGCACTCAAGAGGCCAGTATGCTTGGAGCAAAACACTTAAGGGACAGAGCAGTAGATGAGGCCAGAGAGGTAATGAAAAGCCTGATGATGCAGGGCCTTGGAGGACACTGTAAAAACTTCAGCTTTTATTTTTTGTGAAATGGGAAAGGACTAGAGGGTTTTAGGCAGAGGAGCAACGTGATCTGACTTATATTTTTAAAACATCTTCAAGCTATCGTGCAAGGGTAGAAGCACATAGATCAGTTAAATAAGCTATTGTGATAATCCAGGCAAGAGATGGTGGTACCAAGGACCAAAGTGGTGGAAGGAGTAGTGATAAACGGTCCAACTGGGAGTATTTTAAGGGTAGCCAACAGGATTTCCTAATCTATTACATATGAGATGGGAAAGAAAGAAAGGAGTAAGAACAACTCCTAGGTATCATGTCAGGGCAAGTGGAAGGTTGGCGGTACCACGTACGAGATGTGGAAAAAGGGTGGGGAGAGGAAAAATCAAGTGTTAGATTTGGTACGTGTTAAATCTTTTTTTTTTTTAATTTTTTATTTATTTTTGGCTGCGTTGGTACGCGCAGGCTTTCTCTAGCTGCGGCGAGTGGGGGCTGCTCTTTGTTGTGGTGCGTGGACTTCTCATTGCAGTGGCTTCTCTTGCTGCGGAGCACGGGCTCTAGGTGTGCAGGCTCAGTAGTTGTGGCGCACGGGGTTAGTAGCTCCGCGGCATGTGGCATCTTCCTGCACCAGGGCTCAAACCCATGTCTCCTGCATTGGCAGGCAGATTCTTAACTACTGCGCCACCAGGGAAGGAAGCCCTGGTACATGTTAAATATGAGATGCTTAATCATCTGAGTGTCTGGTACATATTAAGCACTAATAGTTAGGTATTACTGACAATCATGACAATAACTATAAGATTGTTCTGACAAGAAATAATCAGAAAAGGCAAGAATCTAGACATAGTCTATCAACATTCCTGTTGTTTACATTAACTGAAATTTATTTTCTTTTTAATTTTTCCTATAGCATTTTACTAGCATTTTTGGGGAAATCTAAACATCATTCTGATTATCCTAGAGAAAAATCACAGGGTTCAGATCAAAAGGAAAAAAATATTAGTTTGCTCTTTACTCCCTCTGAGAGCTTGTCAGAAGATCGAGGCAGAATTTTACCCAGGGAAAACTCAACCTCAATTTATAAGATACCTATCATTCCAGCATTCAATACTTTTGCATACAGTATGATTACTAAACTATCCTTTTTTTTTTTTTAAATCTTGTCCACAGCTTCTTTAATCTATGGTTCCCACCTGAGTCCCCACAGTCCTAGGGAATCAAAAAGCAATAACAGAAGGCTTCCAGTTACTTTTAACTTTTCAAAAAGTATAGTGAAAATCTTACGTTAATCTTCAATTTGTCTACCTGTATAAGCTAGTTAAAATGTCAAATCTCTCTTGCTTTTGGCTATAAAACAATTATGTTACTTGGTGTGGTAGTCTGAAGCTGAGTGGCATATATGTTTTCTTCTACAACAAAAAGGGAAAACTAATTATTATATGATGAATACAGGTTACGAAACAATTCTCTTTAGAATATTGGGTTTATGGTTTAAAAAAAAAAAAAAAGAGGAGACCCCAGAAGTAAAAAAGCTGACAATCGTTGGCATGTGGTGGCAAAGTTTTATGGGTAGGAGCACGGACTCTGGAACCAGACTACTTTGGTTCAGATCCCAGCTCTGTGTGATCCCAGGCTACTTATTTAAACTGTTAACTCATCTATAAAATGGGAATAGCAACAGCACTGTGTCACAGGGTGTTGAGAGGATAAAATGAGTTAATATTTATAAAGTGTCTATAACAGTGCCTGGACTTCAGGGTAGCCAAGGACAATGATGACTGCCTAAATTCACATCTTCCCACATATCCTTCAAAAACAATACAGAGGACTTCCCTGGCAGTCCAGTGGTTAAGACTCTACGCTTCCAATGCAGGGGGCATGGGTTCAATCCCCATGCCACACAGTGTGGCCAGAATAAATAAATAAATAAATTAATTAATTAATTAAAAACTAACGGGAATTTTTTTTAAATATGGAATTTTTAAAAAAGAACAAGTAAAACCACACAATAACCTAACCATGCCCTCAACAAAAGTAGAAGACAGAGAATGCCCAAACTTCCAAATTACCTGTAAGTAAAAAAAGAAGACATACCAAATCTCAGTAGTGATCTCTCATCTTCTTACTGCAACCCTCTGTGCCAAGCCAAGGGCATTCTGAGAAAAACTGCATGTCAGAGAGAACAGGGGAGCTAGTGGCAGGCCTAAAATTGCTGTAAAAACACCTCCAGAAAGAGAAAGTCCACCCTAAGTGTGAAAATATTGAAAAAGTTTTCTTGTAGATCAGAGCCCTATTTATAGGAAAGGGGAATGATTTAAGGTGTAGTGTTAGAAATGCATGGTCTCTGGGGAAGAAAAAGGCAAAAAAGAGACAGGATCCATTTGGCAATTAGGTGACAACAAGGAAAGGAAGTAGAAGGAGGAAATTTATTTACCTGCAAACAAACAAACAAAAAACCCAGAGGACAAATAACCTCTCCCCTACCGCAAACACAAATAGATACACAAATCCACTAAAAAAAAAAAAAACCTGGACTTTTCTATACTGACAGAAGAAAATGCCATTGAATTAGGAACCTTTAAAATATTTAAGAGCCACAAAATAAATAGGAAAAAAGTATAAGTCTATATAAAGTTACTATAAAAAAGAAGAGTCACACATCAGTCAGCTTTTGAAAATTACCCCAGACAAACACCCATGATGCAGAAGAA
Organism: Orcinus orca; assembly: GCF_937001465.1. Classification (NCBI taxonomy): domain Eukaryota; kingdom Metazoa; phylum Chordata; class Mammalia; order Artiodactyla; family Delphinidae; genus Orcinus; species Orcinus orca. Next base: position 74,091,081 of record NC_064573.1, on the reverse strand, counting down.
AACTATGAGACAACACTCCAATCTGAATTAAATATACTCAAGACTTGGGGATATGAAAAAACACTCTGAATAAGAAATTTAAAAGTTAAAAACAGAAATGGACAGGGCTTCCCTGGTGGCACAGTGGTTGAGAGTCCGCCTGCCAATGCAGGGGACATGGGTTCGTGCCCTGGTCTGGGAAGATCCCACATGCCGCGGAGCAGCTGGGCCCGTGAGCCATGGCTGCTGGGCCTGCGCATCCGGAGCCTGTGCTCCGCAACGGGAGAAGCCACAACAGTGAGAGGCCCGCGTACCACAAAAAAAAAAAAAAAAAACAGAAGTGGACAAAAAGTAGGAAAAAATGAAGAGGGAGTTGATCAAACTCACAAAGAAAAAGGAAAAGAAAATCATCTCAGAAATGAAAACTAAATTACTAGACGCCCAAAGGAGAATAAGTTCAAATGAAAATCTAATAAGTGGCATTAAAGAAAGGGAGGAAAACAATGAAGAGAATAAAATATGATGAAGAAAGAAATAAAAGAGATCACAAAGAAAATGGTTAATATGAAAGACAAGCAAAGAAGAAACAACATACATATAATTGCGGTAAGGGGAGAGGGGAAACGCAATGGAACAGAACTAATATTTAAACCTAAATTGAGAAAACAAATAAAATAAGATGTGAATCTATACATTGGAAGGGACCACCAGGTACTTGGGAAAATTAGCCCAGAATAATTGCTCTGGCACTTGTTCTAATGAAACTATTACACTTTAAAGACAAATGGAAAAAAAATCTTCAAAGCCTCCACGAAAAACAAATAACTTACTGTAACAAATTAGATTAGCATCTGACTTTTCAAAGCCAACATATAAAGCAAGTTGATAAATGAACAAGCATTTTTTAAAAACTCAATGAAAGAAAAGGGTAAACTAAGAATTTTATATCCAGCTAAGTTATCCTTCAACTATCAGCGCTACAGACAAAACAAGTTTCAACATACAACAAGTAAGGGAATGCTGTACTTATCAGTCTTTCCTGATGAATCTACTAGAGGATAAACTTTATCTATCTATCTTGTTGTAACAAGCAACATTGACAAAATAACCGATGGTGAGCATTTAATAATCTATAAATGTCATGTAAGACTAAAACAAAGATGGGAATGAGAGTAGAAAACTAAGGTACAACAGTTATATACTGTGACAAAGTAGAACTACTACAACTAGAAAATGGGAAAAGGAAAACAGAAAAAAACTCATTGTTGTATAGGCAATAGGCAATAGATGGGTGTTTAAGGATAATGAAAAAAATCTGATAAGCCTGATAATAAAAGTCAAATAACAAAACAGAGGACTAAGGACATTCAAAAAGGTGTAAGTACTAGATTTAAAAAAATACAAACCTTCCTAAATACCCCCTCAAAAAACGGTTTTAAACAAAAAATTTTTAAATATACATCTTAGAAAAAAATTATATATATATAATATATATATATTATATATACACACACACACACACATACATACACACACACATCTTGTGAGAAACAATGCAAGGAAACACTACAGTTGACCCACGAACAACATGGGCTTTAGAGGCACCGATCCTTGCGCAATTGAAAATTCATATATAACTTTATAGTCAGCCCTCTATATCCACAGTTCTGCTTCCAACTGCATGGTTTCAACCAACGGCAGATTGTATCATACTGTACTACATATTTATTGAAAAAAATCCGTGCATAAGTGGACCCGTGCAGTTCAAACTTGTGTTGTTCAAGGGTCAACTGTAAGTATAAAACATTAAGATAGAGGACTTCCCTGGTGGTGCAGTGGTTAAGAATCCGCCTGCCAACGCAAGGGATATGGGTTCAAGCCCTGGTCCGGGAAGATTCCACATGCCGTGGAGCAAGTAAGCCTGCAAGCCACAATTACTGAAGCCCGCGTGCCTAGAGCCCGTGCTCCACGACAAGAGAAGCCACCACAATGAGAAGCCCGCACACCACAACAAAAAATAGCCTCCACTCTCCACAACTAGAGAAAAGCCCATGCACAGCAACAAAGACCCAGCGCAGCCAAAAATAAATAAATAAATAAATTTATTTTAAAAAATGTTATGATAGAGTTGATACCAAACCTATCAGTCATAACAATAAATGTGGATGAGTTTGCTATTAAAAGAAATCAACAAACCTATGAATATTTATGTACCAAACACAGCAATCATCTTTGTGAAGCAAAAACTACAGGAGATGCAAGGAAATGCAGATGGAAACACACCAATAATAGGAGACTTTAATACACCACACTCAATACAAGATAAAATAGACTAAAAAAATAGGTAAAGAGATAGAAAATCTAAATAACATAAACAATAGGGTAGATCTTATGTGCATATATTGTACTCCACACCCTGATAATAATTACACATTTTTCTCAAGCGCCTAGAGCATTTCCATAAAAATTGATCAGATATATACAGTCACAAGGAAAACAGTAACCCCTATAAAGTAGAAGTATTACACAGAACAATATCACAATGCAATAAACCTGAACTTCACTAACAAAAGCAAAAAACAGAAAGGCCCTTCTACCTGGAAATTTTAAAACCTTCCATTAAACAACAATTAGGTAAAAGGGGAAATACAAGCTGAATTACACAATTTGTAAGAAATAATGGCGGGACTTCCCTGGTGGCACAGTGGTTAAGAATCCACCTGCCAATGCAGGGGACAGGGGTTTGATCCCTAGTCCAGGAAGATCCCACATGCCGCAGAGCAACTAAGCCCGTGCACCACAACTAGAGAAAGTCTGCACACAGCAATGAAGACCCAAAGCAGGCATAAATAAATAAATAAATAAATAAAGTTTATCATGGATTCTATTAAAAAAAAGAAATAATGGCCATGAAAACACTACATATCAGCATCTATGGGATACAGCTAATGGAGTTATCAGTGGAAAATTCACTACACAAACAACTAACATTAATAAAAAATATAAGAGAATAAAAATAAAGTCCCAGTTCAAAAAAAAAAAAAACCTAGAAAAAGGACAAAGGATAGCACAAGGAAGGAAATCTATTTTATAAAGATAAAAGCAGGGGACTTCCCTGGTGGTGTGGTGGTTAAGAATCTGCCTGCCAATGCGGGGAACATGGGTTCGAGCCCTGGTCCGGGAAGATCCCACATGCTGCGGAGCAACTAAGCCCATGCACCACAACTACTGAGCCTGCACTCCAGAGCCCGCGAGCCACAACTACTGAAGCCTGCACGCCTAGGGCCCGTGCTCCGCAACAAGAGAAGCCACCACAATGAGAAGCTCGCACACCGCAACGAAGAGCAGCCCCCGCTCGCCAGAACTAGAGAAAGCCCGCACATAGCAACGAAGACCCAATGCAGCTAATAAATAAATAAATAAGCAAAAATCAAAGAAAAAGAAAACAAAAAAGTAGTAGATCTAATTAATAAAAATCCTGCTTTTTAAAATTAACAAAATAGACAAACCACTAGTTAACTTATTCAGGAGTACAAAAAAAAATCACAAATACACAAAACAAGAAATGACAAGGGGGAAATAAGCATTGAAACAGAAGAAAAAAAATTTTTAAAGAAACTATTTTGCAGACTGCTGTGCAAATAAATTATAAAATCTAGATGAAGTGAATAATTATCTAGGGAAATAAAGACTGCCAAAACTGAGTCCATTAGAGAGAAAACTTAGGCAAACCAATTTCTATATAAAAATAGAGAAAGCAATTTTAAAACTACCCCACAGAAAAGCACCAGGCCCAGATGGTTTCAAAATGGAATTCTATCAAACTTTCAAAGACCAGACCATCCCAGTGCTCTATAAATTATTCCAGAGAGTCAAAAGGAAAGGAAAACGTACCACTTCCTTTCATGAAGCAAATATAACACCGATACCTATACCAGATAAAGACAGCTACTTCATTGATACGGAAGGCAGACACCTTGCTCCTAATTTTAATAAGATTCTAATTATTTTAAAATTATAATGATGGTTATACTGCAGTATTTAAAAAAAAAAAGTCCTTAAACCTACAATTATCAGGTTAATGAAGTGAACGAAGGGAAAAACCATTCTGTCTCCCCTCTACAGCTCTCTCCCAGCATCTTCCTCCATTATTGGTCTTCATTAAATGAAATACTGCGGGCTCAGAGGTTGCTTCATTTTTAAATACCGGTCATCCAGCCTGGGCCGCCACCACCTATGGGGGATCTGTTCCCTTACTGTCACCACTGTTATCTCCTCTTTCTTTTTTAAAATAGATTCTAGAAGAATTTCTCAGGTTTGTCCTCAACCTCACCACTGGGAGGGCTGCCTCAAGGGCACTCTTTACTGCTTCTAGCAAGATCTTTTTATTTGTTTATCTTCCTGTTTTTCATTCCCATTTCATCTTTCCTTATCTCAGCCAACTACTTCAGGCAGCTCTAATTTTTTATAGACTCAATGTCCTTTAGAATCTTGTTGAGAACACAAACATAAACTTTCTAAAACCTTTTAAAATTCATTTACTAAAACAGCACATATAGGTATGAAATTCCGAGAAAAAGCCTAAGCTTCCCTTGCATCATCAGAAGTCACTAGTTAGCAGTTTCCTAATCTTTGAGAAATGTCTCGTGCATATACATACGTATACTTACCTACGTGTGCATGTGTGCAAACACACTACTCTCTCTATGCCAGCCTGTGTGGAACACACACATACACAAATGCGTGTGTGTGGAACCTGTGTGGAACACACACATACCAGCCTGTGTGGAACACACACATACACAAATGCAATCCTGATCTACACCCCAATTTTTTCACTTACTACGACGCAAAGATCTTTCCGTGCAAGCATTCTTTTTTTTTTTTTTTAATTTATTTATTTTTGGCTGCGTTGGGTCTTTGTTGCTGCGCGCGGGTTTTCACTGGTTGCGTCCAGCGGGGGCTACTCTTTGTTGCGGTGCGCGGGCTTCTCATTGTGGTGGCTTCTCTTGTTGCGGAACACGGGCTCCAGGCATGTGGGCTTCAGTAGTTGCAGAACGCGGGCTCAGTAGCTGTGGCTCACAGGCTCTAGAGCGCAGGCTCAGTCGTTGTGACACACGGGCTTAGTTGCTCCGTGGCACGTGGGATCTTCCCGGACCAGGGCTCGAACCCATGTCCCCTGCATTGGCAGGCGGATTCTTAACCACTTTGCCACCAGGGAAGTCCCTGAGCATTCTTTTTAATGGCTATACACTACTCCATTATAAAAATGTACCGTCTATAATTTAATCCCTATTAGAGGACATTTATATTATTCATAGATTTTTGTCATTACAAATAATGCAGCATATCACACCCTTTATAATCATCTTTATACACTTTTACAAGTAAATAAATATCTGTAAATTAAAATTGTAGAAATAAAACTGCTTTGACAAGAGTTTTTTTTTTTACTCTGACAAATTTGCCAAACCACACTCAAAAGAAGGTACCAGTTTTGACTCCCATGAATTAAGCATGAAAGCTCGTTTTCTCCCAGTTTTGCCACTACTACGTATATTACCAAACTTTTTTATCCGAGTCATGGAAAATGGTACCATTCTAGTTTGCATTTCTATGTGAGACTAGCACTTTTTCATGTTTTCAGACCACTTTTTTTTTTCATTTTCTGTGAGTTGTCAGCTTGTCATTGTTCATTTTCTATTGGATTTTTTTTCTTACTGATTTAAAGGGGCTCTTCTTGATAGAACCAGAAAATGATCCTTTATTATACATGTGACAATATTTGTCTTAGCTTTTTTCCCTTTTTACTTGCTTGTGGTTATTTTTTTTACCCAAAGAAATTCATCTTGGCATGGTTAAATTTATCAGCTTTTTCCTTTATGGCTTCTGGGTTTCTTGCTATGTTTAGAAAAACCTAACCCACAGCACTGTTGTGAAATGGAAATAAATTAATACACATAAAGTGCTTAGCACAGAAAAAAACTCCAAGGAGTTTCACCTGTGGAACTAGGAATTTAGTTTTATGTCAGAATAAAACACAATAAAGGCACAGATTTTAACAGGACCCTGCAATGGGTACTAAAAAGGGGGGATGACTGGGAGAAGAAAGTAAATAAGACAGAGATGAGAAGTTACATCAAGAAAGAGTATGGAGAAAAAGAGAAGACAGAATTATTATTTACTACTAATAATATTTTATATTTAATAAAACTTTATAAATTATAAAATAGAAAAGACTTCTCCATGCTTATATTATTACATACACTTTTTTTCCCCTCAATTATCAACTAGCTCTGATAGCAAGGGAAAAAATAATTTACTGGCCATTATATATTATGACTGGTTAAAATTGTAGCTACATTTACTGTTTGCCATGTGCCAGCGTGCAAAGTAGACTCCAGAAGTCAAACTTTTAACCATTACACTCTGCTATTTATTTCTAAAAATTTCTAAAGCAGAACTCTGACTGTAGATGGTCTTCATTCACAACCATGTGTTCTCACCTTTGTATATTTTACAAAAATAACACTTATGTAGAGTATCCTGCTGATGCTGAGGGACATTATAAAAGTGACTTCCACTGTTGAAGGTGACGCTAGGTAACTACAACCACCACCCATCAGGTAGATTGGCAGAGGAGATAAGGCAGGTGGTCTCTTTAGCCCTTTATTAAATAAACCATTATTATTTCATTTCCAACCAACTTCTAATTATACCTATTTTTAAGAGTGAACATACAGACACACACACACACGAAAGAGTGAACACAGGAGAGTGATGTTTACAGGGGAAACTTAGTAACCAGCATTTAGCACAAAGGCTAGACAGAGGATGGGCTTAATAAACATGTGTTATCGCTGTTGTTATCATTATTATTATTGGTGGAAGATATGCAGATAGATTCTTCTCTTGCATAATTATGTTAGTTTCACACAGACCATTTTGAGATATGAATCATTTATGTTACACTGCCTTTTCAAAAACTGAACTTCACAGCTCAGGAGCTGTCCCTACATTATCTCAAACAGTATATAATTAGAAATTGAAAGTTCTATTCCATAACCCACCCACTTGAGTTTTGATATACTGTAAACTCTCCTTCCTTGGCTATTTTTTTCAAAAAGCCTTTGTATTTACCAAAAAAGTCTTTCCCAATTACATGTTTAATATTTGTAGTGCAATTACTGGCAGTTTTGTGATTTGCAACATGCTTATCGCTAACACAGAGCAGTTAGAGTTCATTCAACCCCTGAGATCTGAGTGAGAGACGGTAAGGAAGAATAGTGGAGTTAATAGGACTAGTATGATATTATAGAGCTGGCCTCAAGGATTATTACACTGGTAATATTAGGTACTGAGGCTGTACATCTCTAAATCCTGCCTCCATCTCCCACCTAGTGTGAATTCAAATAGCAGAGGTTAGTCTCCCCAAAAGGTAATGTAAATGTATCTGTATTATCTAAAAGGAGGGGAAAAGGGCAAATTAGTATATCTACATTTGGGTCTGTCAACAAGGTGCGTCCATACAGGATGAGAAAAAACAGATAAATTTCCAGTCTTCCTCATGTATACAGTGGGCACTTGGTGAATGACTGCTGCCTGAATTAACTTCGGGGAATGAAGAAAAACCAGGGAGGAGAAAAGAGAGAGGAATGGCATAGCGAAAACGTCACACATGGAAGCGGGGGAAGAACGTTCTCCTCTTGCACATTCTAACCCCTGCAAACCTGCCAGAGCTTGACAATCCCTTCTAATCGGTCATCCTCTGGCACTGTCTATTATTTATTAAGACTCTCAGGTCATAACATGGTCCAGGTCGGTACCACCCATCTCACAGAAAGAGCTTGAAAACACATACACACACAACACCAACACTCATGAAAAAGAGCCTCAAATCAATGTCTAAAACAAATCAGCCCTGTGCTGAGTGGGCCTGAAGAAAGGAAAGACAGAATCCCTGCCTCCAAGAGAGTTTACAAACCCAAACTATTTGCCCAGAAATCCTACCAGAAATCTAAATCCCTCATTAGTGAATACAGATTCTGCAAAGGCTTAGCTCACTGACGCCAGGACCTTATTTATGTCAAGTGAGTTTAAAAAAAAAAAAAATGCTGATGAACCAAAAAGAAAATACAATGATGCTGAATATTTTATCTATGTCCCCTTCCCCCAGTGATGTGGGGAAACAGTCAAGCAGGCCAATAATTTCAGGAACTTATTCTCAAGGCTGCTATGCTAAGAAGGGAATTTAAACTAGGGATCTGAAGTCTTATTTCAGTTTCTTGCCTAAATATAAAGTGATACTGGGTATAGCTTTCTTACCCGCTGCTCCAGAAAAATCATTATCTTTGTCCTTGGGGAGAAAGTTTAGAGTTTGGTACTTTCTGCAGATTACAAGAATATTCCTCTTTTCCAATTAAATTTTAATTTTCTATGGGAAAAGGATGAGTCACAAGGGAGGGGCAGTCGATAGGGACAAGCATTCTAGGTAACAGAGGCAAGAAAAAAAGTTAAGGCAGCTAGCTTTCTAATGGTAGTGGATAGCTGCTATGTCTTTATAAATCATTATCTTTTCACAGTTTCACTGGTCAGCATCTCTGCTCTGATGACAAGACAATAAATGGAAACTGCCTCCAAAAGTCTTTCCACAAATGGCTTCTACCCTGTTCAAAGCCTCTCTCTCTCTTGTCTGCTCTCCCTGGGTCCACTCCAGCCTCCTACAATCCTCCCTTCACAGCAGCTAGAGGGATATTTTTAAATAGATCAGCTCACGCCACTCCCCTGATCATATCCTTCTACAGTTTTGCATTGCTCTTAAAATACAACCCAAACTCCTCTCCATGGTCCACGTGACAGTGAGGACCTTAAAAATCCCTGTGTGGTCTAGTCTCCACCTACAGCCCCTATCTCAGCTCCTCCACGTGCTCCCTTCTGTCCTTCAAGCAGTCCAAGAACTCCCTACCTCAGCACTCCCGCACTTGCTGTTTCCTTAAAACCTGGAACACCCAATGCCTAGCACAGTGCCCCCCGCACTTAGTAATCCCACGATAAATAAGTTAAATCCCAAGTTCTTGAATGAATGGGTCAGTGTTTCATTAGAGTGGGTCGATGGAATGACACAGACTTGGATCTATAGCTTACTATTTTTAAAATAAACATATTGCGTGTGTGTATATGTATGTGCGTATAGACAGACATATATACAGTGTGCATGAACGTGTATATCAGTATACAAGTAGGTACGTATTCTAAACAGTATACTCTATACTGACAAATTTCAGTTTCAGTTTGGTACTATGTTCATCAAACTCATTTGATGCTGGCCTACAAGTCTGTCTCCCTCTCTAAATTCAATGCTCCTTGTGAACATGAATCGTATCTTTCATATTTCAGTGCTGCCAAGGACCACAGCATATACAAGCTTGCTAAATGCACACAACCCTCCAAAACTCAGTAATGAACTGGGCTGCATTTTAGGGTGTTTGAATCCATTTCGGGGAGGGTCTCAAACCGTTGGTTGCAGGCTACAACTGCCACAGAACCTGCCAAACATCAGTATTTGCCTTCCCCTTCCTTAAAAAGGTAAGCATTGGAGAGCAAGTGCTGTCTGTGTTTCCCAAAGGGAAAGAGGAATAAGCACAGTATCTTCTATTGTTCCATAGCTGCCTAACAAAGTACACCAAGGCCCGCTAGTAACAATTACAAACAAGGGTTGGCTCTGCTTTTCCAGCTCTTATGTGACTCTCTAACATTCGCCACACTGACACTTTCAAGAAGGGTAAGTGATCTTAGCAGTAGCCCCTGCATTTGAGCAGCTCTGGACAAAAACCCGAGCTTATATCGGGGCAAGACATTAATAAAGACAACCCAGTTTCAACTGGAAAGACGTAGAACTGTTATTTTTCAGTAAGGCAAGTTTATTTACTCCTACAGGATAGAAACAAACCGGGCCACTAAGGAGAGCCTGGGACAAATGTACCTGACCTGCATCAGATAAATCAAAAGCCTAGAGTCTGAGAACGAGCTAAATTTCCTGGCCCTCTCAGTTTAAGCCCTCAGACACTACCTTCCAGAGGAACAAAAGCAAATGCAAAAGATGCACCAGATGCTGAAGAATACAGCCAGTTTTGTCAGCTAAACAAGGCAGAGTAGGGCAGCCGAGCAATCTCAAAATCTAAACTCAGCACTAGCATTGCTATATTACCTGGGTGGGAGGGAGAATCATATAATTGCTCATACCTTCCTTTCCTTACCTGTGATGTTGAGATGTATCAGCATACTGAATATATGACATTGTAATTATTAAATGCATACAAACTCTAAACCTTAAACCCATGAAAAAAGAATTACTTTGATAATTAAACAAAACAAAATTCAGAATATTAGTCATTCAGGAGTCAGCTCATATGATCACCTCCTCAGAGATTTTTCCTAAACCCATTATCAAAACTAACCACATTCTCCACATTTGGTTTATTTTTTTCCCTCCCAGCAGTTATTACTACCTGAAATAGTCTCATTTATTCATGTGTTTGTCCACTTTCTCTTTCAGCCATAAGAACAACGATCTTTGCCTATTCTACTGCTTCATCCTGCCTGGTTCAATAACTACTTGTTGAATGAATTAATTCTGAGGTTAAAAATCATTTGAAAAAGAACACAGTTCGCAGACTAACACTATCTGATTTCAAGACTTGTTATAAAGCTACAAGATCATGTGGTATTGGCATAAGGAAAGTCAAATAGATCAATAGAACAGAAGAGAGTCTAGAAATAGGCCCACATATAAATGGACAACTGATTTTCAACAAAGGTACAAGTTCAATAAAGACGAACAGTCTTTTCAACAAATGGTGCTAGAACAACTGGATACCCATATGCAAAAAAGAGAAGATACAGCCACACCTCATACCACATACAAAAGTTAACTCAAAGTGGATCATAAAGCTAAAACTATAAAACTTGTGGAAAACAAGAGAAAACATTTGAGACATTTTGGGTCAAGCAAAAATTTCTTAGGAATGACACCACAAGCATGATCCTTTTTTTTTTTAATTGATAAAGTGGACTTCAGCAAAATTAAAAACCTCCATTTAAGACATTTTAAAAAATGAAAAGACAAGCCACAGACTAAAAGAAAATATTTGCAATTCTGATCAAAGACTTGTATCCAGAATAAGAAACTCTCAAATTTCAATAAGAAAACAAACAAGTAAATTTCATTTTTTTTTCACAAGTAAATTTTAAAAGGGAAAATATTTAGGGCTTCCCGGTGGCACAGTGGTTGAGAGTCCGCCTGCCGATGCAGGGGACATGGGTTCATGCCCCGGTCCAGGAAGATCCCACATGCCGCGGAGCGGCTGGGCCCGTGAGCCACGGCCGCTGGGCCTGCGCGTCTGGAGCCTATGCTCCGCAACGGGAGAGGCCACAACAGTGGGAGGCCCACGTATCACAAAAAAAAAAAAAAAGGGGGGGTGGTGGAAATATTTAATCAAATAGACGTGTCACCAAAGAAGATATACAGATGGCAAATAAGCACATGAAAAGATGATCAACATTATTAGTCACCAGGGAAGATACAAATTAAAACTACAATGAATAAATATCAAATCATTATACTGTACACCTGAAACTAATATAATGTTCTATGTCAATTATACCTCCATTAAAATATTAAATAAGTAAAATTAAAATTTAAAAGTGCTGATATGGGGGAAAAAGTTACAATGAGATACAATGACACACCCTTTAGATGGCTAAAATTTAAAAACTGACCATTCCAAGTGTTGACCAGTATGTGGAGGAACCGAACTCTAATACACTGCCAGTGGGAATGTAAATGGTAATGTAAATGGTAATGTAAATGGTAACCACTTTGAAAAAGTTTGGCAATTGCTGAAAGAGTTAAATATACATCTGCTATGTGATCCAACCATACCACTGATAGGTATTTACCAAAGAGGAATGAAAGTATACATCCATACAAACACTTGGACATGAACATTCAGAGCAGCTTTATTTGTGAAGCCAAATTCTGAAACAACCCAAACATCCATCAATAGGTGGATAGATAAATAAACGGTGGTACCTCCATAAAATGGAATATTACTAATCAATAAAAAGTAAGGAACTATATGACACACACTACAACATGGATGAATTTCAACATAATTTTGCTGAGCATAAGAAGCCACACATAAAAGTCCATTTACATAAAATTCTAGGAAATGCAAACTAATGTATAGTAACAGAAAGCAGAAGAGTGTTTGCCTGGCAACAAGGAAGGGATTATAAAGGGCACGAGGAGCCATCAAAAGGGGTGATGGATATGTTCATTATCTTGATTGTGGTGATGGTTTCACGAGTGTATACACGTGTCAAAACTTATCAAATTGTACACTTAAATATATGCAATTTGTTGCATGTCATTTATACCTCAATAAAGCTGGGTTAAAATAATAAAACAGACCTACGATCTGAAAAATAATAATAAATAATCCCCAATTATGTGTGTTACATTCATAATCTGCTTTTTAGGTGGCACACGTTTCTTTTCCATAATAGGTAAGGGAGGGCTGGAGGAGAGGAGGAATTACTCCGTTTCAAACTGTCATCTTTACCACTTGCTGCTTTGGCTATACCCACACTTCCTGGCTTCTAAACTAACAAGCTGGACAATGTAGGGTCTATTACTACCCAGCCCCTACCCCACTCCCAGCCCCCAGTCTTTGTCTCCTAAAAGAAGCAGATCCTTACTTGTCTGGAAGAGCAGACACAAGGAACAAAAGGCTCAATGACTATTTGACAGATTAAATAGACAACTGTTTTATTTAAAAGCTCCCTAAGGAATTAAAACATTTGAGGCTATACACTGTTCTGCTGAAATGCAATTATATATTACCCAGATCTGTAAGCACTTGCCAACAGACCTGTCCAAATCACTCACTTCCCAAGTTTTCAGTTTTCTTCTCTCTCTCTTTTCATTCCATGAATGAATAATGTGCAGGTATTTCTAAGAAGACATTCCTAATATTTTGAAAAGTCTCTCATTCAAATAACTCCAACAGCTTGAAACAGTTTCTCAAATGTCTAAGACGGTGACCATAACAGGATAATGAAGTCTAAACAATGGGTCTTATATATGAATCGTATATAAAGAGTGGAAATACAAAATAGCAGGATCATTATCTGAAAACAGTAGATCACACTACTGTTTAACAACAAAATTAAGGCTTACAAATTATTGGCAATACTTATAAAATAATAGTAACCTGGTAATTAACAAGAGGGTTCTGGCTCCATCATTTATTGATTGAGTGGCCTTAGGCAAGTTGCCTAACTTCTTTTTTTTTTAATTTATTTATTTTATTTATTTATTTTTGGCTGCATTGGGTCTTCGTTGCTGCGCATGGTCTTTCTCTAGTTGCGGGGACCGGGGACTACTCTTTGCTGTGGTACGTGGGCTTCTCTTGTTGCAAAGCACGGGCTCTAGGCGTGCGGGCTTCAGTAGTTGTGGCTCATGGGCTCAGTAGTTGTGGCTTGCGGGCTCTAGAGCACAGCGCGGGCTCTAGAGCACAAGCTCAGTAGTTGTGGCGCAAGGGCTTAGTTGCTCCGGGTCATGTGGGATCTTCCCCGACCAGAGCTCGAACCCCGAATCCGTGTCACCTGCATTGGCAGGTGGATTCTTAACCACTGTGTCACCAGGGAAGCCCAGGTTGCCTAACTTCTGAAACTCACTTTACTCATCTTTAGAACGGGGATAACAATACCTACCTCATAGAGTTATAGCAAGGATTAAACTTGTTTGGCATACAGTAAGAGCTAAATAAATGTTAGCTATTAGTAGTATGATTACCCTGAGCTTTCAAAGGATCTCATTAATTCACTAACCTTCCTTCTGACTCTTAGGTTCAAATCCTATCATTTACTAGCATGTTTCTTCTGAGCCTCAGTTTCCACATCCGTAAAACGGGGGTAATTAATGTTACCTGACTTTTAAGGTTGTGAAGGATTAAATAACTAGACATACAGCTCCCTTCCCTTCCATCTCCCAAAGCGAAGATCGCAGAGGAAGGAAATACTTCTAATAGCTGCAGATACAGTCAGTTTTTCCATTTCTGGCACGTGAGGGGTGGGGGGGAAAGGAGATGCAAAGAGGCATATAAAGGGGTCAGGGATCCTGAGTAAAGCCCCCAAATGCGCGCAAGAGGCAGAGGGACCCAGAGCGACTCGACCGTCGGGGGCCTGGCCCCGCGCAACTGGCCCCTACTCTCCCCTCCCGCGTCCCAGGCCGAGGAGCCTCCCCAAGTGAGCGGGGTTATTTCGGAATCACCATGAGGCAATTCTCATGAGGCAATGGGTCAGGAATGCGGCGCCGAGCCGGGCCGCTGGCGTCCGCGGTTCCCCGGGCGGTTCTACCTGCCCCGTCCAGACGGGCATCCCCAGGGCTGCGGGAGCCGGAACTCGGGGAGGCAGGAAATGAATGGGGACCCGAGGGGAGGGGGCGCGGTGGGGCCGGACCCCCGGGCCCGGGAGGGCTAGGGGGTTGGGACGGAGCCTGCCCCCGCGACCCCGGGCGGGAGTCCGAAGCCCAGCTGGGCCGCCTCCTCCCGGGCGGGGCTGAACGAAAGCGGCGGGGGCCGGGCCGAGGCCCGCGCCGGGCCCTCGGGGCTCCTCACCTCCGCGATGTCATGTTCCTCCCGCCCTCCGGCTCCGCGACGGACCCGCTCCTAGCTCAGGCTCCGCTGGGCCCGGTCACATCGGGCTGGCCCAAGGGAGGCCCGCTCCGGACCGGACGGGGGGCAGAGCCAGCCGGCCGCGCGCAGACCCCCCTCCAGGCCTGGGGATCCCAGAGACTGTGCAGCCGCCCCCCAAGCCCGGTTCGCTCCTCCTCCTCCCCCGCCCTTCGCTGCCGGCGCCGCTGTGACGTCACCCCACGCGACGCCCGCCGCTACTTCCTGCTTCCATGCCGCCGTGGACTGAGCGGCGGCTGGTGATGGCAGTTCGGTGGCTCACTGGAGCTTTCTCCGCGCTGTTTCCAAAGCACCGTCTCACCCTCTTTTACATCTTGGCGTCAGGCGGTGCATTGCGCGCTCAAGTTGCACGCACTCGCGTGAATTGATCGCATCCGCTCCCACCGTGTCAATCTCCATCCCTGCGCCAAGTCGAATTTCATTCATTTCATTCCACAAATAGTCGCTCCACTTACTAGCTGTGTAACCTTAGGAAAGTTGTTTGGTTTCTCTGAGCCTCAGTTTCCTCCATTCCTTCATTTCTGTAAAATGAAAATAGTAATTGTATTTTCTTCGTAGGATTATGGGGAGGATTAAATACGTAAAATGTTTAGAACTAGGCCTGGCTTATTTAATAAGTGCTTTGTGATTATTAGCTGTATTAAATATCATTAGAAGGACACATCTGAGTGTTTTCTATCTGCTAGGCACTGATTTTTGACTATGGGGTTACAACAGTGAACTGAAAGGACAAAAATCCTGGTGTTCTCATGGGAGGAGCTACAGTAATCAAGATAAATAAAACACACAAGATAATACTCCGGTCCTCATTTCCCTTCTTTTTTCCATAGCCCTTTATATTATTTTAAATAGGTTACTTATGGAAGGCTTCACTAAGGATGACATTTGAGTAAAGGAGCAGTCAGTGGGAATAATTTAGGGGAAGAACATTTAAAGGTCAGAGAGAGGCCGGTGCAAAGGCCCTGAGGCAGGAGGCTGCCTCCTGTATTTGAAGAAAAATGAAGAAGTCTCTGGCTGGAGCACAGTAGGAGATGGGAGGGGTATAGGAGATGTAAAGAGAATAGTAGAAAGGAGGTGAGAAAGGGGTAGAGATGGTATGGGGTTGTAGAGGCTATTTAAATGAACAGTAAAATGGAGAGCCACTGAAAGATTTTCAGCAGAAAATGAATGTAATCTATGCTTTAAAAGTATTACTTTGGGTACTTTGAGTTATTGGATCAAGAGGGCAAGGCTGGAAACAGAGACCAGTTCAGAATAGTAGAATACTGTAATATTGGAGATGATGGAGATGAGGTAGCTCAGACCAGAGTGAGAAGGTAGAGCTTTTTTACCTGATGAATGCTCCTGTGACTCATTAAGGGCCACAGATCTAGTAAATGGCAGAACCAGAATTCAAACCCACATCTATAGAGCTCCAAAATCCTCATTTTTTCCTCCCAGTGCTCCACATCTCATTCCTATACAAAGAATTCTCATACAGTATGCTAACTGCTTCAGCATTGATGTTACCCAAAAATCCTTTAAAAAATTGTATTTAATATATGCCAGTTTAATTTAGGTAATAGGTATTCAACAAGCAGTTGTCCGGCCTGTTTCTCTCCATTCCCCTGAAGCCTGGCCCCCCAGATGAGCCAAACAACATCCTGACTGATCTTAGGCCTGCAGGCTTGCCTTCTCCAATCCATTCACCACATAATAGCCACAGTAATCTAAAATGCAAAACAAGTTGCTCCTTAAATTGAACACTTCAATAGCTTTTCTTTTTTTATATATAAATTTATTTATTTATTTATTTTTGGCTGCGTTGGGTCTTCGTTGCTGCACGTGGCTTTCTCTAGCTGCAGCAAATGGGGGCTACTCTTTGTTTTGGTGAGCAGGCTTCTCATTGCAGTGGCTTCTCTTGTTGCAGAGCATGGACTCTAGGCGTGCAGGCTTCAGAAGTTGTGGCACACAGGCTTAATTGCTCTGCAGCATGTGGGATCTTCCCGGACCAGGGCTCGAACCCATGTCCCCTGCACTGGCAGGCGGATTCTTAACCACTGCACCACCAAGGAAGCCCTTCAATGGCTTTTCATTGCTTTTAGGATGCAGTCAAAAAAAATTTTTAACAACCACCTGGTCTTGTCCCAGCTCACTTTACTAGTCCCTTCTCTCCCCACCACTCTATGACCCAGCCATACTGAAAAACTTTCAGTTCCTCTCAATAGCCATGTTCTCTCCCAGCTCAGGGCCTTTAAACAATCTACTCCGTTTCCCTGGAGGATTCTGACCCCCATCCCCATGAACTCTCGTCCATGCCACTGATCTCAGGCTAGAGGTCATCTCCTCTGGAATAGAATAATCTGATTCTCCCAGTCCATCTTAGATGGTCCCCAAGACAGCTATCCTAGCTTAGAACTGAACACACTCCATTATAAACCTAAGACACAATATCATATGAGGATTAAGTTCTTAATCTCCAAAGGTCAGCCAGCCTGCCTGCCTGCCTGGATGTCCTTGGGTAAGTCACTTGAGTCCTCTGTGTCTCAATTTACTTCTCTGTAAAATGGAGGGATCAAAATTCTACCCACCATAGGGTAGGTTGTGAAGAATAAAAGAGTTAATGTTTGTGAAGTACTTAGAACAGTACCTGGCAAAGTAAGCATGTGATAAATGCTGGTTATCATTTGTCTCTTTTCCAAAGTAAACTGTAAGCTTCCCCCAGCCTCCACCCCTTGCTGTGAGGCTTGCAGGATCTTAGTTCCCTGACCAGGGACTGAACCCAGGCCACGGCAGTGAAAGCGCTGAGTCCTAACCACTGGACTGCCAGGGAATTCCCAAACTGTAAGATTTTTGAATGCAGAAACCATTGCTTCCCCAGTTTCTCCAGTGTTCTGTACACTCCGCAGCTAGAATGATCTTTCTACAATACAAATCTAGTCATGTCCTGTTCTATGAAGGAAGTTCAAAGCCTTTAGCACTGAATGAAGATCCTTCTGTTAACACATCAGGCCCTTCTAAAAGTGAACTATGCTTACCTGTTCAGTTTCCTTTACCTCTACTTCCTCACATAATCTGGCAGTTTCCAAAGGCCTCTGGCTGTTTCTTGTATACCTGTCTTCCAAAGTTTAATTCCTTCTGTCTGGAATACCCTTTAAACTCGTCTCCATCTGGAAAACTAAGTGTCATGCAAGATTCAGCTCCAACTCAACTAGCTCCTCTAGGAAATATTCACTGCGCACACCATTTGACTACTTCCTGAGAATAAAATAGAAACCCTGTCGCTGGGAATTCCCTGGAGGTCTTCATCTTTATATGCCCAGAGCCTAGCACAGGGCTTGGCATATAACAAGCTTAAGAAATATTTATTTAGATACACTTTATTTTAATTTCTCTCTCAGCTACAAAAACAACACGAGCTCCTTGAAACAGGTCAAATAAAAACAGTAATTTTCCCTGCTCTACAATGTATATAACCTCCCTTCTCCAACCCCCACCAGGGTTAATGGTTTGGTGTGTATCCTTCCACACTTTTCTCTATACTTACATGAACCCACACACATATCCCACACCCACGCTCACTCAAACACGTAACATATATAGAGATATTTTTAATGCAGTCATAATATGTGTATATATTTATGGGTTCATAATATGTATATATTACACATACATATGTGTATATATGTACATATGTGTGTATATATGTATAAAAATAAAACTCTGTGATTTATTTTTTTCTCTTAAAATATAATGAACATCCCTCTAGACCAGCACTGATTTTCCAATACAAATATAATGTGAGTCATACATGTAATTCTAAAGATTCTAGTATTCACTCTTTTTTAAAAATAAATTTATTTATTTATTTTTGGCTGCACGGGGTCCTCGTTGCTGTGCACGGGCTTTCCTCTAGTTACGGCGAGCGGGGACTACCATTGTGGTGTGTGGGCTTCTCATTGTGGTGGCTTTTCTTGTTGTGGAGCACGGGCTTTAGGCGCACGGGCTTCAGTAGTTGTGGCACATGGGCTCAGTAGTTGTGGCTTGTGGGCTCTAGAGCGCAGGCTCAGTAGTTGTGGCTCACGGGCTTAGTTGCTCCGTGGCACGTTGGATCTTCCCGGACCAGAACTCGAACCCGTGTCCCCTGCATTGGCAGGCGGATTCTTAACCACTGCGCCACAAGGGACGTCCAGTATTCACACTTTTAAAAAGTAAAAAGAAACAAGTGAAATTAATTTGAAAAATATGTTTATTAACCCAATATATCAAAATAATATCGTTCTACATATAACTAATAAATATAAAAAATTGAGTTATTTTACCTTCTTTTTTTCTTGTTAAACCTTTGAAGTCCAGTGTGTGTGGTTTGTTTTTTTTTCTGTACGCGGGCCTCTCACTGTTGTGGCCTCTCCTGTTGCGGAGCACAGGCCCCGGACGTGCAGGCCCAGCGGCCAAGGCCCACGGGCCCAGCCACTCCGCGGCACATGGGATCCTCCCGGACTGGGGCACGAACCCGCGTCCGCCACATCGGCAGGCGGACTCTCAACCACTGTGCCACCAGGGAAGCCCCAGTGTGTATTTTACACTTACAGCCAATGTGTAAAATCTCAGTGTGAACTGGCTACATTTCCAGTTCTTAATAACCACATTCGGCCGATGCACCCATTCTGGACAGAACACTGAGATGTAACCCAGTCTTTTCCATATCTGCATAATATTCCATAGTATGGATGTTCACTATTTAGTCAATTCCTGTGCTAGTAGATATCCAAGTTATTTGCAGGGTGTTTTTGTTGTTGTTGTTTTGGGTTTTCTTGATGGTGTTTGCATGAACTTCCTTATGAGAAAATTGAGTGAGGGAGTGAGCCATTATGTTGATCTTAATATTAACATTTAGGGAGGAGGGTTCGTGGCAAGAATCATGCCTTGTAGGCCGCCCTGGGCGGTCTCGTCTTCCTGCAGCTTGTAGACCCTCAGGCTTAGGAGCTGTTTCAAGCACACAGCCTTGAGAGAGTAAGGTGTTCTTGAGGCCATCTGTACCAAATCCGTGACTGAACCCAGTGAAGACCTCTGTATAAACATTTAAGATTCTGGCATCACATGCGGAGACCTACTCTTTTAGCCACCAGCTGCTGGAGACAGCCTCGTAGACAAAGGGCTCCCAAGTCATCCTCTTATAGCTGAACAGCTACTGTAGACCCTCATAATCTGACTTCAGAATGGAGACTGCCACATTCACAGCCGTGCAGCTAACAGGGCCTTGGTGCTCCTGCTGGGTGTCAGGTCTGAGCCTCTGAGGTGGGAGAGGTAAGTTCAGGACACTGTACAACCAGAGACCTCCTGGCCCCATGTAATACCAAATGGCGAAAGCTCTCCCAGAGATCTCTATCTCAACGCTAAGACCCACCTCCACCCAATGGCCAGCAAGCTCCAGTGCTGGACGCCCCATGCCAAACAACTAGCAGCACATTAACACAACCCCACCCATTAGCAGAGAGGCTGCCTAAAATCATAATAAGTTCACAGACACCACAAAACACACCACCAGATGCGGCCCTGCCCACCAGAAAGACAAGATCCAGCCCCACCCACCAGAACACAGGCACCAGTCCCCTCCACCTTGTGTAGGAAGCCTACACAAGCCTACACCAACCTCACCCACTGGGAGCAGACACCAAAAGCAATGGGAACTATAAACCTACAGCTTGAGAAAAGGAGAACCCAAACACAGTAAGCTAAACAAAATGAGAAGACAGAGAAATATGCACTAGATGAAGGAGCAAGGTAAAAACCCACCAGACCAAACAAATGAAAAGGAAATAGGCAGTCTACCTGAAAAAGAATTCAAAGTAAAGATAGTAAAGATGATCCAAAATTTTGGAAATAGAATGGAGAAAATACAAAAAATATTCAACAAGGACCTAGAAGAACTAAAGAGCAAACAAACAATGATGAACAACATGCTAAATGAAATTAAAAATTCTCTAGATGGAATCAATAGCAGAATAACTAAGGCAGAAGAACGGATAAGTGACCTGGAAGATAAAATAGTGGAAATAACTATCACAGAGCAGAATAAAGAAAAAAGAATGAAAAGAACTGAGGACAGTCTCAGAGACCTCTGGGACAACATTAAATGCACCAACATTCGAATTATAGGGGTCCAAGAAGAAGAAGAGAAAAAGAAAGGATCTGAGAAAATATTTGAAGAGATTAGACTTGAAAACTTCCCTAATATGGGAAAGGAAATAGTCAATCAATTCCACGAAGCACAGAGAGTCCCATACAGGATAAATCCAAGGAGAAACACACCACGACACATATTATTCAAACCATCAAAAATTAAATACAAGAAAAAATATTAAAAGCAGCAAGGGAAAAAGCAACAAATAACATACAAGAGAATCCACATAAGGTTAGCAGCTGATCTTTCAGCAGAAACTCTGCAAGCCAGAAGGCAGTGGCAGGACATATTTAAAGTGATGAAAGGGAAAAACCTACAACCAAGATTACTCTACCCAGCAAGGATCTCATTCAGATTTGAGGGAGAAATTAAAGCCTTTACAGACAAACAAAAGTTAAGAGAATTCAGCACCACCAAACCAGTTTTACAACAAATGCTAAAAGAACTTCTCTCCTCAGGAAGCACAAGGGAAGGAAAAGACCTACAAAAACAAAGCCAGAACAATTAAGAAAATGGTAATAGGAACATACATATCAATAATTACCTTAAATGAAAATGGATTAAATGCTCCAGTCAGAAGACATAGACTGGCTGAATGGATACAAAAACAAGACCCATATATATGCTGTCTACAAGACACCCACTTTAGACCTAGGGACACATACAGACTGAAAGTGAGCGGATGGAAAAACATATTCCATGCAAATGGAAATCAAAAGAAAGCTGGAGTAGCAAATCTCATATCAGACAAAATAGACTTTAAAATAAAGACTTTTACAAGAGACAAAGAAGGACACTACACAATGATCAAGGGATCAATCCAAGAAGAAGATATAAAAGTTGTAAATATTTATGCACCCAACATAGGAGTACTTCAATACATAAGGCAAATGCTAACAGCCATAAAAGGGGAAACTGACAGTAATACAATAATAGTAGGGGACTTTAACACCCCACTTTCACCAATGGACAGATCATCCACAATGAAAATAAATAAGGAAACACAGGCTTTAAATGATACATTAAACAAGATGGACTTAATTGATATTTACAGGACATTCCATCCAAAAACAACAGAATACATCATCTTCTCAAGTGCTCTTGGAACATTCTCCAGGATAGATCATATCTTGGGTCACAAATCAAGCCTTGGTAAATTTAAGAAAACTGAAATCGTATCAAGTATCTTTTCCAACCACAACACTATGAGACTAGATATCAATTGACGGGAAAAAAAAACTGTAAAAAATACAAACACATGGAGACTAAACAATATGCTACTAAATAACCAAGAGATCACTGAAGAAATCAAAGAGGAAATCAAAAAATACCTAGAAACAAATGAAAAGGAAAACACAACAACCCAAAACCTATGGAATGCAGCAAAAGCAGTTCTAAGAAGGAAGTTTATAGCAATACAATCCTACCTCAAGAAACAAGAAATATCTCAAATAAACAATCTAACCTTACACCTAAAGTGATTAGAGAAAGAAGAACAAAAAAACTCCGAAGTTAGCAGAAGGAAAGAAATCATAAAGTTCAGATCAGAAATAAATGAAAAAGAAATGAAGGAAACAGTAGCAAAGATCAATAAAACTAAAAGCTGGTTCTTTGAGATGATAAACAAAATTGATGGAGCTTCCCTGGTGGCGCAGTGGTTGAGAGTCCGCCTGCCGATGCAGGGGACACGGGTTCGTGCCCCGGTCCGGGAAGATCCCACATGCCGCAGAGTGGCTGGGCCCGTGAGCCATGGCCGCTGAGCCTGCGTGTCCGGAGCCTGTGCTCCGCAACAGGAGAGGCCACAACAGTGAGAGGGCCACGTACCGCAAAAAAAAAAACAAAACAAAACAAAAAAAAACTACACTGAGGTATCACCTCACACGGTCAGAATGGCCATCATCAAAAAACCTACAAACAATAAATGCTGGAGAGGATGTGGAGAAAAGGGAACCCTCTTGAACTGTTGGTGGGAATGTAAACTGATACAGCCACTATGGAGAGCAGTATCGAGGTTCCTTAAAAAGCTAAGAATAGAACTACCATATGACCCAGCAATCCCACTACTGGGCATATACCCTGAGAAAACCATAATTCAAAATGAGTCATGTACCACAATATTCATTGCAGCACTATTTACAGTAGCCAGGACATGGAAGCAACCTAAGTGTCCAGCGACAGATGAATGGATAAAGATGTGGCACATATATACAATGGAATATTACTCAGCCATAAAAAGAGATGAAACTGAGTTATTTGTAGTGAGGTGGATGGACCTAGAGTCTGTCATACAGAGTGAAGTAAGTCAGAAAGAGAAAAACAAATACTGTATGCTCATACATATATATGGAATCTAAAAAAAAATAATAATGGTTCTGATGAACCTAGGGGCAGGACAGGAATAAAGATGCAGACATAGAGAATGGACTTGAAGACACGGGGAGGGGGAAGGGTAAGCTGGGACGAAGTGAGAGTAGCATTGACATGTATACACTACCAAATGTAAAATAGATAGCTAGTGGGAAGCAGCAGCATAGCACAGGGAGATCAGCTCAGTGCTTTGTGACCACCTAGAGAGGTGGGATAGGGAGGGTGGGAGGGAGACGCAAGAGGGAAGGGATATGGGGATATATGTATACATATAACTGATTCACTTTGTTATACAGCAGAAACTAACACAACATTGTAAAGCAATTATACTCCAATAAAGATGTTCGAAAAATAATGCAATAAATATAATATTTCACTTTCACATTTTTCAATAAAAATAATTGTAGTTTCTTCAAAAACTTTAGGGAGTTATTATTAATATTGTCAATATCATCCCCATTTTATAAAAAAGAAAACTCATGTGCAGAGATTTATCATAAGATCAGATAGCAAGTGATCCCCGGCTAGAAGGATAATACCCTTTCTGCAGCACAACTGCCTACTGGTTTTCTGTCTTTCTGTAGCACAAAGAGATACGATTCAATGTAAATGTATGTGTGACCTCGGCTAAGACATTTATTGTAATCAAGCCTCAGTTTTTTCATCTTAAAGTCCTACCTCATAGGAAAGTCGTGTTGAGGCTTAAAACGATTTAGTGTCTGCAAAAATGTTTACTTTGTAATTAATAAAGCACTGAACAAATTTATGAGCACTTTATAGTGGCAAAACCCGGTGCTTAATCATACCGTTTATAACAGAGTGATGATATTTTTCCCAACTAACGAATGCTAAATTTTGCAATACCTCAAAAAAACACAAGAGGGTGTTCATTATATTTTGATTTCAATGGCAAGTCATTTCACAAACATTTTGGGGCACTGACTATGTGAAAGTCTCTGAGATTGTCAGAATTTTTGAGGGGCTCAAGTAAACAATTCTGCACTTTATTCACTCTGATACGTTTTCTAAAGTCGCAGTTTCTAAGAGGTGTTTTGTTCAGGAAGCTGGACAAATAAAGGTGCCGACATTCCCAGTCTCAAAAAAGAGCTGTGCCTAAGCTTTTCCTTGAAAATATTACATGCATGGACAGTGAATAATCCTAAATGGGTATGAAATGGAGCAGGACCCTATGGTCCTTGCCCCACTTGTCCTCAGCCTGCCTTTTGTCTGTGGAAAACCTTTAGACAAAGAATAAGTTTAATCAGAGAAGTGAGAAAATGCAGAAGCAAAGAAAATCGGTCAAACAGGAGAAAACAATAGTAGTTTAGTCCGTAAGCAAAGTCAAGGACCTTTAGTTCCTTCTCAAAGACTACAGATGATATTCTGAGCCATATCCTGTGAGTGTCTTATAGATACTAAAACCCCCACCAGGTGGAAGAAGTTAACTACATGATGACCAGACTGTAGCCATGACATAAGCTGCCATGATTCCAAGAATTGGCCTCAAGAAAATGGGAACAAACCAGCCCTGGAACTGAGGATTCAGTGTACTTAAAACAATCAAGATGACACTGTTCAGACCACCGAAAACCCATTTCAAGATGACTGTCAGAGCTGATTGTGCTGTTTCTATATGTAGCCCCCTCCCTCAGCCTATAAAAACTCTTGCCCTTGATTGTCAGGGGTGGGTGGGGGCAAAGTCGGCCCTTTGGATAGTTCCCCCCTCCCACTCCCCCTGCCCCGTTGTCGGCATCCAAAATAAAGCAAGCTTTCCTTTTCACTAACCTTGCCTCTTTAATGGCTTTTGAGCGGGGAGCAGCTGGACCCACTTTGGGTTACAGGTATAACATGCAGCCTATTAAGATCACACTCATCCTTAATCTGTATGGGAGGCAGACATGTTTAGAAGTCACATGTTTCAGCAAACGTGGCAATTCTGCCTTTACTATAGTCTGAAGGATCCCACTGGAATCTCTGAGGCTTTCAGAAGCATCTGATCACTATGTATGTATCCTCAGTCAACCAGAACCAGAAAAAGGCTACATGATTCCAGGGGACACGGAAACGATGGTTTGGATACATCAAGGTGAAAAGCTCTAGCCACCAGCAACAAATGGAAGAGAATGGAAAATTCAAGCCAAAAGATGTCACATTGTGTACATGTTACCTTAAGGGCTTTGATGCAGTTAAAAAACAAAAACTATAAGATATACTGTGCTGTTTGTTTTGCAAAAGACAATAACTATTCTTATTTTTAATTCTAATATGAGCAAAGAACTCTCTTATTCACGTTCATTAGTCAGCTCTTTAATCTTTACAGACTGTTGATTAAGAGTGCACTCTGGGCTTCCCTGGTGGCACAGTGGTTGAGAGTCTGCCTGCTGATGCAGGGGACATGGGTTCGTGCCCCGGTCCGGGAGGATCCCACGTGTCGCGGAGCGGCTGGGCCCGTGAGCCATGGCCGCTGAGCCTGTGCGTCCGGAGCCTGTGCTCCGCAACGAGAGAGGCCACAGCAGTGAGAGGCCCGCGCACCGCAAAAAAAAAAAAAAAAAAAAAAAAGAGTGCACTCTATGGATCAGATCCATGCTGTGGGCAAGTTACTGCACCTCTTTGAGTTCCAGTTTCCTCATAATAGTATCCTCTATAGAATTTTTGGGAGGATTAAATAAAATAAAGCAAGGCTCATAGAACAGTTCTAGGCACATAGCATACAGCATTGCTCTTATTTATCCGTAGTGTATAACTTTTAGCAGAATACTTGGCACATAGTAAGATCCCACAGGGTCCTGCTCCATTACATCATCCACAACCATGTTGTACATGGTGATGCTGGTGGTGGTGACAACAAGAACTAACATTTATTTAGCCGTTACCATGCATCAAATACCATTCTTAGTGATTTTTTTTTTGTGTGTGTGTGGTACGCGGGCCTCTCACTGTTGTGGCCTCTCCCGTTGCGGAGCACAGGCTCCGGACGCACAGGCTCAGCGGCCATGGTTCACGGGCCCAGCCGCTCCGCGGCATGTGGGATCTTCCCGGACTGGGGCACGAACCGGTGTCCCCTGCATCAGCAGGCGGACTCTCAACCACTGCGCCACCAGGGAAGCCCATTCTTAGTGATTTTATGTACATTAACTTATTTAATCTTCCCCCAAACCCTGTGAGGTAGATATGGCTATCTCCATTTTAGAAGTGAAGAAATAGAGTACAAAGTGGCCAGAAATGCTTGTAGAGGGAATAAACAACCATGCTCTTTGATGCCTCCATGCCTCTTGCATTTATTGTTCCAATTGACACTTTCATCTGCCAAATTTGTATCTATTCTTCCAAATCCAACACAAAAACAAACTCTGGTGCAAAACTTTCCTAAATCTCCCAGAAGAAATAACTTACAATTATTAATTTACCTGTTTGCTTTTCCCTTGAATGTGTGTTCTTCAGAACAGGAATATATTTTATTCATTTTAAATTCTAGCTTTTTTCCTATTGTATAGCACAGGTAAGCAAATATAAAAAGTTTCAACTTTATGCCGGTTCCCAAAAGTACTTTGAGAATTCTATTGGTCTATAAAATGAAGCATTTTCAGGAAAAAATGTCTCCACTTTCGCCTCCTATTGAGAAAATTAGCTCTGTTTACAGTACGAACGAGGAAAAACTACATTTCCCATGATGCCCCTGACCCGGAAGGACGTGAGACTCGACACCTCCCGTGATTGCTTATAGACCGGAAGCCGGTGTCTTAGTTCTCTTTCCCATCTTGCAAGGTAAGAATGGCGTCCCCTCTCTGCAAGACTCTATTTCAGGATCCCAATCCTTCGCCATCTTAACCAGGAGGGTATCAAGTCGACAACTGCAGGGGTCGGACACGCTCAGGGCCATTTGGGAGGCCTCCCAGACCCTTCATTTCTCTCGCTTGGGTTTACGGTGGGGCACGAAGAGGGTGCTGTGGGGCACGAACAGTGTGAGGTGGAATGCTGCAGAGGCTCCGGGGCTCCGGTTGCTCGCCACCCTCCCGGGCTGGGGAAACAGGGCCCCTCCAGGGATTCGTAGCGGGCCAGTGGGGCAGCAGGGACAAGGGCGGCGGCGCGCTTTCTGAATTCGGGACCTGCGTTCCAAAAGACGACGCCGAGCTCGTCTCCGCCACGTTGTGGATTTGAGACTGAGCACAAGTGCAACTTTTCCCGTCTCCCGACGTCCGCGGCCGGAAGTCGCCTGCTGGGCTTCGCATTTTTCAGTTTGGCCTGAGTTTGGGCCATTTGTGTGTGTGTGTCTTCGCCTCCTAAACGGAATTTCTTGAGTGAGACAGTCTGATAAGAGCAAAAGTCCTGAAAGCAAACGGTTTCAGGTTACAGCCTCGCTGCTTTCTGGCTGTGGAGATTGTTAAAGCGAAGTCTAGGATTTCTAATTCGTAAAACAAATAATGGAATAGGGACTTTTGACCTCTAAATATATGTAGCGAACAAATAATAGTTGTGAGATATATTCAAATCGTCAAGAAGGTTATACGGTATTGGGGACACAACGTAAAAGTTAACCATTTATGGATATTGTTGCAGATGTGTGGCGATTTGGAGGAAGGCCTGTATCTTATAGTGGGAGGGGTGTAAAGGATGGAGAAGGAGGACAAGGACTTGCAGTCTGGGAGGCCTGTCGATGTATAGCTATGAGATAATTGGTGAAATGCCTTTTTAAAAAATATATGTATTGGTAGATGGCGGGTGAAAAGCCTGAGAAGCCAGATACTAAGGAGAAAAAACCTGAAGCCAAGAAGACTGATGCTGGTGGCAAGGTTAAAAAGGTGAAGCAGGTTAAGAAGGGGAAGCCCCACTGCAGCCGAAACCCTGTCCTGGTCAGAGGAATTGGCAGATATTCCCGATCGGCTATGTATTCCAGAAAGGCCTTGTACAAGAGGAAGTATTCAGCAGCTAAATCCAAGGTAAGGGATGAGGGGAAGCCCTGAGCATTATGTCTTAACATTAAAACGTTTGTCTGCCTCTGACTTTTTGACGCATTTGTGTCCTACTAGGTTGAAAAGAAAAAGAAGGTGAAAGTTCTTGCTACTGTCACAAAACCAGTTGGTGGTGACAAGAATGGTGGTACCCGGGTGGTTAAACTTCGCAAAATGGTAAGATTTGGAGGAGATTGTAATTTGGGTGTTTAGTTGAAGCTTGAATCCTGTGAGGGTTATTTATTTATTTTTTTTTTGGCTGCATTCAGTCTTGGTTGCTGCGCTCAGGCTTTCTCTAGCTGCGGTGAGCGGGGGTGCTCTTCGTCGCGGTGCGTGGGCTTCTTATTGCGGTGGCTTCTCTTGGTGTGGAGCACGGGCTTCAGTAGTTGTGGCT
The DNA here is from genome assembly GCF_937001465.1 of Orcinus orca. Lineage (NCBI taxonomy): Eukaryota > Metazoa > Chordata > Mammalia > Artiodactyla > Delphinidae > Orcinus > Orcinus orca. The sequence goes on along the minus strand of NC_064573.1, from coordinate 74,062,473 downwards.
CGTGAGCTGTAGAGCACAGGCTCAGTAGTTGTGGCGCACGGGCTTAGTTGCTCCGTGGCATGTTGGGATCTTCCCCGGCCAGGTCTCAAACCCGTGTCCCCTGCATTAGCAGGCGATTGTTAACCCCTGTGCCACCAGGGAAGCCCTCCTGTGAGGATTTTTGTGTGTGTGCTCAGGTTTTAGAAGTGTATGTTTACCAGAGGATTATTAATGGAGGATAGTTCTGGGTTTGCAACTTCGCTTTATTATTTACTGTTCTTAAGTAGAGTTACTTTTCTGTGCTTTTGTTTCTTGTAAAATGGGAATAAAGTTTTGACTCACAGGGTTGTTGTGAGACTTACCATACGTAGAGCCTAGGGTGCGCCCAGACCTGTAGAACATTTGTCCACTAGAGTGGGTGTTTCTTGGCCCCTCTTTACCATGCACAAGACCCAGCGTTTTCTCTGTGAAAAATAAAGGTTTGCTCTGTGATTTCCATTATGGGACTATTGCAAATGTATTACACTCTTCACAGTTGAATATTACTGCACCAGAGGGAAAATGGCGCTTTGATTTCTTCTTGTCACAGGTTTTGTGAGCTGATTTTTCTATTAGGTATTAATGTTTGTGGTAAAAGAAAGACCGTCCACTAAAATGATACAGTTAGAAATAGATTATTTTGAGTTACTTGTCATAAGCGAAAGAGTCTTTGTGTGGGGTCTTTTTAAAAAATTAATTTATTTATTTTTGGCTGCATTGGGTCTTCGTTGCTGTGCGCGGGCTTTCTCTAGTGGCAGAGAGGGGGGGCTACTCCTCGTTGCGGTGCAGGGGCTTCTCTGTGGAGCACAGGCTCGAGGCGCGGGGGCTTCAGTAGTTGTGGCTCGTAGGCTCAGTAGTTGCGGCTTGCGGGCCCTAGAGCGCAGACTCAATAGTTGGGGCGCTCAGGTTTAGTTGCTCCGCGGCATGTGGGATCTTCCCAGACCAGGGCTCGAACCCGTGTCTCCTGCATTGGCAGGCGGATTCTGAACCACTGTGCCACCAGGGAAGCCCTGTGTGGGGTCTTATTTTTACAATAAATGAACTGGCAGTCTTGATCTAAACTAATGTTTATGGTTTTATACAATTTATTCTTTATGAATAAGATGGAAGTGATGCATGTTAATGTGAAGCATATGAACACACTTAATTTGAGTTGGAAAACAAGCCATGCCTTTTTTCATAACATACAAAATTGTGTCAGGCGTGTGTTTCTGGAGAAGTAGGGACCCCAGAGGGTCAGGGACCCCAGAAAAACTTGAGAATCACTGCTACACAACAGTATATAATGATAGCTTGCCATGTCATCTCTAAAGTTTGGTTTATTCCAAATTTACAAAGGTAACTTGCTTGATGCTTTCCCTCTTTGCTTGGACACAGCTCCTTCAGTTAAATGGATTCCACCCTATGTTTTGCATGTAAAGCTATTGAAGCAGCGTTGATCTTTTCTACCTTTAAAATATTAGAAGTGAAAATGCAGTAGTGTGAATAAAGTGGTTCAAGTAACTACAGGATTGTAGTGAAGGTTTCACTGACCTCACAACCAGCTCTACTGACTTGATTAGATTATTTAAATAAGTTGGACCTATGGGCTCTCTCCAGCCTAGGTATTATCCTACTGAAGATGTGCCTCGAAAGCTGTTGAGTCACGGCAAAAAACCCTTCAGTAAGCATGTGAGAAAACTGCGTGCTAGCATCACTCCTGGAACCATTCTGATTATCCTCACTGGGCGCCACAGAGGCAAGGTGAGCAGAGCATGACACTTGAGGTACCTGGAGTACTTGATCCTAATAAGTTTGTTCTCTGGATAGGATTTGTTTACCTGTGTGAACTGCAGTTAGTAGCAAGAGGTTCTGTGGGAGAGGTGAGAGTGATCCATAACAAAACCAACAACCCAGTCACTATCATAACGTGTTTAGTCAATAATAGACAATAACTTATTACCAATTCCTGTCGTTGGTAATACTACTTGTTACAGGTGATTCAGATGTCCCTGTACCCAAAAATGTTTATGTATTTGAGTTAACTTCTTAGGATGGATTTGCAGGGATAGAATTACTGAGTTAAAGGGTACTAGTTTTTTTTTAATGTTAAAAGTAGTGGCTGCTCATTAAAAATCAAGCACACAAAAGTACTGCTCGTATCCTAGAGTCACCCCTGTTATTAGTTTGGTAAGTTACTTCCAGAACTGCTGCACATATGCATATGTAGAAATTTCCTTTTTTACCAAATTTAGGAACCTGTGATTTGATTAATTCAGAAGTCAGTTTCTAATTTGTGGAACCATCTAGCATTTCTTTTTAATCTACAGAGGGTCATTTTCCTGAAGCAGCTGAGCAGTGGCTTGCTACTTGTGACTGGTAAGAAGATCCTTGGATTTAATATACTCTGAAATTTGCAGGTCTCCCCACCTTCAGTTTTACTGAGAAATAATTTATATGCATCACTCTTGCGAGTTTAAGGTGTACAACATGATGGTTTGATTTACATATATTGTGAAATAATTACCACAATAGGTTCAATATCCATCTTCACATTTAGATAAAAGAAAAAACTTTTTTCCTTGTGATGAAAACTCTTGGGATTTACTCTTTTGAAGGTTGTATTTTTATTTAAAAAAAAATTTTTTTTAATATTTATTTTGGGTGTGCCTGGTCTTAGCTGTGGCATTGTGGGATCTTCATTGTGGCACGCGGGATCATTAGTTGTGGCATGCTTGTGGGATCTAGTTCCCCGACCAGGGAACGAACCCAGACCTCCTGCATTGGAAGCGCAGAGTCTTACCCACTGGACCACCAGGGAAGTCCTGAAGCATGTGTTTTTAAATGCTTGAAGTATACACTTTGCTCCCACCTAAATAGAAGTTTCAGTGTCATGAGATTCTTTGCCCTATTTCATTGCCTTATGTACACGGGAGGTCTGAGGAAGCAGGTATTTAAAGTTTGCGTGGCAACGTATCACCAGGTATAACTGCCACCTAAAATGCAGAATGGTTGGCTACTAACTCCTAGGAATGCATCCTTCATAAGACTTGTCTTCATAAGACTTGGTCTGCCCTTGGCACCAGGATGGAGTTCCTGGATAGGGGAAAAGTGAACTGTTTACTCCAAAAAACAGTGCTCAGTTTAAATTTGTCCTCAAGGACCAGTGATTTTTGACCAATCTGTATAAGTGACTATGCTCTCTCCTAATCTGGGTAACTTTAAAATTTGAGGATGGGGGGAGCCTTGGACAAACTGAGATCTTGAAAAAAGCCTGATGCTGACAGTAGAAAGCAGTTTGGAATTTCTTTGGATCCAGAGAAAAGTTAGAACTTCAACAGGTTTCTTCAAATCCAGTCAGTTCTTGAATCTTTGTATCCCCTTTCCCCTCACTATATTTTCCCCCCTTAGGGCCTCTGTCCCTCAATCGAGTTCCTCTGCGAAGAACACACCAGAAATTTGTCATTGCCACTTCCACCAAAATTGATATCAGTGGTGTGAAAATCCCAGAACATCTCACTGATGCTTACTTCAAGAAGAAGAAACTGCGTAAGCCCAGGCACCAGGAAGGTGAGATCTTCGACACAGAGAGAGAGGTAAGCTATTTCTTTCTTTGCCTCTAATAGCTCTGGCTCTCCTACTTGGGAGTGAAAATAAACAAGGTTAAGAATTGTTGGAAAAAGAAAAGCTGTAAATAATGAGGACTATCTGGGAAATAATATTTTTCCAGATTTTGCTAATTATTTTATTTTTGGCTGCATTGGGTCATCGTTGCTGTGCATGGGCTTTTCTCTGGTTGTGCCGAGCGGGGGCTACTCTTTGTTGTGCGTGGGATTCTCATTGTGGTGGCTTCTCTTGTTGTGGAGCATGGGCTCTGGAGCGCAGGCTTAGTAGTTGTGGCACGTGGCCTTAGTTGCTCCACGGCATGTGGGATCTTCCCTGACCAGGGCTCGAATCCGTGTCCCCTGCATTGGCAGGTGGATTCTTAACCACTGCGCCACCAGGGAAGCCCAAGAGTTGCTATTATTATATTAAAAATAGGTTGTATTTCAGAGCCCTCCAAGGAAAGAATTATCAAAGTTGACTTCTAGGGACTTCCCTGGTGGCGCAGTGGTTAAGAATCCACCTGCCAATGCAAGGGACACGGATTCGAGCCCTGGTCCAGGAAGATCCCACATGCTGCGGAGCAGCTAAGCCTGTGTTCTGCAACAAGAGAAGCTACCACAATGAGAAGCCCGCGCACCACAACGAAGAGTAGCCCCCGCTCGCTACAACTAGAGAAGGCCTGTGTGCAGCAATGAAGACCTAACACAACCAAAAATAAAAATAATTAATTTTTAAAAATTGCCTTCTAAATATTCCTGGGATTGAGTACTTGTGATGTAGGATTTCTTAGTTAATGTGGAGTTTGGTACTTGTGCCCTTTTTTTTTTAAATGATTTTTCTTTTTCTTTAGAAATACGAGATTACAGAGCAGCGGAAGGTTGATCAGAAAGCTGTGGACTCACAAATTCTGCGAAGAATCAAAGCTGTTCCTCAGCTCCAGGGCTACCTCCGCTCTGTGTTCGCTCTTACAAACGGAATTTATCCTCACAAAGTAGTGTTCTAAACTTCTTACAAAGAACCTAATTAAATAATTGGGTCCATTTCCTTTGTGTCTTTTTTCTTTTTTTAATCTGCCTGAAGGTGTGGTATGGCTCAGCCAATTTGATGGGATGTTAGCCTCTACTAAGAGGAGTGGGATTGGAGGGGAGTGCTATCAGCTGCAGTGGAATCCCCTCTTTGGATCAACATCCTTAGCTTCCTAAGTGTCTTCTCAGCTTTTTCACCCGGCACCTACCAATACAAAGTCGTGGCATTTCCACAGCCATCACTGAACAACAGGTCAGTACTAACGGTACATGGATAAGAAACAAGTGTGGGCTCTCAGGCCACAAACTTTCCTCCCTTTCCATGACTTAACATCCATTTCTGCCCAATTCAGCCCCTCTCCATAGTCATTACTATTAGTTTCTTGTGTATCTAGTTTCTTAAAGCATACACAACAAATTAGTATAATTATTTACCTTGCCCTGTTTTTAACCAAAAACCCCATGTGCAGTACATGCTGTTATATAGATAACAAATGAATTTGATTATTCCATAGGAAGTGTCCATCTTTACTGCTGCATAGTGTAGTAGTGCATTCTATGGATATTTGGGTTTCCGTCATTTGTAATTATACTGGTTTCCCCTGCTATCCAAAAGTAGAGTATGCTTCTGAAACTTTGTGTAAGCCAAAATGGCATAAAGTGAAGAAATTACCTTATGACACATCTTGCTAACAGAGGCATAAAATGGGATAAAACACAGATGCTTACAGTTCAAAGTGACGGCTCTGGATGCTGAGATGTCAGAGTGTAGTTCCAGGGAAGGAGCTTGCCGGTGCCACTCCCACTGCCCAGACATGCTGCCGTCTCTAGTGGCTCTCTGCAAAACAAAACCGCTGTTTTCCCCCTTTGCCTTTTTTCATAAAAGTGAAAATCTTGATTTTTTTCTAGTTAACAAAGACAGGTACAAATGAAGTTCTTTCGGTTAAAGCAAACTTTCAGAAAGTGCTGGGTAACAGAGTGCGATGTAGTGAGTAACTTGCGGTGTGCATACAGATGAGCAAGCATCAGGTAAGAAGTAGCTTTTTGCTGAGTCAGGATTTAGGCAGTTTTGGTAGGTGGTGCCAAACTGCCCTCCATGGAGGTTGTACCAATTTATACTCATGTATAAGAGTGCCCGTTACCCTACAGGCTCCCTAAAATGATGTGTCACTAGACGTGGGTTTTTTAAGTTATTTTATTGATAATTTACATTTGGTAGAATTGATTTTTTGTGTGTGCAGTGCAGTGGCCTCTGCAGTTTGGGAAGCACCACCAAAGTTCCTTCCAAAAGCCAGTTTCCACTCCTAGTAACCACTGATAAAATTTTTGTTTTTCTAGTTTTGTCTTTTCCAGAACATCATGTAATATATTCTGTGGCATAATATCTGTGACATTTGTTCACATTAATGGTTCAGTAGTTCTTTTGTCAGTCAGCATTCTATTGTATCATTGTGTCACTGTTTATTCTAAAATAATACCCATTGAAAGATATTTGGGTTGTTTATAATTATTGGAGATTATGAATAAAGCCACTATTAACATTCACATACAGGGTTTTGTGTGGACATATGTTTTCATTTCTCTTGGGTTAGAATACTTACAAGTAGGATTGGCTGGGTTGTGTAGTTTAACTTTGTAAGAAAGTTTCAAACCTATTTTGTATCCCACCAGCAATATGTAACAGTTCCAATTATTCCACTTCCTTCTCAGCACTGGCTATTTTCAGGTGGTTTTTTTTTTTCAATTGAGGTATAATTGACAAGTTAGTTTTAGGTGTACAGCATAATTTGTTATTTGTGTATATTTCAAAATGATCACAATAAGTCTAGTTGACACCCATCACCATACATAGTTATAAAATTTTTTTTCTTGTGATGAGAACTTTTAAGATCTATTCTTAATGACTTTTAAATATACAATATAGTGTTATTAACAATAGTGATCGTGCTGTACATGACATTCCCATGATTGTCTTTGTTAATTCTAACGGTTCCAGTAAGTTTGTACTGATAGGTATATAGTGATAAGTTCTGATGCATTTTTTGAAACAAACTCCAACATCACTTCTGACTAAAGCCCTTTAAGTGGCTCCTTATCACTCTAAGGTTTGGCTCCAAAATTATGGCCACGAGTCCTGATTGGCCCATTTCTCCAGTCGACTCATTTTTACTCTGCCCCTCAACATATTAAGTTTTAGTTCCTCAAATTGGGCTGTTTTGCCTGCTTCAGAGCTTTTGCACACCCTGTATGTTGAACTGCCCTTCCCACCATGTGACTGGCCCCTACTAAATAATAATGATAATTTGACTTGTCACGTAGGTTACCCAGGAGCAAGGAAACATTGCTCAGGCCAATGCAAGCGTCTGGTCCACTTGACAGATGTATTACGATAAAGAAAAGGTATTTGTGATTTATCAGTGTCTGTGAGCTTAGGGCTAGAGCTACCTTCAGGGTGTTGAAAAATAAGGTTTCTGTTCATGCATATTCACACCAGTTCTTAGGTATATGCAAGGATGTTCATTGCAGCACCAAAGGTTCCATCAGTAGGGGATCAGTAGTTTACATCCATACGTTGGAGTATGATGTAGTGTTACAAAGAGTGAAGTAGCTGCATAAGAACTTGTGAAGGGACTTCTCTGGGGTCCAGCTGTTAAGACGCCGAGCTTCCACTGCAAGGGGCACAACAGGTTCGGTCCCTGGTCAAGAAACTAAGATCCCACAAGCTGTGTGGCGCGGCCCCCCCCCCCAAAAAAAGAAAACGACAAGATTGATACCCACAAAATATAAATTGTTAAAAATTCAGATTGGTAAGAAAAAGACAAATCTTGATAGACAAAAAGGCAATTCACAAAAGAAGACATATATATTACTAGTATTTACGGAAAAAGATCTAGTTTCCCTAGTAAAGAAATGTACATTTAAAATGAGATACTGATTTTACCTATTAAGATTAGCAAAATATATTTTAACACGTCATGTTGTTGAAGATTTGTTGAAATGAACATTCATGAACTGTTTGTGGAATACAGATGGGTAGAATATTCAAGACAGCAACTTTATAATATGTATCAAGACTCCTAGGAATCTTGAAGAAATCACAAATATACAAAAAAAAGTCATGTAAAGTACATAGTATCTCATTTTGATAAAAAAGATTATATATATGTGGTAGATTGTAAAAATGGCCACAAGAAATCTTTCTGTACATTAAGCAGTGGTTCTCAACTTTTTTTGGTCTCAGGAGCCCTTTACAGTCTTAAATTATTAAAGATATGAAAGAATTTTTTATTTATGTGGGTTATGTCTATTGATACCATATCAAGACCAAATAATTATTAAAAGATTTGTTTTTAAAGACAACAAACCATTCCATGTTAATGCAATATTTTTGTGAAAAACATTTTCCAAAACAAAAATGAGAAGAATGGCATTGTTTTACATTTTTGCAAATTGCTTAATGTCTGGCTTAATAGAAGACAGCTGGCTTCTCATATGTGCTGCTGTGTTCAATCTGTTGCATTATCACATATTATGTCCTGCAGCCTCTGGAAGCTATTCTATGCTCGTGAGAGAATGAAAGTGAAAAGACAATATCTTAGTAGCAGCATGATAAATGGATTTCACTTCATGGGTTCATTTTAAGACTCTCAGGGATGCTAAGGATTCCCAGATCATACTTAGAACCACTGCACTAGTCCCTTAGCAAGCAAGGTTCCAGAGGTGGAATCCAAATCTCTACCTTTGAGATGTCCTCCTTTCCAGTCCACCTGCTTCCTACAGCTCTGGCGCATCTGTGCAATGCTTGGGGCAGGACTGCTTGTTGCGGACAAGGCTGGGAACCTCGTGCCTGAGATCCTACTTCCTTAGCATCCAAATACCTCTTGTTTAGTTTTCCTGTTGCTGCTGTAACAAATTACCACGAACTCTATGGCTTAAAGCATCACAGATATATTCTCTTACAGTTCTGGAGGTCAGAAGTCCAAAATCAGTTTCAGTGGGCTAATGTCAAGCTGTTGGTAGTGAGTGGCCACCCATACCCCTTGACTTGCGATCCCTTCCTCCTAGGTACACCAGTGCAAATGCTTCTGTCTTCACATCACCTTCTTCCTCTGATCCTAGATCTCTCTTATAAAGACCATTGTGATTACATCCCAACTGGATAATTCAGGGTATCTCCCTGTGAAGATGAGTTTCTCCACTCAAATACTTCTGACACCAAGATGTGTGGGTTTTCCACACCAAGCAATTCTCCAATTCTCTGCAGATACCAACTGAATGTCCTACAATTCAGTTCCGATGCTACCTACCCGGAGTTAGCATGGACCCCACAAGTTAAGGGCTCAGTCGCACAAGACTCTCTCACATGATGCCAATCACAAGTACTGGGTCCCCAGGTTACCCACACTTCTGTCTGACTTGGCTACAAATGGAGGGTTCCCACGACTCCCTCCTCAGGTTTGATAATTGGCTATAATGGCTCACAGAACTCAGAGAAACACTTATATTCATTCACCAGTTTGCTATAAAGGATACAACTCAGGAACTGCCAAATGGAAGAGAGAAATAGGGCAAGGTAAGGGTGGTGCCTGGAGCACCATACCCTCTCTGGGTGCACCACCCTCTCAGCACCTCTTGATGTGTTCACCGACCAAGAAGCTCACAAGTATTTATGGAGCTTAATCACCAGCACTACCACCCCTTCCCCACTTTTCCTTAAGTCTGGGTAGGGCTGAAATTTCCAACCTTCTAATCCCTTGGTCTTTCTGGTGGCCGGCTAGGGGTCCCTACCCTAAGTCACCTCATTAACATAAACTCAGGTGTGATAAAAAAGAGCTCCTGGGGCTTCCCTGGTGGTGCAGTGGTTAAGAATCCACCTGCCAGTGCAGGGGACACGGGTTCGAGCCCTGGTCTGGGAAGATCCCACATGCTGCAGAGCAACTATGCCCGTGCGTCACAACTACTGAGTCTGCGCTCTAGAGCCCGAGAGCCACAACTACTGAGCCCACGTGCCACAACTGCTGAAGCCCACGCGCCTAGACCCATGCTCCACGAGAAGCCACCGCAATGAGAAGCCCAAGCAGCACAACGAAGAGAAGCCCCCGCTCGCCGCAACTAGAGAAAGCCCGCGCGCGGCAACAGACCCAATGCAGCCAAAAAAAATTAAATAAATTTTAAAAAAGAGCTCCTTATGAATAACAAAAGACGCTCCCATCACTCAGGAAAATTTCATGGGCTTTAGGAGCTCTGTGTCAGTAACCCAGGACAAAGACCAAATATATTTTTATCAGGTCTTTAACTTAATCACACCTGCCAAGTACCTTTTGCCATATAAAGTATTGATAATATCCACAAATTTGCGGGATTAGGACAGGGACATACTTCGGGACTATTATTTAGCCTACACCACCTGCCAAGCTCTGGTTACAAGGGTTTGGGGAGGGTTCCTGCTCCATTCCAAGGCCTGATTCTCACCTTTAGAAGCTCTAAGTGGCTTGTTTGTTTGCTTTTTGGCCACACCTCGAGGCTTGTGGGATCTTAGTTCCCGGACCAGGGATCCAACTCACGCCCCCCGCATTGGAAGTGCAGTCTTAACCACTGAACCGCCAGGGAAGTCCCCTAGAAGCTCTAAGTGTTGAACAGACCCCAGTGCTACCCTCCATGTATATAATTCAAAATAAAAACAGTGTCAAAGTGGAAAATACATGTAAGGAAAGGCAACCATGTTCTGAATTTCCCCATAGATTGTACAAGTATAAAATTGGAATTTCTTTGGGAAAATAGGGTGTGGAATAATTCATTCAAAAAATATTCATTGAGTGCAGGTCAATTGAAAATGGTGTAGAGGTTAAAGTTATAGCTTTGGGGGATCCAGTGGACTTGGATTTGAATCCTAATTTTGCTGCTTATTCATTTACCTTTCAGATAATCAATATGCTAATAATGGCAAATGATGTGGTCCTATTTGCTAAGCAAAATATATACTTTTTTTTTAGAATTGTTTTATTGTGGTAAATTATATATAACAAAATGTACCATTTTAAGTATATAGTTCAGTGGCATTAAGAATTTAATATAAGGACTTCCCCGGTGGTGCAGTGGTTAAGACTCTGAACTCCCACTGCAAGGGGTGCAGGTTCGATCCCTGGTCGGGGTACTAGGATTCCACATGCTGCATGGTACCCACGGCGTGGCCAAAAAACAAATAAAAAATATGAGAAAGTCATTAAAAAAACATAAAAAAAGTTTAATATGCAATATTTAATATATATGTATTTAAATATATAAGCATTAATTAATATATAAGTATTTGATTAAATAATAAGTATTTAATATATTTAAAAATACATTTAATGTATACAGTCTAACAAAAGAGACAGGCATCTAAATTTTTATTAATAATTATTTAATTGCAGTTAAGATAGGTACAACGAAGAAAAGGTATAGTGTGCAAAGAGGTTGAGAAACAGGAGGATTTGTCATGTTTGGGGGAGCCAAGGAATTTCCCTATGAGGTAGCTGAGACCTGAAGGATGAATAGGAGTTTGCCAAGTGAAACAGGTGGGAAGTGCAATCTGGCCAGGGAACAGCATGTGCAAAGGCCCGGAGTAGGAACAGTTGTACAAGAGGTAAAGAACTGGAAAGAAGCCAGGGTGACTTTCTTTGATCAAGATTGACATTGGCTTGAGGTGAGGTAAAGAAGCAGATGAGGGGTGGGAGCAGGGGGGGGCTGCAGTGGCTGCAAAAGGTGATACAACATTGTGAATTCATGTGTGAACTGTTTTTGTAAGGCACATTCAAAGTCATTTAGCACTAAGAAGCCTTTACAAAGCAGCTACTTTAAGCACCATGCCAGGCACTAGGGACTTAGGGTTAAAAACTCAGTGGCTGATAATAGCAAGCATGTAGTGGACCCCTCCAGGGTCTGTGGGTTGGCTCTTCTTCAAGGATGAGATCTGCAGGGCTTGGCTCCAGGCTGGTGGCTCAGGCCTCCCCACATGTCCAATTCTGGGACCAGCAGCTCCCGGAGTGTGTGCTTTTATTGACAGATGACAAATTGAACAAGAATATTTGACCTCTGCTCACATCACGTCTGCTAAAATGCCATTGACCAAAGCACGTCACAAGGCCAAGCCCAGCTTTATGGGTCAGGGAAATTTACTCCACCTGCTCTGATGGGAAGTTTGGGAAAGACCCTGTATTTGCTTCCTAAGGCTGCAGTAACAAAGTACGACAAACTGGGTGGCTTAAAACAACAGAAATCCATTGTCTCACAGTTCAGGAGACTGGAAGTCCAACTTTAGGGTGTCAGCAGGGTTGATGCCTTCCAGAGGCTCCGAATGAGAATGTATTCTATCCTTCTCTCCTAGCTTCTGGTAGTTGCCCACCAACCTCAGTGTTTCTTGTCTTGTAGAAGTATCACTCCAATCTCTGCCTCTGTCATCACGTGGTCTTCCCTCTATGGCTCCTCTGTATCTCCAAAAAGGTCCAAATTTCCCTCTTCTTAGACAAGTATCATATGATATCATGTATATGTGGAATCTAAAATGTGATCCAAGTAAACTTACTTACAAAACAGAAACAGGGTCTTCCCTGGTGGCACAGTGGTTGGGAGTCCGCCTGCCAATGCAGGGGACACGCGTTCGTGCCCTGGTCCGGGAAGATCCCACATGCTGCGGAGCGGCTGGGGCCGTGAGCCATGGCCGCTGGGCCTGCGCGTCCGGAGCCTGTGCTCCGCAACGGGAGAGGCCACAACAGTGTGAGGCCCACGTACCGCAAAAAAAAGAAAACAGAAACAGACTCACAGACATAGAAAACAAACTTATGGTTACCAAACAGAAAAGGTGGGGGAGGGATAAATTAGGAGTTTGGGATTAGCAGATACAAACTCCTATATATAAAACAGATTAAACAACAACATCCTACTGTATAGCACAGGGAACTATATTCAATATCTTGTAATAACCTATAATGGAAAAGGATATGAAAAAGAATATATATATGCATAACTGAATCACCTTGCTGTACACCAAAAACTAACATAGCATTGTAAATTAACTATACTTCCATAAAAATAAAAATTAAAAAAAATTATCATAAAAAAAATTTCAAGACTTCCCTGGCGGTCCAGTGGTTAAGACTCTGCACTTCCAGTGCAGGGGGCATGGGTTCGATCCCTGGTCAGGGAACTAAGATCCTACGTGTCGCGTGGTGTGGCCAAGAAAAGTTTTTTCTTCCTCTTCTTAGAAGGACACCAGTCTTTGGATTAAGGTCCACCCTAATCCAGTATAACATCATCTTAACTTGATTACATCTGCAAAGGCCCTGTTTTCAAATAAGGTCACATTCACAAGTTCTGGGTGGACACAAAGTTGGGAGACACTATTCAACCCCCAGTATAGTCACATAATAAAGAGTATGGATGTATGACTTTAATAAACGGAGAAAGTAAAGAATTGAGAACACTTTCCAATCTACCACAAAGTTACAGCAAAAGCCCAGAAAAGGGAAAACCCAGAAAAAGGGATGATATATGTGAACTCTAAGTATTTTAGAACATTCAGTAGGTGGAAAGGGGCTGGGGACTGTGAGAAGTGACACTTTTGCCCAATAAGAGCCTGATCGTGAAGATTTTGTGGGGACCCAGAGGAAATCAAGAGAGATCACTACAGGATTTTTTAAAAATTAATTAGTTATTTTTTTCTGCGTTGGGTCTTTGTTGCTGCGCGTGGGCTTTCTCAGTTGCGGCGAGCGGGGGCTACTCTTCATTGCGGCGCGCATGCTTCCTTATTGTGGTGGCTTCTCTTGTTGTGGATCACAGGCTCTATGTGGGCAGGCTCAGTAGTTGTGGCGCACGGCCCATGGCATGTGGGAACCCGTGTCCCCTGCATTGGCAGGTGGATTCTTAACCACTGCACCACCAGGGAAGCCCCTCAGTACAGGATTTTAAAGCCAGGAAGTGACTTCATAATCACGCTTGCATTTTATTTTTATTTTTTAAAAAATTCATTAAAGGGCTTCCCTGGTGGCGCAGTGGTTGAGAGTCCGCCTGCCGATGCAGGGGATACGGGTTCGTGCCCCGGTCTGGGAAGATCCCACATGCCGCAGAGCGGCTAGGCCCATGAGCCATGGACGCTGAGCCTGTGCGTCCGGAGCCTGTTGCTCCGCAACGGGAGAGGCCACAGCAGTGAGAGGTCCGCGTATCGCAAAAAAAAAAAAAAAAAAAAAAATCATTAAAAAAAGAATTTTGTTTATTTGGCTGCACCAGGTCTTAGTTGCAGCATGCAGGATCTTAGTTGCGGCATGTGGGATCTAGTTCCCTGATCAGGGATCGGACCCAGGCCCCCTGCACTGGGATCATGGAGTCTTAGCCACCGGACCACCAGGGAAGTCCCCACACTTGCATTTTAGAAAGATCACTCTAAATGAGGACTGGTTTAAGGAGGACAAGGAAAAACTAAAATACCCTAGCAATGTGAACAGTGGCAGGAATCTGATCAACAAATTGATTTTTTTTTTTTTTTACTAATTACAACATTCAATGCAAATTTTTATGAAAAAGAAACAAGCTCTGATATAAAAATAAGTAACTTCCAGGGCACAGCCTAAAATAATCCTAAAATTGTGGGGGAAAACCCCCCACAAGTGTGATCCTGGAGTCCTAGTGCTGCTTTAGATTGAATTCCTTCATGACAAGGATATTAAAATGAAAATATCCACCCGCAGATTCTCCTCCTCACATAACAGTTTCCTCCTCTGCACTTTTTTCAAGTTATTAGATGCACACATATGTAGTCCATATTAGTGTAGGTAAACTCCTGTGTTTTGATTTTCTTCATAGACTATTATTTCATAAATGTTTATATTGCTGTCAAAGTTTCTTAATTATCCTTTTTAATGGCTTCATACTATTTCATATAAATGTACATCATTATAAATAAATGGGCTTTTGAATACAACTGTTTTCTTTTGAATTATAGTTTCTTGCTCTGTTCTCCCACTCATTTTCCTTCCCTAAAACATCCTATTTCAGGGAATCATAGCTCCATCTCTGTTATGGATTGAATTGTGTCCCTTCAAATTCCTATGTTGAAGTCCTAACCCCCAGTACCTCAGGGTCTGATCTTATGTTATGGAGTAGGATTTTTACAGAGGTGATAAATTAAAATGAGGTCATTAGAGTGGCCCCTAATCGATAAGACTGGTGTCCTTATAAGAAGAGGAAATGTGGACACAGACCCGCATTGAGGAAAGACAATGGGAAGACACAGGGAGAGGACAGCCAGCTACAAGTCAAGGAGAGAGGCCTGAAATAGTTCCTTCCCTCACAGCCCTCAGAAGCAACCCACCCTGTTGATTATAGACGTCTAGCTTCCAGAGCTGTGAGACAACTTTCTGTTGTTTAAACCGCTCAGTTTGTGATACTTTGTTATGACAGCACTACCAAACTAAGAATGTCTCCCAGGCAGGTGCCCAGCCTTTAATCCTCATAGCCCCCCTCAGCCACTCCCTAAACTCCCATATCTTCTCAAGTGCTTTTGAATTCACCCACTTCATTCCATGCCACTAGACACTCACCTAAGCCCAAGTTCAAGTTCACGTCTGGATTCCTACGACAGCCCAAGTAGTCATCCAGCCTATAGGCTGAGCCATTCTCCACAAGGCAACCAGAGGATCTTTCTAAAATGCAAAGGCTAATAATAATAATAGTAAATTAAAAAAATTTTAAAATAAATATGCAAAGGCAATTCTCTCATTCTCCTCAAATTTCTCTGCTGATTTCTCATTGCTCTTTCAGGAAAATTCCTTTAACATAGCTCACAAGCCCCTTCCTGATCAGACTCCTGCTTTCCTCTCAAGCTATTTCTCTCCAATCTGCACCCTACACCCTAACAATCTCTGCCCTTCAACTCTTCAGCTAGAAAGGGCAGCTTCTGGCACTAGTTTGGGGTTCAGAGGACTGGTTCCAGAATGAGTTTCCCTGGGTTCAGATCCCAGCTCTGCCTCTTCCTAGCTGTGAGAACTTCCTCCTTCAGTGCCTTGATGTCCCCATCTGTAAAATGGGATAACAAAAGTGCCTACCCCGTTTGGTTGTGGTGAGTATATTTGAAGCATCCCTGGCACATGGGAAGTAACAAATATGAGTTATTATTCTTCTGGTCTCTAATCTACCCTTTTCTCTCTCACCTCTGAGATTTTGCGCATGTTCTTCTGAAGCCCTGGAATACTCCTCTCTGCTACGAGCCTTCCCCCACTTGACTAATTTCAATCATCCCTTTGGATCAGTTTCTGAGCCTCAGCGCTATTGATATTTGGGGCTGGATAATTCTTTGTTGGGTGCAGGGGAGGTTGTCCTGTGGATTGTAGGATGTTTAGAAGCGTCCCTGATCTCTACTCATTAGACGTCAGTCGCATCCGACCCTAGTCATGATGATAATTATCATTTTCAGACGTTGCCAAATGTCCCCAGGGTCAGTGAAATAACCCCCAGTTGAGAACCGCTGCTCTAGCTCTTCTGTGTCCCCGCCCCAAGCCTCATCCCAAATACAGATCAGGTGCTCCTGGTCTGTACTCTCAACCTGTCCCATCACTGACAGGACTTCTTGCCCTGCAGCATATGTTTGGATTACTTGTCTTCTCCCCCATTAGATTTTAAGCTCCTTGAGGATAGGAGCTATGACTTAGTTATAAGAGCCTAGCAGAGAGTAGGAACTTAATAACTCCTTGTTTTGTTTTGTTTTAAATTTATTATTTTATTATTTTTTTAAATTTTTGGCTGCGTTGCATCTTTGTTGCTGTGCGTGGGCTTTCTCTGGTTGAGGCGAGCGGGGGCTACTCTTCGTTGCAGTGCGCGGCCTTATTGTGGTGCGCGGCCTTCTTATTGCGGTGGCTTCTCTTGTTGCGGAGCACAGGCTCTAGGTGCGCGGGCTTCAGTAGTGGTGGCACGAGAGCTCTAGAGCGCAGGCTCAGTAGTTGTGCCGCACGGGCTTGGTTGCTCCGCAGCATGTGGGATCTTCCTGGGCCAGGGCTTGAACCCGTGTCCCCTGCATTGGCAGGCGATTCTTAACCACTGTGCCACCAGGGAAGCCCCAATAACTCCACGTTGGATGAAAATTTTCTATGGGTAAATTTCTAGGAGTGGAACGATGGATCAAAAGGCATGGTCCTTTTATGCCTTTTGGATACGTGTGGCCAAAGTGCTTTCCCCCAAAGACCATACTGATTTAAAGTGCCACCAGCAATAGATGGTGTGTTTACCCCAGAACTTCACCATGCCTGGGTTCAAATGAAAATCTTTGAATTAATAGGTAAAAAATGGTGCCATATTTAATAATAGCTCATATGCATTGAGAGCTTCTTCATTCCAGGCATGGTGCTAATGGTCCTGCCCGTATTAACTCATTTAATCCTCACAAAAGTGCTATGAGGTCGGTACCATTACTATCATCCTATTTTAAGGTGGGAAAATGCAGCACAGATGTGAGGAATAAGTTGTCAAAGGTAACACACAAGGGAGGTAGGACCCAAATCCACGCAGGCCATGATTCAAGCACTACGCATCCTGCATTTCATGCAAATGCTTTTCTTTGGTTACTAAATCTTCCCACCCACCATCCTCACGTTCCTTTAGCTAACTCATACACACCAGTTACCAGCATTAAATGTGACATCATGGTGGTCATTTTGTAATGTGAAGAAATATCGAATTACTATGTTGTGAACCTGGAACTAACATAGTGTTGTAGGTCAATTATGTTTCCAAAACAAACAAACAAACAAACTCATAGGAAACGAGATCAGATTTGGGGTTACCAAATCTGTGGAGGTGGGAGTTGGAAATGGGGGTGGGGGAGAGGGAATTGGATGAAGGTGGTCAAAAGGTACAAACTTCCAGTTATAAGATAAATAAGTACCAGAGATGTAATGTACAACCTGATTAATATAATCAACACTGCTGTATGTTATATATGAAGGTCGTCAAGAGAGTTAATCCTCAGAGTTCTCATCACAAGGAAAAGACATTTTTTCTTTTCTTTTGTTTGTATATGGGATGATGGATGTTCGCTAAACTCATTGTGATAATCACTTCATGATGTATGTAAGTCAAATCATTATGCTGTACACCTTAAACTTACACAGTACTGTATGTCAATTATATCTCAAAAAAACTGAAAGATCAACAACAAACCCCCCCCAGGACATCCTCAGGGAACCTTCCTCATTTCTCAGATCAGGTCCCTGGACTTCTCATCCCCTTTGGAATTACTTATTCCAAGTCATTTCCCCATCCTAAGCTTCTGGAGGGAGGGAAGATGCCTTTTTCCTAGAGAGGAGTGCCAAACCTAACATTTTGCCAGCACAAAGTAGGCACTCAGTGAATACTGAATGAATGAAAACATAGAGTGTTTGCTTTTCCTCTTGTGCAAACTCTAAGATTGTGTCTTTTGCCCACTTTTCCTTTGTGAGGGCTACCGTTTTTTAATGTAAGTTTTTGTTTGCAGCAGGGAAGTGCTTGCAAATTTGTTAAGTAAGAATTGGAAATTCCAGTGCGGTACGGCCTCTGATGTCCACAAGGGGGCGAGAGAGGACGTGGCATCTTTCGGAGCTCCAAGGTGCTGATTCCTCCAATGACAGTTGCACGTCATGCTGCTTCATCGTTGGGCTTTTCATCATTTAGCTTTTCATCAACGTGGAGGCTTGTCCCTTAAGTTACCGTAATCAAGGGAGCTCTAAGGAGAATTTCTCCCTCTTCATTTTCAAAAGCTTTTTCATCCGATTTCCTTTCTCTGCTGCCTCGTAGACTCACCTATGAGCTGACAGAATCTTCCTTGAAATAAATTTTAAAAAAAAAAGAAGAAAACAGGGCCGACCAGATCACTTGGAAAAAAAGATTTTGAGTAGGTGTGTGTGCTTACTCTTTGAGACTGTGATTAGTGAGATGGAAACACTCAATCTCCCCCACAGGTTCTGTCAATGTGCGTGCACGTATTTATTTAGCAGATGTAGGCATGTGTTTTTTTCCTTGGTGTTCTGAAAGGCTTTAAAAATTAACATGGCTGCTTTATTTAAAGCTATTTCAAGCTCTATTAAGGCTTATCAAGGACCACTTATCTCCAGGCTACACTCGCATTTTTGTGGGCCTGGTAAGGATTACAGACTCATTTTAGACAGTCAGCTGGTGCAGAAAAGCCAGCAGAAGGGAGAGATATTGCAAAATCCCAGAGGGGCCCCAGCTTGAGCCAAGGCCAGTGAACACTGCATCAGCAGCTGGGGCAGCGGAGAGACAGTCTCCATCAACAAGCTTGCTCTCTCCTGGGGAGATGCCTCCAAGGGGAAACTGAAGTCCAATCTACTCATAGCTCTTCCTGCTTTCTCATGCTTCCTCCAGAGGGTTGCCGAAGAAAATAAGTCATAAACCATAAACCTTTCCTTTCTATGATTCCATGAATGGATGTTTCCTGTGTGTACGGTGTGTGTGTGTGTGTATGTGTGTGTGTGTGTGTGTGATCTTGACTAAATTTGGATTCTCTGCCTCCAGGCTTCCAGCATAGAGTTCTTTTGAGCAGGGACTTTCTTTGTCTTGCTGATCTGTTCTAGAAATTCCCAGTAAATGGTCTTTTTCCAGAGGGGGTTCTATAAATACTAATTCATCAGCTGCCTCATCGTGGTACAGTGGCAGCCATGCAGTCCTATGACTAATTAATTACTGTTGCTAAAATATTAAATAACTATTTTTTTTTGGAGGTGATAAAAAGACTATTATTTTAAGGTTTTTCCAGTTTACAGAAAATGGTAAATATTAACTCTATGTAGACTGTGAAAGTTTAGATACATATATTATAATCCCTAGAGTAGCCCCTAAATATAATACAAAGAGATACTAGAAAGGCTAATAGATAAATTAAAATGGAATAATAAAAGTTTTTCAAATAACCAAAAAGAAGGCATCAAAAGAGGACCATAGAAACAAAACACAAAGGGACAAATAGAAAACAGCAAAATGGTAGACGTAAATCCAAGCATATCAATAATTGTATAAAATGTTAATGACTGAGACACTAAAATTAATAGGCAGAGGATGACTGAGTGAATAAAAATAAGACCCTACTACATACGATGAGACATACATAGTAAATATGAACACAGGTGGAAAGTAAACTGTGGGACAATATATACCATGAAAACAGTAAGCATATCAAGACTAAAGTGGCTTTTTAAAACTTCAGATTTAAATAACTATTCAGTATGCAGTCTAAAGACTTTCAGCCTTGGATATGTGCTGTTTTCATTAATTGAAGTGAAGGACGATACAGACTGTCCCCGACCTAGGATGGTTGGACTTATAGATTTTTTGACTTTACAATGGTGCGAAAGTGATATACATGCAGTAGAAACTGAATCTCAGATTTTGAATTTTGATCTTTTTCTGGGCCAGTGATACGCGGTAAGATCCTCTCTCATGATGCCAGGAAGTGGCAGCAAGCTTCCACTATAGATGAACAACCTATATACTTACAACCATTCAGTATCTATGCAACCATTCTGTTTTTCACTTTCAGTATAGTATTCAATAAATTACACAAGATATTCAATACTTCATTATAAAAGAGGCTTTGTGTTAGATGAGTTTGCTCAACTGTAGGCTAATGTAAGTGTTCTGAGCACGTTTAAGGTAGGTTGAGCTAAGCTATGATGTTCAGTGAGACTTTCTACTTTTGATATTTTCAGCGTATGATGGGTTTATCAGGGCATAATCCCATCATAGGTCAAGAAAGATCTGTACTTCTTTGGCATTTAGACTCCTGATCTTGAAATATAAACAATATGGGGAGGAGAATTTATTTTGAGCCACACTAGAAGGTTATTTAGATTCCAAAACCTGAGCATTCAAAAACTGATGGTTGCCATTGGATTTGGAAGGTGTGAGACAAAATAAGGAAGCTGGGATTATAGAATCAGACAGACCTGGGTTCACATCTGAGATTTGATGTTTACTGTCTGTGAGATATTGAGTAAAGTATTCAACTGTGCATCAGTTTCCTAGCTGAATGTGGGGGTAATAATATCTCCATTCTGTACACCTCCCAGGATTTGACACCTGCTAGGAGCTTAGGAAATGCGTGTGGGATAAATATCATGAAAATGAAATTAACAGTCATTGTAAGGCACATGAGATTGTTGTAACAGTGCAAGGTATATGAATTACTTATTTGGGAGGGAGGCAGTACAGGATGGAGCCAGCTATGTGTTCAAATCTCAGTTCTGCCAATTCCTAGGCAGGTGCAAGTCACTTAATTCTGAGCCTCAGTTCCTTGTAAAATGGGGCTATTAATGAATACTTGGAAGGGTAGTATGATGGTTATATGAGTGGAGACACTTTGATTCCTAGGTGTTCAATAGATTTTTTTTTTTTTTTTGTGGTACGCGGGCCTCTCACTGTTGTGGCCTCTCCCGTTGCGGAGCACAGGCTCCGGACGCACAGGCTCAGCGGCCATGGCTCACGGGCCCAGCCGCTCCGCAGCATGTGGGATCCTCCCGGACCGGGGCACGAACCTGTGTCCCCTGCATCGGCAGGCGGACTCTCAACCACTGCGCCACCAGGGCAGCCCTTTTTTTTTTTTTTTTTTTTTTGCTTTTTTAAAAAGTAGTGCATGCTCTAGGAGAAAACTTGGAAAACATTGCAAAGCCCAAATCACAAATCCTCCAGTCACCTACCTGTAAATGCACTGCTGAGATTCATCCAAATGTTATCAGACATGCTACCTTCCCTGTCTTTCCTTCTACACCTATAGTCATACATCTGTGTAATTTTTAAAATGCAATCATACAGTAAATACAATTAAATTTCAAAATTTCCTTACTATTTTAGCCTGACTTTTTCCATTCACCAATATATCATGAACTTTCACTTGTATTAATATTCTTCATAAACATTATTCTGAATGGCTCCATAATATTCCATGTTATGGGTATACCGTTATTATAGTTAACCAGTCCCACACTGTTGGATATTTAAACTGATTATAATTTTTCCTCTTACAAACAATACTGAGCTGCACATCCTTGTATGTACATCCTTGACTATGGGTCTGATTATTTCCTTTGGACAACTTCTTCAAAGTTGAATTGCTGGATCAAAGGGTATGCACTTTAATGTTCTAATGTATTCATTCATTCATTCTCTATTAAAACTTTATTTTTTAGAGCAGTTTTAGGTTCACAGAAAAATCGAGAAGGTGTAGAGATTTCCCACATACTCCCTGCTCCCATGCACGCATAGTCTCCCCCATTTTCAACATCCCCTGCCAGAGTGGTACATTTGTTGCAGCTGATGAACCTAACTGACAGGTCATAATCCCTAAAGTCCACAGCTTACACTGTAGCTCCCTCTTGGTGTTGTATATTCTATGGGTTTGGACAAATGTATAATTTCATGTATCCAACATTATGGTATTATACATAATATTTTCACTGCCCTAACAATCCTCTGTGCTCTGCCTACTCATCCCTATCTTCCCAAATCCACTAGCCACCACTGATGTTTTTATTGTCTCCATAGTTTTGCCTTTTCCAGAATATGACAGAGTTGGAATCATACAGTGTATAGCCTTTTCAGATTGGCTCCTCTAACTTAGTAATGTGCCTTAAAGTTTCTTCCATGTCTTTTCATGGCTTGATAGTCACTTCTTTTTATTTTTATTTATTTAAATATTTATTTATTTTGGCTGCTCTGGATCTTAGTTGCAGCATGCAGGATCTTTGTTGTGGCACGTGGACTTCTTAGTTGGGCATGAGTGCGGGATCTAGTTCCCCGACCAGGGATTGAACCCAGGCCCCCTGAACTGGGAGCTCGGAGTCTTACCCACTGGGCCACCAGAGAAGTCCCAGGTAGTCATTTCTTTTTAGTGCTGAATAATATTCCATTGTCTGGATGTACCACAGTTTATTTATTTTATTTATTTTTAAAATAAATTTATTTATTTATTTACTTTTGGCTGTGTTGGGTCTTCCTTGCTGTGTATGGGTTTCTCTAGTTGCGATGAGCAGGGGCTGCTGTTAGTTGCGGTGTGTGGGCTTCTCATTGTGGTGGCTTCTCTCGTTGTGGAGCACGGCCTCTAGGCACACGGGCTTTAGTAGTTGTGGCATTCAGGCTCAGTAGTTGTGGCGCATGGGCTTAGTTGCTCCGTGGCATGTGGGATCTTCCCGGACCAGTGATGGAACCCGTGTCCCCTGCATTGGCAGGCGGATTTTTAACCACTGCGCCACCAGGGAAGCTCCTGGATGTACCACAGTTTATTTATCCATTCACTTACTGAAGGGCATCTTGGTTAGTTCCAAGTTTTGGCAATTATGAATAAAGCTGCTATAAAGTGCCCTATGCAGGTTTTTTGGTGGACATATGTATTCAAGTACTTTGATACCAAAGAGCGCTTTATTATTATTATTTTTTAAGTATAAAAGCAATACAAAGATAATCTCACCTCAACCATTCCAGGCTGGTCCTACTTTGCGTGGCAATTCACATTAACAATTTGGTACTTATTCTCCCGCACATTTTTCTCTACACACATAGTTCTTTCTTGTTTTAGTAAAAGTGGGATGGCGGGCATATTTTTAAGGTGTATGTCAATCAGTGTTGAATACTGATGGAATATAACAATAGTTTTAACTCCCTCTCGGAGCGTTTATTAAGTGCCAGACACTGGACATCAAACACTGTGACCCATGCTTTATTTTCACCAGATTTTGAGCGCTTATTGGGTACTAGAATTTGTAGTAAATATGAAGCACCTACCGTGCGCTTCTACCAAGTGCTTATGAACAAATGTGCAGCGCTTATTCTGCGCCAGATTTTTGCACGTATCTCATTTAAATGTGAGAGTGAAAGTGAACCTCCAGGCTCTGCCCGGGGGCCCAGGATGGGGGCTCTGGCCGAAGAGAGAGGAGTGCACACCTGAGCAGGTGGGAGGAGGGGAGGCGGTGCCCTCTTCTCTTGGTGCACTGCAGACTCAGGGCGCCCTCGAATAGCAAGGGGCGTGGGAGGTCACTCTAAGGGGAAGATGCAGTGGCAGGCGAGGCGGATAAGGTCTTGCTGACCCGGCTGCCCCCGGTCTGCGGGGAGGAGGGCGGGGCCAAACGGGTGGGCGGGACCGGTATTGTCCGCTCCGCGGGGCATGCCGGGAGCTCCGCCCCCAACATGGCGTCTCACTGACAGTTGGCTGCCGAGAGGCAGAGGCGGATCTTGCTCCTCAGGGCGGCGGCGGCGGCGGCGGCGGCGGCGGCGGCGGCGGCGGCGGCGGCGGCGGCGGCGGCGGCGGCGGCGGCGGCGGCGGCGGCGGCGGCGGCGGCGGCGGCGGCGGCGGCGGCGGCGGCGGCGGCGGCGGCGGCGGCGGGGCCAGGGTCTCCGGGGCCAGGGGTGGGAGGATGGCGGCTCGGACCTCCTAGGGCGGAGCTCCACGGGCGAGGCGGCGAGCGGGGTGCTGTAGGCGGGCGCGGCGGCTGCTGCCATGGACTGGTGATCGCGGCGGCTACTGCTCGCGTCTCCCCTGGCCGGGCGGCTGCTCCTCACCGCCAACCCCTCAGCCGGGGCCATGGGCTCGTCGGCGGCCGCGGCGGCTGCGGCGGCGGCGGCCGCGGACTCGGCGCAGTGGCTCTCGGTGAAGGAGGAGACCATCTTCCTGCACGACGGGCTGATCCGGGTCACCGACCTGGCCGAGCTGCCCAGCGAGATTCTCGGGGCCCCGGAGGCCGCCGACACCGACTTGGAGGTGAGCAAGGCTGCCCCCGGCCTCCGCCATCAGATTAGCCCACCCGCGCCGCATTCCCGGGGTCGGGCCCTCTCATCTCCGCTTCACCCCGACCCCGAGGCCCACGAAGGCTGTCCCAGCAGGTGTGTGTGGGCGCCGGGCAGGCAGGTGCGGGCCGCGCCGCGAGTCTGCAGACCACCCGCCTCCCTCCCTCCTCGGGGCCTCAATCCCCGCCGGGGATTTCATTTGTGGGTTCATTTTGAACGTTCCGACTACCAACATTTTATTAGACCATCACCCGGCACGGCCTTGAAGCCCCGGAGGAGCCGCCGCCGCCTCCCGGGCCCGGTCTCCCTTCCCCCACGGACCCCTTGGACGCACTTACAGGGCACACCCAGGCTGCTTAGCTTTGGGGACATTTTAATTTTAACGCTCTACACCCCCCCCACCTCGTCATTCCCTAGTGCTGTGCGTGTGTGTGTGTATGTGCGCGTGTGTGTTTTGTTTGTTTTTCTCGGGAGAAGGTAGTGGCAGCTGCCGGTCCGCGATGGGCAATCCAGCAACTACTCCGTGTCGTGCCTCGGATTGACACGGGGCCTTTGTCAGGGAAGCGGGCAGTGTGGACAGCGAGGGGGATGCTACAGCGGCCCTCGGTGCGCTATCCGCAAGGGTCACGGGCGTTTTAGGCCGCAAGGCCTTTTTATGAGCTCGGGGGTCGCGGAGAAGCCCAGGCTTAGGAGCCGTGGCAGGTGCAAAAGCAAATCTCAGCAATTGTGCCGCTGGGTTTGGGGGCAGAAGGAAACCAAATATGCTGGATGGATGGGAACTTTCCACCGACTTCTCTTGGTTTCGTGTTTGCCCAGGGGTGGCAGTACTGGCAGGATCGGTTCATCGAGGCACTGCTCCCCCTCCACTTTGTGGGGTGACATTTTGATGTGTAGGTAGCATGGGGTGTCACGAAATTCTTGTTGTCGCAAGGAGGACTCTCTGGGGTAGGGCGCAGAGAGGATGGCTTGTCTACTGGCTATAAACGGAATGCGAGGAATCTTTTGTGTTATGCGGTTTTGCGGGCACTTTGGCTTTCAGCACAACGAACATTTATAGAAATGGATTAAAACCCATTTCTATGTGTTTCTGGAAACGGCAGTGATGGGATCCCGTTGGCGGAGACATTTGGACGTGTCTGAGATGCGAATACGTTCCTCTATATTTTTGTGTCTGGATTTGAAGTTGAAGTTGCGGCTGCGGCATTCCCATTGTGAACTCTTAATGACTTATTTTACAGTCTGGCCACCAAAAAATAAGGCATGTGCAAATTGATAGGGAATTCTGAACATGGAATCATAGTTTTATTATGTCTCATTTGGGCCTTTTCTATAAAAAGCAAGGTGTGTCTGAGTGTCTTATATGCTTAAAAACTCAAGGGGCATTATGCTATGATGGTGGAATCTTTTGATATAATTGGTTCTCTTGTATGTGAAATGAGGAAGGCAGATGCTCTTTGTTCCTTAGAGACAAAGTTCACAGATCCAAAATTTCTATACGTATGTAATTTATTTATTATTAAAAAGTGTAGGATTAGTTAAAAATACCTGAGCTGTTAAGCTGGCTTTCCTAAGATGTTTACTGTACAAATGTACTGAGTAGTTGTCAGGTATTTCCACAGATGAATGATTTAATAGAAAGAATCTCTCTGGCCTGGAAGATTTTTTAAAAACTTAAAAAAAATTTTTATGGTCTGACCTCTCAGAAACCAATATGTATACGGGTGATAAACATTTCTGAATGTAGTCAGAACTTTTTTCATTTCTTTCCACATGTTATACAGGCAACATAGTATCAGGAGAAATAGCTAAGAATGTTTTTGTGGCTGTTAGGTTTGTGTTTTGCATATTTAATGATAATAATATTGAGTAAGTGTATCCTATGTGTCAGGCATTGTTTTACTAAATTCTCCAAGGGATCCTGGTTTAAAAAAGAGTGGGGAGGGATCCTGGTAGCTAAATATTGTTACCTGTTGTAACAGTTGTAAATATTGTACCCATGTACAGGTAAGGCAAGTAAAGTACAGAGCAGGTATGCAACTTGCTCAAGATCACACATAGTTGGAGAAGAGAGCCTGGACTTTAACCCAGGTCTGTTTGGCCTCAAACATATCTGCTCCTAATCATAATATTCCACTACCTTCATGCATGTATGATACTCATATTTGTAATTGTTTTAAGTTTAATAACTGGGTAAAGATAGGGTAATAAACAGGTATCTTTATTTCCTTTCTAGTGACTTACTCTTTTTACATCTGAGGAAGATTAGAGGTTCATCAACTTTTTAAAAACTAACTTTTGAAATGCTACTACCCCTGTGAGGCTCTTCCAAGCCTCTCCTTCCACTGGACATCTGGGTGAAAGTGACCAATTTTTACAGGATTTTATAGTTATATAGAATCTTTCAGTTAACAATTTTGGATTAAGAAAGATGAGACTCAAACTGAGGTGACTAATTTATGATTGGCAACCTTAACGCGTAAGACTGCACTAGCTGCAATAGAGTCTCAGAATTTTAGAGCAAGGAGGAACCTTAGAGATACTTGTTTCCCTCATTTTAGAGAGAAGTTATCTGAGATCAGGAGAGGTTTTGGCTTGGTAGCATAGCTAGTTATGGCAGGACAAGTGACTAGACCCTGGCTTTCCTGGCTTTGAATTCCAGTGTTCTTTTCGCTATGTAAGTGCTGCTCAAAGATAAATGTGAATCCGAAAAAAGAACCCATCCTAAGAGGTAGATCAGTGTTAACTTAGCATTTTAATTTAAGCAATAGCAGAGGATTGGAATTAAAAATTTTCTTCTCAGTGAATTTCAAAGGGAAGGTTTTTTTGTTTGTCTTTCAGTCAATAGTGTTTAATCAACAAATTCATTAACAAGTGTTTGTGGAATTCAGAGGTGAGCTGAGCCCACTGTCGTGGGTGTTGGGGACATAGCAGGGGATAAAATAAAATCCTTGTTCTTAAAAAAGCTTTTTTTTTAGTGGGGGATATAGACGATAACAAATTGTCAAATATAGGACATGTGAATAATATGTCAAATGATAAGTGCTATGGAGAAAAGTATAGCTGGGTAAGAGGGATGGAGAGTAATGGTGTGGGGAAGGGTCTGTTTTACATACAGTGGACCGGAAAGGAAAGACCAGGATGGCATTTGACACCTGAAAGAAATGAGAGTGTACCTTATGGCTACTGGGGGGAGCACATCCCAGACAGAGGACAGCAAGAGCCAAGTCCCTGAGAGGGAAGCAACCTTAGCATCCTTAGTGTGGAGCTCTGAGCCCAGTAAGCAAAGGGGGAAAGGAGAGTGAGTGATAGGAGATGGAGGCCAGGTCTGCAGATCAAGTAGGGCCTTGTAGGTAAGGGCTTTGAATCTACTTGAGCAGATTAAAGATGCAGAGTGAAGCTCTTTCTTGGCCTTTGAAATAGCTATCTGTGTTTAATTTTATGTTTTTGGCAAAAAGTGAAAGCATGCAGGAAATTAGTTTTTAAGTGTTGAAATAAATATAAATTCAAGAGAAATAAAAAAGCAATAGCTCAAAAATGACAAATATTATTGAATTTTGCATTACATTTCATAGACTATTAGTCTTTTTAAAATTAAGGTAATTTACAAGAAAAAAGCATTAGTTTCTTTGTGGAAGTTCCAAAAGAATTCAGCTTCCTGTCTCATTTTTCTTTACAAATTCCAGGTGGGGACAGGCGTCATACATCTGGATGTTGCTAGAGAAGCTAATTGACTTGCTCAAGGTGGCCAAGATATTTTTTACTCCGTAGTTTAGATTAATTTTGAACCCAAGCATTTTCGTTAGTGTTTCTCATCTTTCATTGTGTTTGTTTATAAGGACCCCCCACCACCCGCCCCATTCAAAGACTTGAACATGTATGTTCATGGAAGCTTTATCTGTGTTTGCCAAAAACTGGAAATAATCAAAATGTCCATCAACAAGTGAATGGATAAACAGGTGTGGTACATCCGTATAATGGAATACTAAGCAATAGAAATGAATGAGTTGTTGATACTGACAACTTGGATTTATGCTGAGTGGAAGAACCCAGTCATACAAGAGTGCATACTGTAAGATTCCATTTATATGATGTTCTAGGAAGTGTAAACTAATCTGTAGTTATGGAAAGCATCTGCTTTCCATAGACGATAACAAATTGTCAAATATAGGACATGTGAATAATATGTCAAATGATAAGTGCTATGGAGAAACGTATAGCTGGGTAAGAGGGATGGAGAGTAATGGTGTGGGGAAGGGCTCTGTTTTACATACAGTGGACTGGAAAGGAAAGACCAGGATGGCATTTGAGACCTGAAAGAAATGAGAGTGTACCATATGGCTCCTGGGGGGAGCACATCCCAGACGGAGGACAGCAAGAGCCAAGTCCCTGAGAGGGAAGCATCCTTAGCATCCTTAGTGTGGGGCTCTGAGCCCAGTAAGCAAAGGGGGAAAGGAGAGTGAGTGATAGGAGATGGAGGCCAGGTCTGCAGATCAAGTAGGGCCTTGCCAGTGGCTGCCTGGGGATGAAGGCAGGCAGGAAGGGTTGGGAGAAAGGATTACAGAGGTGCATGAGGAAACTTTTGGGGTGATGGCAATGTTCCCTATTTTGATTGTGGTGATGGTTTCATGTTGTATGTATACATACGTTGAAACTCCTGAAATTGTACACTTTAAATATGTGTAGTTTATTGTATGCCAGTTATAGTTCAGTAAAACAAAACCCGCAGAAGCCCAGAATGCTTTACTGATGTGAAAAAGGCTCAATAGGTCTTTGGGTTTGTTTTTTGTTTTTAATCATGTAAGGGAAGGAACCTTTGGGTTTGGAGGTGATCAGCTTAAATAGTCAAGGCTTTGAATACTTATGTTACACTTAAGTGAAAGCTTTGAGGTGATATTTAAATTCATAAATGTTGATCTGTTCTCCTAGGAGGATACTACCACCTGTTTATCCTTTGGTCAGAATTCTTTGGAAAGTGTTTAGGTACTTTTAGAGAATTCCAAATTCTAGATTTGGAAGAGTTAATGAATAAATGAATAAACTGCCTCTGTTCACTAACAATTAATTATCAGGTAATTAATGAGCACTAGAATAAGAGTCGCTGAATCTTGGTACAGTGTTCTGTGACCTCAGCAAATGGCTCAAAATTTCTCAGGTGAAAGAATATAAAAAAAGAATGTATATATGTTTATAACTGAGTCACTCTGCTGTCCAGCAGAAATTAGCACAACATGGTAAATCAACTATTCTTCAATAAAAAAAAAAAAAAGGAAAAAAAAAGTTCTCGGGTATGACTGGCTAGCTGTAAAGTTAGGACGATGTATTTGAAGACTGTGGGAGGCAGTATTGCCTAGAGGTTAAAGTCAGGTTTAAAGAGTCAGACTGGGATTGAAACTCTAGCTCTGCCCGTGACCTTGGGCAAGTTCAATTACCTTTAATAATCCCTGGTTTCTTCCACTGCAACTTCTTTGTCATCATTGTCACCACCTCTACCACCACGAGGACAACAGTGTCAGCATATTGCATGCCAGGCTCTGTGCTAAGCACTTCCCACCCGTTATCTCATTTAATCCTCACTGCAACTTCATGAGGTTGCTACTATTGTCATCTTTATTTTACAAATAAGGAAGCCATGGCACAGAAGTGAAGTTGATGAAGGTCATACGGTTACTAGTAAAGCTGAGGCTGAAATAGATCTGTCTGATTCCAGCCCAGGGTCGAGGCTTCAAAACCATTGTTAGACTGCCTAGTCATCTGTAAGAGGGGGATAATAATAGGGTTAACGTAAGGATTAGTTAAGGATGGTTGTGATTATGTACTTACAGTGTATGAACTCTCTTTGGAAGGTGCTGTGTTG
The DNA here is from genome assembly GCF_937001465.1 of Orcinus orca. NCBI lineage: Eukaryota > Metazoa > Chordata > Mammalia > Artiodactyla > Delphinidae > Orcinus > Orcinus orca. Next base: position 74,032,200 of record NC_064573.1, on the reverse strand, counting down.
CTGAGAAGTTATTTTATGTATATTCAGTTAGCTGCCCAGTGTATATGAAAGCAAAACTATCCCATCAACAAATTTTTTTTCCTAGTAGTGAATAGTGGAGATAGTGCTTTTTTGGTGTGATCCCTTTGGAATTTTCTTCCTTCCCAGTTTGTTTGGAATCTGGCTGGCAGATGAGATAATAGTCTTCATTTCAGTTTTCCTCCAATTGTATGCCTAGGGTCTTGCTAAATAAATCAGTTTTGATTATTATCTGTCTTCTTGGCTTCCATATTGGCTGCCATAAAATACCACCTGTTGGCCAGGGCTACTGGGGGGATTGTCATGCACCTGTTCTTTCCTAAGTCATATAAGGTACCTGTGGTGATAATTATGAAAGGACTGTCAGTTCCTGAAGGTGCCCCATGCTTTCTCCTCCCTCCACCCCTCTTTCTGGCTTGTTTTACAGTGGTGATGGTGGGGTGAACACAAGGAGTGTAGTCTGCTTTGCAAGATGTTTAGTCAATAGTTGTAGACAAATGTAAATAACAGCAGGTGATCAACTATGGGACAAATGCATAATTACTTCAGAAGGAGAGAAGACTGCAGAAATTGTATCACTATTACTTTGATGCTGCATTAACATTTTTATGTATTCATTAAGTTCTTTAAAAACCAATACATAAATACATTCTTATAAAAAAATGCAGGTTAAACTGAAGTTCCTTTTGACTACCATCACTAGTCCTGTTTCCATCTACTCCCCACCCTGGTTAAATCAATGATAAATTTTTTTGGTATATTCTTCAAGACCATTGTTGAATGTGTATGTTTATGTGTGTGGTGTGGGGTGTGTTTGTGTGTGTGTGTGTGTGTACATAACACTTTTTATTATTTTTTCTTTTTTGCGTAATAGATTTGATTCTAGGGACTTCCCTGGTGCTCCAGTGGTTGAGACTTTGCCTTCCAATGCAGGGGGTGTGGGTTCAGTCTCTGGTTGGGGAGCTAGGATCCCACATGCCTTGCGGCCAAAAAAACAAAACATAAAACAGAAGTCATATTGTAACAGATTCAATTAAGACTTTAAAAATGGTCCACATCAAAAAAAAAAAAGATTTGATGCTAGACATATCATTCTATAACTTGCTTCTTAGATTCAATGATATGTTTTGATTTTTCTATGTCTCCACATATAGATCTATTGCAATTTTTAAGTGCTGTACAAGACTCCGGAAATACCATAGCTTATTTAGCCATTCTCCTACTGATGAGTGTGTTAGTTTCCTGTTGCAATGCTAACACACTATTACAAACTTAGTGGCTTAACACAACACAAACTTATTCTCTTACATTTCTGGAGATCAGAAGTCCTAAATGAGTCACATTGGGTTAAAGTCAGGTGTTGGCAGATCTGGTTCCTTCCGGAGGCTCTAGGGGAGAATGCATTCCCTTGCCTCTTTCACAGCTTCTAGTGGCCACCTGTATTCCTTGGCTTGTGGCTCCTTCCTCGAACCTTTAAAGTATATCACCCTCGTCTCTGATCTGTCATCATGTCATTTTCTCCTCTCACTGATTCCTCTTGCATGCCTTTTACAAGGACCCTTGTGATTACATTTAGAGCCTACCCGGATAATCCAGGGTAATCTCCGCATCTCAGGATCCTTAATTTCATCACATCTGCAAAGTCCCTTTTGCCATCTAAGGTCACATTCACAGGTTCCAGGGATTAGGATGTGGACATCTTGGCAAGGGGGGGTGGTGGTTATTATTCAGCTTACCACGATGGTTATTTTTGTTGTTTGAAATTCAGTTTTTCACTATTAAAAATGGTCCTTCAGTGCACATCCTTGCATGCCTGTTTGTGCATATGTGGGAGTATTTCTCTAGAGCAGATCCTGAGAAGTAGAATTGCTGAGTCATAGGTGACCATTTTACATTTGAAGAGACACTGCCAAATTGCTCTCCACAGTGGCTTACACCAATTCATACTCCCAAGTAACAGTGCTTGATAGGACCTCTTTCCCTCACACCCTCATAGAGACCATTTTAGAACTTATGGATTTGCTTAAATTTATCATTTGCTTAAGTCAATGGCTTTCACTCCAAAAGATCAGTCCAATAGATACAGTTGGGTACCTGGACCTGCATGCCAAATCATGCTCAGCTGAAAGAAGCCAGGGTTTTCTGTTATTGCTGCCTGGCTGTTATCACTTCACTTCAGAGGACTTCTCTTGTGGCTTGATCGCCTTCGCCTCCTGGCATGTACTCATGTTAGTCAGTAATCCAGTTAATACAGACTATGTCCATATATAGGCAGGAGAGAACAACAACTTTGTATTCTGATGGTCTGGGGATGCTGCCAGAGGCCAGCAGAGCCAGGGAGCTGCCCACCCTGGGAAGAGATGCACTGGCCCCTGAAGTGTGTTCAGAGTGCATAGCATTTGTTAGGCAGACTATCTGGACTCAGATTGTCTTAAAATTTTCTCTCTTATATGCCAGTATAAGGAGTAATTCTATGTTTTTCTGACCTATATAGAAAATAATTGATAGTTCATTATATATATATATATTTTTTTGCGGTACGCGGGCCTCTCACTGTTGTGGCCTCTCCCGTTGCGGAGCACAGGCTCCAGACGCACAGGCTCAGCGGCCGTGGCTCACGGGCCCAGCTGCTCCGCAGCATGTGGGATCTTCCTGGATTGGGCCACGAACCCGTGTCCCCTGCATCGGCAGGCGGACTCTCAACCACTGTGCCACCAGGGAAGCCCAGTTCATTATATTTTTATGCTGTCAGAACTTTTTTGATTATAAAGAAGTAACACATGGATGTTGTAGAAAATGGAGAAAGCACTAAAGGTGTAAAAGAGAAAAGAAATATCCTTTGATTGCATTATCCAGAAATAGCCATATTAACTAATTTTTTTACTATTTCCTTCTTAAATTCACATTTATATATATTATTATAAATAAACCCAAAAGATTTTTAGTGTTTGGAGTGTCATTTTCTTCTTTTTCTTTTTTGCAGTGTTATTTTCTTGATAAAGTTTGGTAAATTACAAATTTGTGGTAATTATTAAAGTGTGTTTCAATCAACTATACTTCAATAAAAAATTTTTTTAAAAATTTAAAAGCAGGGACTTCCCTGGTGGCGCAGTGGTTAAGAATCTGCCTACCAATGCAGGGGACACGGGTTCAAGCCCTGGTCCAGGAAGATCCCACATGCCGCGGAGCAACTAAGCCCGTGAGCCACAACTGCTGAACCTGCGCTCTAGAGCCCGCGAGCCACAACTACTGAAACCCACTCACCTAGAGCCCAAGCTCCGCAACAAGAGAAGCCACTGCAATGAGAAGCCTGCACACCGCAACGAAGAGTAGCCCCCCGCTTGCTGCAACTAGAGAAAGCCCACACGCAGCAGCGAAAACCCAACACAGTCAAAAATAAATAAATAAATGAAAATTAAAAAAAAAATTAAAAGCAACAACAACAATAACAACAAAAAAGTGTGTTCTTGCAACCTGTTATTATTGGCAGTTTATAATTAAAAAGGATTTTTATAGTGCTGTTATAATTCCCCTCCCAATAATGTTGAATATTTGTGTGGAGCTTTGAGTTTATGAAGTGCTATTAAGCATAGTTGTAGAATAATTAATTAATGTTCCATGATGGGACACTTTGAAGTGGACACAACTTGAATCCCTGGTGTTTCTACTGAAACCTGCAGTCGGCTGAATTACCAGGTCAGAGCACAACGTGTAGCAATTTTAGATTAACAACAAAGAGATACATAATTTGCAAACTATTTTATGCAAATTGTAGGTTTAGCAACACTAATAACTACAGATGTGTGGTTCAAGTAGTGGTTTTGTACCAAACAAAATATTAACATTCAGCTTGTATTTGTAATGGATCTTTTCTGTGTTTACTGTATTTTCTTTGAGCTCTGTGGTTTGCTTTACTGATTTCAAATGAACCAAGTCTCATATAAAAGATACAGCTATTTACAGGACAGACTAGAAAATCTGGACCTCCTATTTCTATTGATATATTTGCTTTTCTTACTCCTGAAATAGAATCATTAAGAATGTTAAAGGAGAATCTATCAACATATTTTCATCAAAACAGTGGCCTATAATAGAATAATTACCTTCTTTATTTCTTGATACTGATTCCTTCCTGATCATCCAGTTGTGGTGTGGCTGAAAGACAACTTACTGGTTTGTTTAATCTAGAAAGGAGCAAAATGGGTGGTGGAAAGGTAAAAATACATTTGGGGAACTTTGGAGGGAGAATTTTTTTGGATGAGCTTATAATAAAAGTTTGCTTTCCGTCAGGGATTCTGAACCTGAATAGAATTCAGGGCGGTCTGTGAACTTGGATGGGAAAAATTATATGTTTATTTACACATACCTTTAGCTAGAATGCAGCATTTCCTTCTATTATGAATGTAGTCAACAAACTCTAGTAGTATTGGCAGTACCTGTGACCTTGTAACCAGTAGAAATCATAGATATTTTCATATCATATTACATTTGTTGAACATATCTTGAAATACTGTTTATGCTCATCTCACCACCACTTAGAAATTATGGCAAGTATTAGATCTTGTTATTCAATGTACTAATAGTGAAGTTCCTATGTTGATATCACAAATTTGTTTCTTAAAGTATTTTGGTACCTGTATTTTAGTATACTGTAATTGGTTTCTTATAATTCTGTGTATTTTGTTTTATGCATTTAAAAATGTAACTGGAGAAGGGTTGGTAAGCATCACCAAACTTGTGAAGGTTAGAGGCCCCTGAGATAGACTCTCTTTCTGCCAGCATCTCTCCCTTTTTTGGTCGAAGTTTGCTGACGACTAGCATAGTTTGCAATTGTTTGAAAGAAAAGTGAACCACATTTTGGAAAATCCCTTCTGTGGTAGAATATGTTATTCTTCTACAGTTTTTCCCATTATCTACTAACTGTAAGCTATTAGCGAATAATAATTTTCTTGGGTAATCTGATCTTTGCCCATTTGCTAAATGTGGTATCATTAACCAGGAAACTATTTTTCTTAAGAAAATTAAATACTTGCTAAAAAGTGACAAACAGTTCTTTTGAAATAGAACAATTTTTTGTTCACCAAATATTTTGGTTTTTTCCCCCTTGTCTGGTCAACTGAAACTATGGGAATAAAAATTCATCAACATACTTTATATTGGTATCTTATACTGCTAATAATGAACCGTTTTAAACAGGTGGCCTCAAGCAGTAACAGTTGGTATCCCAGGAGAACATTATTTTTCACGTTCGAAATTCATTTTGCTTTCATCTTCTCCATAGAGTACTGTTATGTGATTTTGGTTTCATTTATTGTTCAAATTGTTATTTTATGCTTGAATTGTCAAAGTTTAGCAGTTTTACTTAAGTAGCCACAAGAACTGTGCTGTCCAGTGGGTAGCTACTACCCACATGTGGCTATTGAGCCCTCGAAATGTGGCTCGTCAGAAGTGAAGTGTGCTGAAAGTGTAAAAGACACATCAGATTTTGAAGACTTCACACAAAAAGGATGTAAAATATATCCCTAATAATATTTAAATGGATTAAATGTTGAAATGGTAATATTTTGGATATGATGGGTTAAATATGTTATTTAAATTAAAATATACTAAAATTAATTTCATCTATTTCTTTTTACCTTTTTAAATGTGGCTACTGGAAAATATTAATTTCCATATGTGTTTCACCTATTTCCATATGTGTTTCACCTATTTCTGTTGGCCAGTGCTTCTGTATACGGAGGGCAGCAAGCTATGGTCCTCATGGTCATATCCAGCTGTCTGTTTTTGTAAATAAAGTTTAATTGGAACATAACCAGTACATTCATTTACATATTATCTGCCTTCATGCTACAATGCAGAATTGAGTATTTGTGACAGAGACCTTATGACCAGCAAGCCTTCCAGGGGCTTCCATATATACTATTTTCATTTCATCTTTTCAGTGGCTCCATGAGGCAGTAGAGGAGATATTTATTATTTTAGAAAAAAAGGCTTAGAGAAGCAAAATGATTTGTACAAGGTCATATAATTAGGACTCTTTCATTTCTTGAGTGATTTTCCACTATACCTCTGCTTTAGGTTGCACTTGATCTTAATAACCTATTGTCTCTGAGACAGTAGTTAATGGCAGCTATTTTAAATAAGAACTACGCAGCCCAATCTACACGTGGCTGCCAGAGTAATCTTCCTAAAGCAGTTATGTTACTTTCTTGCTCAAATCTTCAGTGGCTTCCCATTTCCTGCAAAATAAGATAATAATTCAACGTAGCTATGCTTTGGCTCCATCTACCTTTCTAGTCTTATATCATTAATCCTTGCCCACCCCCCCCACCTTTCCCCATGTTTTACAAACTCACCACATTTACTCCTACAACCTTGGTTTAAGGGGTTCCATTGCCCTGGGGTACCCCATCTCCACCTTTGGAACACTACCCTTTATCCTTCATGTGGCAGATCAAATGCCACTCCTCAATGAAATTTTCATGATGCCTACAGTTAGCAGCAGTCATACTCTCTTCTGTATCTCCATAGCACTGCCTTATATATATTAAAGTTATTTATTTGCATCTTGATCACCCTTACTATATTATAAGCTCTTTGAGAACAGCCATTTCATATTGTATGTTGAGTACCTACTAATATAGTAGGAGCTCCAACTTTGGATATTGATTGAACTGAATGTTAAAAGGGGCATTTAAAATGTGTGAAAGAGTGTGATTTAATGAATAATATCATAAGTTGAGGACATAGGTGAGGAAAAATTCATTAATAGAGAATAAGAATAGATAGTTATTTTTGGTGAACTAAAAGTAGTTCAGGTGAGACTTTAGGAATTTTAATAATTGCAGTTATGCTTTGCATTTTAGATACGAAGAGAGAACACATCCCAACAGTTGTCGTAAATGTTGTTAATGCTTGAATGTGGATAATATGGGGTTAAGACCTTTGATTTTGTGTAGAGCATAATGAATTTTGCGTAGAGAATGATGGATTCCCAAGAGATTTCTGAAAACCGCTAGATTAGAGGGAGTCAATTGAAAATACCTGGTTTTGCTCATCATTCGAAAAATCTTAATGAATTGGAATGAATTTTTGTTTAACTTAGTTGTTCTACAGTTAGGTAGTGAACTTGAGCACTGTTGTGTATATTTGGAACATTTTCATGTAGAGATTTTTTTTTTCAGGGCTTTCAGTCAGCTGTGTCCATTTACCAGCTTTTATTGAGTGGCAGTGTCTTAAGGACTGAACTGTCACAAAAGTTATAGGATTTAGCATAATCTAGTTACTGATTAGCATAATAAGGCTTGTAGTCATAATTTAAAACATTACAAAATGCTTAAAATTTTAAAAATTAAAATGTTAGAATTTTAGAAAATTTGCAAAATGTAAAAACAGTATAAAGAAGAAAATAATATTACCACCTAGAGATGAGTTTAGTTTATATTTTAATGTGTTTCCCTTCAGACTTTTTTCTATGCATGTACACTTACACTTCTGTCTCATGTACCAGAGAATATAATTTTAAATACCTGCATAGATATTAAAGTCTGCATGGTATTTCATTATATGGATGTTCAATGATTTATTTACCCATTCCTCTATTGTCGGATATTTAGTCAATTCTGTTGAAAAGTTTTTAAAATTAGGGAAGTGGTTTTATAAATAGTGAGATTCTTCTCTTTAAGTATGCTACGACACACATGTATGACCATCTAGGTTTATTTACCATAAGTTAGAATGAGAAACTTCAGAACTGTGCCATAACTGTATAAATTGATAGGATTGTTTCACTGTTTAATTGTACATTTTTATATGCATAATCAAGTTCATATTTCTGATCATGTAAGTAATACATAAATTACATGTGAAGTCTGTGGATTCATTAGGTGCTTTATTAAAAATTTTAGAAAAGCAACACATGGTTCAAAATTCTTAAGGTTCAAAAGGGAGTTCAGGGAAAACTCTACTTCTGCAGGAGAGAGTGGTTCCCCCCAGAGGTATTTAATGCACATAGAAGCTGATGCATAGCAGATATCTCTGGACTTCAGCTCCCACTACACCCACCCTCCTTCCCTTCACTCCACTACAGCCGTCTTGGCCTCCTGGTGTTCATCACAGGTCAGGCTGGCGGGTCCCAAGGGCTCCCTTCTTCAGGGCCGTTGTTCTTCCCTTTGGATGAAATTAGCTTCCATAGGGCAACAATCCACAAAGGTGATAGAGGTGGTACTTCTGAGAATATTAGAGTATGAAAAACTTAGAAACTTAACATATTAGAAAACAAAAATAGCCATATTACCAAGGGTGGCTTTAACTCTGATAGCAGACCAGTGGGAAAACTTTGAAACAACTGAAACAATGAATCTTTTCAAACAGATACGAACAGTTACATATGTGTAGCACAGTTCCAGAGAGTACAGATAGAAACCGTACTTTGAGTACCACCCGTGGCAAAGGAGACAGGACTTTTTAGTTCAAAGGTTCTCTGGTTGCAAGACTGTGTGGTAATTCCACATAATTGGGACATACAGCGTTACCCAGAACTAGAACGGTTCTCCCCAAATTCTGATCTACAGATTCACCTTTCTCTAAGTAGTTCTGTTTGGTGCTAAAATGTCACCCTTCCTGCTACTAGAGTCAAACAGTCACTTACATGATAAGCAACTATATATTTATCTTGCACAGGACTGGTTTTTAAATGTGTATAAAGTACTATATTTTATGGCTCTTTCTTTGCCTGTTGCTTTTAGAATGAATGTTAATATGTGGGACCGTACAGAATATCGGATTTAAAGAAGGGTGGTATATTGAGTCAGTGACAGATCTGGGACTTCTAAATGCAGGAGTCTTTAGGGCATGTGTTGACACAGAGGGCGAGCCCAGTGGTTAAGCCTTTAGGCTTCGGCATTGACACACATATCTAGCCAACTTTTGATCACCTGTCAAAACTTCCATTTCTTGGTTATATTTTAATCTTTTTTTTCATGACTTAGATTTAATTATTACTACGTCCAGTTTATAGAAACTGATTTGTTTGTAGGAGAGTTGCACCCCACCCTGAATGCTCCCAAATAAAAGCTGTGGTAGTTGCTGTTTATCCCTCTTACTCGGCTACATCTCCTCACTTTCGGTATCTGCCTCCCAGTTAAATTCTTATTCCTTTTCTCTGAGCTTATTCTTCCCTCTTCTTATTGCCTGTCCTCTTTTAGTCACTCCACTGAGGTGACAGAAGTGGCTGTCATTAGGTCGTTTATTTGCTGGTCACATCACATCTTCAGCATTCAGAATCATAGAATTTGTGGGGCTGAAAAGGATCTTGAGATTATTTAATACAGCTTTTTTTTCAGAAGACACTGAGTTCCTTTAGCCTATTGTGGTCATTTACTAAGAGTTAGGAGACTTTGGAAAATTAAATAGGTTGTATATAGAGCAATGCTACTCTAAGTGTAGGCCACATACCATGAACTTTCATCCGTAACAAAAAGGTAAGTACAGAAATTGAGAGTAAGCACTTAGAAACTTCATAACAGATTGCTAGACTAGTTTTATATCTGTTGAACGTAATAAAACTTGGGACTTGAATTTTGTGTCTTTTTTCACTTTTTTGGAGGTGCTAATTGATTTTATTGTATTTTACAAAACTTCTGTTCTACAATGGATTGGGAAAAACCAATCCTCCACCCAAGACAGTTTAAGAAGCACTGATATAGAATATCTAACACAATGTTTGGCATATAGTACGCTCTCAAAAACTAATAGCTTCCTTGTTTCTTAAAAGTTTGCATTTATTTTGGGTGAGGAAGCTAGAGATCTGAGTAGTAGATAAATGAAACATTACAGAAATGGGGTGATTAAAATCGACACTGCTTGTTTTCAAATACAAGCCACTCGGTTTTTTCCTTTTTAAACTTAGCCTATGCTTTGAAGAGAGATTTATACACAGTAGAACTGTAATATATATTTGCACTGATTCTTGGAGATACTTTATAACATTTAATGTGCTACTAAACCCTTAGCTCAGCAAGGGTGAAGGAACTTAAACTCTTTGGTAGCTAGTCATATCCATAAATATTTGAGTACATCATTATGCAGTATGCATATATCAATATTATCTCCTTGGATAAGGGAAGGAAAAGATCTAGTGAGAAGCACTGGGGCTTCTGTCAGTTTTCTCATGTCATTCAGCTTTTGGAAAGTACATAGTTGTAATATTTTTTGGCATTCCCATTTTGAAGCAATTTAATACCACATATAATAGCCCTTATATTTTTAGCAATCCTTGGCTACTTTTTGAAATTAGTCTCGTCCTGATTTTTTAATTGAGTTAAATTGTAGTTAAACTTACATATGACACAGTAAATATAGACTATCAAAGGCTCTTAGCTTACTGTGGTTTACAGGTTTGAGGGACATTTTTCGTATTACTCAAGATCGTGAAACTGCCACTCCCTATTTAAGGATAAAGAAAGGTCAGTGACTGAGCTAAGTGACTCTCCTCAAATGTCACCCCTTTAAAAATTCTGTTTGTAACCAATAATCCTTAGAAATGAATCCCTTTGATTTATGCAACTTCATTTTGGCAAATTTAAAAAACTATTTGAATGTTAAGAAACCTGAAAGGATTGCTTTTTGCTTGGCAATACCATCCACCTCCATATGATACCATACACATAATGTAATAGGACAAATCTTTATCCATATAATGGAATGGAATGACACATTAAAAAAATCCTATTTGGGCTTCCCTGGTGGCGCAGTGGTTGAGAGTCCGCATGCCGATGCAGGGGACACGGGTTCATGCCCCGGTCCGGGAGGATCCCGCATGCCGTGGAGCGGCTGGGCCCGTGGGCCATGGCCGCTGAGCCTGCGCGTCCGGAGCCTGTGCTCCGCAACGGGAGAGGCCACAACAGTGAGAGGCCTGCGTACCGCAAAAAAAAAAAAAAAAAAAAAAATCCTATTTGGAACATCCTTAATCTTATGCTGATTTAAATGTAGAATAAATATTTGGTCTGTAGGGCATATCACATATTTTCGTTTTGAGCCTCGTTTTTATTTGGACAAGGCTTACTTTTTGGTTATTTCATGTCTTAAAAAAATTAATTTTTAATTGTTTTAAATTGAAGTATAGTTGATGTACAGTATTTTATACAGGTGTACAATATAGTGATTCACAATTTTTAAAGGTTATAGTCCATTTATATTTACAAAATATTGGCTATATTCCCCATATTGTACAGTATACCCTTGTAGCTTATTTCATACATAATAGTTTGTACCTACTAATCCCCTACCCCTATTTTGCCCCTTCCCCTTCCCCACTGGGAACCACAGTTTGTCCTCTATATCTGTGTGTCTGCTTCTGTTTTGTTATATTCATTAGTTTGTTGTATTTTTTAGATTCCACATATAAGTGATGTCATACGGTATTTGTCTTTCTCTGTCTGACTTATTTCACTTAGCATAATACCCTCCAAGTCCATCCATGTTGCTGCAAATGGCAAAATTTCATTCTTTTTTTAAAATCAAATTCTTTTTTTAAAGATTTATTTTAAAAAATTATTTTAATTAATTAATTAATTAATTTATTTATTTATTGGGCTGCCTCGGGTCTTAGTTGTGGCATGTGGGATCTTTCATTGCGGCAAGTGGGCTCTTCATTGTGGCGCACGGGCTTCTTTCTAGTTGCGGTACGTGGGCTTAGTTGCCCTGACCAGGGATTGAACCCTGCATTGGAAGGTGGATTTTTAACCACTGGACTACCAGGGAAGTGCCTCAAATTCTTAACATCAGTGGTGCTTGAGACTGAGCTAGGATTTGAAATAACCAGCATATACCATGTTTGAGAGTAGTTTTGAAGTGATGACTTAAAACAATTTGAGATTTGAAGTGTCACTCCCTGGTTTTAGTAGGAGCATTTGAATAACACATCCAGGTTTTCCTCTCTTTCTGTTTCTTTTAGGAGTCAGGCTGAAGAACTTCAGAAGAAGAACCAGTATTATTAATCCTGTCGAGCACATATTACATTTTGGCAAATTTGGCTGATGATATTAAAATTACCCTTCACATTTTAAAGGTTATAGTTCTATAATGTCATTAGCAAGCAGGTAGATCTTAGGGGGATAGGAAATGAATGTTTCTTTTAGCCTAACTTTTCAAAGTCAAGGTTTAGAATTTATTTTGGCATTTTGCTTTGACGCATGAAAAGATCTGGTTGTAGTTTCTTAAAATAACTAAATTTATCTCTGTTCAGCAGTCATGTTGAAACTCAAGGAAGAGCCACATTTTGGAAAATATGAAAGACAAATAAGAAACTAGAACTCTTTTAGTGGTATATGTTCTTCTGTGAGAGAGCTGATAAACACTAAATAGTCTATAATATAGACTAATATATATAATAGGCTACTCTTCATTGCGGCGTGCGGGCTTCTCATTGCAGTGGCTTCTCGTTGTGGAGCACGGACTCTAGGCACGCGGGCTTCAGTAGTTGTGGCACGTAGGCTCAGTAGTTGTGGCTCGCGGGCTCTAGAGTGCAGGCTCAGTAGTTGTGGTGCATGGGCTTAGTTGCTCCGCGGCATGTGGGATCTTCCCGGACCAGGGCTTGAACACGTGTCCCCTGCCTTGGCAGGCGGATTCTTAACCACTGTGCCACCAGGGAAGTCCCTCCGTTTTTTTTCTTTTGATATTTATTTACTTATTTGGCTGCATCAGGTCTCAGTTGCAGCACGTGGGATCTTTGTTGCAGCATGCAGGGTCTTTTGGTGTGGCATGCAGGCTCTTCATTACAGTGCGCGGGCTCAGTAGTTGTGGCAAGTGGGCTCTAGAGCGTGTGAGCTCAGTAGTTGCAGCATATGGGTTTAGTTGCTCCACGGCATGTGGGATCTTAGTTGCCTGACCAGGGATCGAACCTGCGCCCCCTGCATTAGAAGGCAGATTCTTAACCACTGGACCATCAGGGAAATCCCTAGATTCTTATTTATCGAGTTGTGTTCTTGGATATTAAGGAAAGACTTTGGCTAGTAGTTTATGTTTCTCTAGCAAGGAACTGTCGAAGGATTTTTGGGTCTTGATTTCAAGATGTTAAATGTTCTGAAAGAGTGAGTTTTTCTCCCCCTTTCTTAGATCATAACCCATCCTGTTTAAATTTCAAAACATAGTTCAAAAGCTTTGGAACTTTGAATGTATTTCTTACCATTAAAGTGAATCTAAATGAATTTTGTTTTGAGAATTTTATAAACCTACCTTGAGATAACGGGGAATAGATGGGGATTCTTGCTTTAAATCATAGTTTGGCAGCTCAGAGATGTCGGATGATCTTTACCATTTCCTCTTATCCTTTCATCAGAGTTTCTCATTGTTATCCTATCGTATTTATTTGAATGGATGCAAGTGAATAGCAGAAAGAAATCAAGAAGTGAAAGACCAGCTTGAATATAGCCTTATCATAAGGTGTAGTTTCTGTGCATGTAGAAACTATATATTTCTATACCATCAAGAAAACAAAAATATCATCCTCATCAACTTTACAAAGTAAAATCTACTCTCAAAAGCTTGTTTACAAGCTTTTCCTATTTTATGTAGTCTAATATTCAGTGAGTGACAGTAATTCATTCATCTAACATAGTAAGTGTTTTCGTTGGATGTTTCTGTTCCAGCCCTACGATTTTTAGGCTTTTCCATAGGCTTGCTAGCCTCCTATTATTCCTAGGCCAGCAAGGATTGTACCTAGTGATCTTATTTTGGATTATTCTTTTTCTTTTTCTTTTTAAGGGACCTCATGTGGCCAAAGCTAAACAGATGTCTTATGTTTATTGGTGATTTTCTTATTTCTAAGTCATATTGAAACTATGACATATTTTAAGTTTCCTGATATATTTTAAGAGCTAGGCATTCTGTAAAATAAAAAACAAAAACCTGCTTAGTGGGAAATTTCTCAGTTTCCCCATAACTGCATGTACATTTGTGAATGAGAGCCCCTCAGCCTACTTACTATCCACAGTGTGGTATGTTTGCTGAATATTTGTTAAATTGAACTAAAGCACCAATATATGATAGAGAATGGGCATATTAGACATGTACCTTATTTAGTCACATTTCTGAAAGGTAGCCAGCTATGGGTCATTCTGTCTTTGTTTTAAAGGCTAGGAAACTGAGGAATGGGAAGATGAGTGACTGACATACCTTGGATTAGACTTTTTGCCTCTTAAACACAGTAAGTGTGTCTTCTCTGTTAAGCTGTATTACTGAGTAAGTATATATGATGGCCTTGGTAATGAAATCTTTCTTGTGAGTTGGCACAATTTAAGTCAGGCAATATAGCATAAAAAATATGTAAAAGTATTCTGTTATGATCTTTCATGATTTATCTGTAGCTTTTAAAAAAATAATTTATTTATTTTATTTATTTATTTTTGGCTGCATTGGGTCTTTCGTTGCTGCACACAGGCTTTCTCTAGTTGCGGTGAGTGGGGTCTACCCTTTGTTGTGGTACACTCTCTTCTCATTGTGGTGGCTTCTCTCGTTGCGGAGCACGGGCTCTAGGCACGCAGGCTTCAGTAGTTGTGGCGCACGGGCTTAGTCGCAGGCTCTAGAGCACAGGCTCAGTAGTTGTGGTGCACGGGCTTCGTTGCTCCGCGGCATGTGGGATTCTCCCGGACCAGGGCTCAAACCCATGTCCCCTGCATTGGCAGGCGGATTCTTAACCACTGCGCCACCAGGGAAGCCCCTATCTGTAGCTTTAACGGGGAAAAAACCAACTAAACCTGCTGAATTAAAACCTTTCACATTTTGGACTTCCCTGGTGGTCCAGTGGTTAAGACTCCATGCTTCCATCTCTGGTTGGGGAACTAAGATTCCGCATGCTGTGCGATGCAGCAAAACAAAAAACTTTCACTTTTACCCCTTTGTCTAGAAATTTCTAGGTATTGAAGCATGAGATTCATTTGTATCCATCAGTTTGTCACTATGAATAGTCGATAGATCTAAAAGTCTCCAGAGTTGTCTTTGTTGGGGTACCTGCTTAAATAGTCCTCTTTCCTAAACCCCTCACCTGTTTTTTTGTTTGTTTGTTTTTACTATTAAAAGATTCTATAAATTGGTTACCTAGAGGAGAGCTCCGTGGCATTGTGAGCCATATTCTGAGATAGCAGAAGGAGGGCCAGCTGTACACCCTTATCTGTGTCCTGGCAGACACTAAACAAACTCCACCCTGGCGTATTTGGTGAGAAGTGATAGTGTGTCAGAGCTGATGATGACCTCTGGCCTCTCCTTGCACTGGGGACCTCTGTTCTCACAGGAAGCTTGATTTACTTTGGAAGCAAAGAGATTTGAGTTCTTTGTAAACACTGATAAAGTGAGGCAGGAGGGCTGTGCAAGGGCTGGCTACTTGATGCACCTACACAGAAAGCTGGGTTCAGATCATTTAGATCTGCAAGGTATAGAAAATAAACTCTTACCTGAATTGAACTGATGACTAGAACAGGAAACGAGGTGGCTGATAAATGAAGGTGATGATTTATGCAGCCATTCACACTCCATTGGATTTCTGACACAGGATGGAGCTTTTAGGAGACTGACAGGCCCTTAATGTATTGGGTTGGCCAAAAAGGTCGTTCGGGTTTTTCCAGAAAAACCCGAACGACCTTTTTGGCCAACCCAATAGATTGAACCACAACTTAGTATTTGGTTCCAACTGACTGAGCTAGTCATGTTAGCCCGAAGAGTTGATCCAGCCCTCTCACTGAAAGGTCTAATAACCAGGAGAGCAGAGGGTGGTGTGATGTGTGGCCAAAGTATTGGCATCATAAATCAGAGCTGATTGCATGTGGACGTAAAAACTGAGGGTGTGTCTTGCTGACAGCCTTAAACTTTTAAAATTGGATTATTTTTTTATGATGAAATAAAGTCGTATTCACTTGAGGGATGCTGTAAAGATGTTTGATTCTTTTGAAGCCTAGAAAAATGAATCCATCCAAGAACACTAAAACATAAAGTTTATTAGATAAAAATATACTGAGAGATTGGGGAGGGCCTCTTCATTGGCTTCATATCCTTAATAAAGAAAAACAAAATAGACACTTTAAACCTCTAAGAAGCAAAGTCTGGAATTTGCATTAGACTGCTTAGAAGCTTAGGAGAGTATGACAGTATTGCTTCCTAAGTCAGTGAAATCAAAACAAGAAAAGTTACACAAAATAATAATTTTTTCTAATAACATATGCTGTTTCCTCAGAAATGATTATTACCTTCCTCCTTTCAGCATGTTGTGAGAATGGCATGTTTATTTTGGGTTTTGAGTCTAAAAAGACATTTGATACCAAAATTAAAAGTGCTGTATATTTATTACCAATAGCCTTTCCCCCCAAATAGAAAAATTTTGAAATATAAAATAATTTGAGGTATTCTCAACATTATTGCTTTTCTAGAATTAAGTAGGTTTCTTTAGTCAATTCGTTTTTCTCCTTTGCACTCAGACCTTGCCAAAAATAAAATCTTCCTACACTTGCTCATCCAGTTTTACTCCATAACATTCCAGGCACTGTTTCTAGGAAAAGGTTGAAATTAAGAATAATGTATTTCCTGCTGACCATCCTGTTGGTACTGCCTCAGCTGAAGTCTGCGCCAATTTCTTTTGCCATCTGTTCTCAGCATGGATAAGTTGAGATTCATGCAACGAGAGAGAGAAGCAAAACTAAATGTTTTATCTGACTTGTCCCCAAGAAGCATGCCTTATCTTTGACAGTTAGAGTCTTCACTGGAGAATAACTTGACATGGAAATATCATGCAACAAATTTTTTAAAATTTTATTTTATTTTTTTATTTTGGCCACGCCGTGCAGCATGCGGGATCTTAGCATGCGGGATCTTAATTCCCTGACCAGGGATCGAACCCATGTTCCCTGCATTGGGAGCACGGAGTCATAGCCACTGGACTGCCAGGGAAGTCCCAACAAATTAATAAAAAAATTTAAAAATTTTTTGGCTGTGTTGGGTCTTTGTTGCTGCGCACAGGCTTTCTCTAGTTGCGGCAAGCGGGGGCTACTCTTCGTTGTGGTGCACGGGCTTCTCATTGTGGTGGCTTCTCTTGTTGCAGGGGACAGGCTCTAGGCATGCGGGCTTTAGTAGTTGTGGCACCTGGGCTCAGTAGTTGTGGCTGCAGAGCTCTAGAGTGCAGGCTCAATAGTTGTGGCGCACGGACTTAGTTGCTCTATGGCATGTGGGATCTTCCCGGACCAGGGCTTGAGCCCATGTCCCCTGCATTGGCAGGCGGATTCTTAATCACTGCGCCACCAGGGAAACCCAATCTAGTTCATTTCCTAATATCAAAGCAATCATAACTTGGTGCTGCAGTGATCTGAATAAATAAAAGATAAAGTTTTTCTACTTCAATTAGAATGCTTGGTCTTTAAAAACATTCAACCTTTATGTTCACTGTACTCCACTGTTTTATCTCTGTGGTTTGTCCAAACTAAGAAGTGAGCTGTTTCTGCTCAAGCCTGGGGCAAGGACTTGGCAGAGCCAATGAAGTGACAGCCTGAAGAAGCTCAAGCAGGGAATTCTGTGTATTGTACACGTCATCCATATAAATGGAATGTGTTTATAGTTCATATGGCAAGCAATTGGCATGAGAGCGAACACAGCTTGGGCCAACATACTGTCCTTATGTTCTAAATCAGCAATTCTTAACACCTGCCATGGGGCCCCCTCTCCTTCTGCCCCGAGCATCACTGTGTTAGGAAACCACGGTGACTGGGGTGACTGTGATGTATCTCTCAGCTCTGGAATAGAAGGAAGGTTGTGAATCGTAGCTCCAAGTTCTATCCACTAGGTGTCTGATATTATTCCTAATATCAATGTGTGTATTGATGATTATTGGTAGGTAAGTGAAGTGCAAGTAAATTCCTCATTTTATCTGGCTTAGTATTTCAATCACTAGGTGATTCCCAGTCCTGAGTTTCATTTTTCAAAGAGCCTACTTGACAGATGCCAACTCATTTATCATCACAGGTTTTTTTCAGCTTTATTGAAGTATGATTGACAAACAAGAGATATTTAAATTCAACATTTGTCCCCTGCATGAAATATAAATATATATTTTATATAATAAATGATACATATTTTTAGAAAAAGAAACTGAGGTAACAAGAATTTGGGCCCACAGGGATTGCAAACTGTAGCCAGAAGGTCAGATTCAACTACAAATAGGTTTTGTTTGGCATTCAGAGTTTTACAAAATGTTTGAATGCCTTTAGGAGGAACTCGCATTTTCCAGTTTGTGGTGGACCTCACCATTGCCTGTATATATGTATGTATGAAATAATAATTCAAATAATTGATAACCTGTTTCTACTAGGAAGGCTCTTATTTAAGAATATGAAATTCCACATCCATATTTCATTTTCTCCTAGTTTCAAAAATGAGAGCAACAGAGTAGGGAGGTCACTGAACTCATTCTCCTGCTCCTTCCTCCTTTCCTCAGCCACGGTTTCCCCAGTTTGTGGTTGGGGAAAACAAGCCACCGGTGACTCTCATCAGAACACTTGCAGAGGCTGTAGAAATTCAGAAACTATGGCAGCCTCAACACAAAAGCTTTACCTCCTGCTTTATGTTATAAAGTAGTCATTTTCTCTGTTTGGAAACCCAAGAGTGGCTTCAATCAATAGACTGTCTTGGTTTTCTTTTGTTTTGTGTTTTGGAGAATGTAGTATCTGGCGTTTAAACAGTTCATAGAAATTAGGGCCAGTTTGTATGCTGAAATAAGCTTCATCCTAAACAGAAAGTTTGAGTGGTAGCAGAATGGATGGGTTTTCCAAGTTATAGCTGGTACGAATTACTGGGACACCTATTAAATATAAGATTTCCAGGTCCTCTGATAGAAGGTGTAGGGGGGTATGTTTTTCTAACTAGTGCTCAAGATGATTCTTTTTTTTTCTTTTTATAAAATTTCTTTTTTTTTTTAGCTTTGGCTGCGTTGGGTCTTTGTTGCTGCACATGGGCTTTCTTTAGTTGCAGTGAGTGGGGGCTACTCTTCGTTGCGGTGCACAGGCTTTTCACTGCGGTGGCTTCTCTTGTTGTGGAGCACGGGCTCTAGGCACGCAGGCTTCAGTAGTTGTGGCATGTGGGCTCAGTAGTTGTGGCTCACGGGCTCTAGGGTGCATGCAGGCTCAATAGTTGTGACGCACCGGCTTAGTTGCTTCGTGGCATGTGGGATCTTCCTTGACCAGGGCTTGAAACTGTGTCCCTTGCATTGGCAAGCAGATTCTTTTTTTTTTTTTAAACATCTTTTTTGGAGTATAATTGCTTTACAATGATGTGTTAGTTTCTGCTGTATAACAAAGTGAATCAGCTATATGTATACATATATCCCCGTATCCCCTCCGTCTTATGTCTCCCTCCTACCCTCCCTATCCCACCCTCTGGGGGGACACAAAACACCGAGCTGATCTCCCTATGCTATGCAGCTGCTTCCCACTAGCTATCTGTTTTATATTTGGTAGTGTATATATGTCAATGCCACTCTCTCACGTCGTCCCAGCTTACCCTTCCCCCTCACCGTGTCCTCAAGTTCATTCTCTACGTCTGTGTCTTTATTCCTGTCCTGCCCCTAGCTTCTTCAGAACCATTTTTTTTTAGATTCCATATACATGTGTTAGCATACGGTATTTGTTTTTCTCTTTCTGACTTACTTCACTCTGTATGACAGTCTCTAGGTCCATCCACCTCACTGCAAATAACTCAATTTTGTTTCTTTTTAGGGCGATTAATATTCCAATGTATATATGTGCCACATCTTCTTTATCCATTCATCTGTTGCTGAAAACTTAGGTTGCTTCCATGTCCTGGCTATTGTAAATAGAGCTGCAATGAACATTTTGGTACATGGCTCTTTTTGAATTATGGTTTTCTCAGGGTATATGCCCAGTAGTGGGATTGGTGGGTCGTATGGTAGTTCTATTTTTAGTTTTTTAAGGAACCTCCATACTGTTCTCCATAGTGGCTGTATCAATTTACATTCCCACCAGCAGTGCAAGAGGGTTCCCTTTTCTCCATACGTTCTACAGCATTTATTGTTTCTAGAGTTTTTGATGATGGCCATTCTGACTGGTGTGAGATGATACCTCATTGTAGTTTTGATTTGCATTTCTCTAATGATTGGTGATGTTGAGCATCCTTTCATGTGTTTGTTGGTAATCTGTATATCTTCTTTGGAGAAATGTCTATTTAGGTCTTCTGCCCATTTTTGGATTGGGTTGTTTGTTTTTTTGATATGGAGCTGCATGAGCTGCTTGTATATTTTGGAGATTAATCCTTTGTCAGTTGCTTTGTTTGCAAATATTTTCTCCCATTCTGAGGGTTGTCTTTTGGTCTTCTTTATGGTTTCCTTTGCTGTGCAAAAGGTTTGAAGTTTCATTAGGTCCCATTTGTTTATTTTTGTTTTTATTTCCATTTCTCTAGGAGGTGGGTCAAAAAGGATCTTGCTGTGATTTATGTCATAGAGTGTTCTGCCTATATTTTCCTCTAAGAGTTTGATGGTGTCTGGCCTTACATTTATGTCTTTAATCCATTTTGAGTTTATCGTTGTATACAGTGTTAGGGAGTGTTCTAATTTCATTCTTTTACATGTAGCTGTCCAGTTTTCCTAGCACTACTTATTGAAGAGGCTGTCTTTTCTCCATTGTATATTCTTGCCTCCTTTATCAAAAATAAGGTGCCCATATCTCCATTGTATATTCTTGCCTCCTTTATCAAAAATAAGGTGCCCTTTATCAAAAATAAGGTGCCCATATATATGTGCCCAGGTTCATCTCTGGGCTTTCTATCCTGTTCCATTGATCTGTATTTCTGTTTTTGTGCCAGTACCATACTGTCTTGGTTACTGTAGCTTTGTAATATGATCTGATGTAAGGGAGCCTGATTCCTCCAGCTCCATTTTTCTTTCTCAAGATTGCTTTGGCTCTTTGGGGTCTTTTGTGTTTCTATACAAATTGTGAAATTTTTTGTTCTAGTTCTGTGAAAAATGCCATTGGTAGTTTGATAGGGATTGCACTGAATCTGTAGATTACTTTGGGTAGTATAGTCATTTTCACAATCTTGATTCTCCAATCAAGAACATGGTATATCTCTCCATCTGTTTGTATCATCTTTAATTTCTTTCACCAGTGTCTTATAGTTTTCTGCATACAGGTCTTTTGTCTCCTTAGGTAGGTTTATTCCTAGGTATTTTATTCTTTTTGTTGCAGTGGTAAATGGGAGTGTTTCCTTAATTTCTCTTTCAGATTTTTCATCATTAGTGTATAGGAATGCAAGAGATTTCTGTGCATTAATTTTGTATCCTGCTACTTTACCAGATTCACTGATTAGCGCTAGTAGATTTCTGGTAACAGCTTTAGGATTCTGTATGTATAGTATGATGTCATCTGCAAACAGTGACAGTTTTACTTCTTCTTTTCCATTTTGGATTCCTTTTATTTCTTTTTCTTCTTTGATTGCTGTGGCTAAAACTTCCAAAACTAAGTTGAATAATAGTGGTGAGAGTCGGCACCCTTGTCTTGTTCCTGATCTTAGTGGAAATGGTTTCCAGTTTTTCACCATTGAGAACGATGCTGGCTGTGGGTTTGTCATATATGGCCTTTATTATGTTGAGGTAATTTCCCTCTATACCTACTTGCTGGAGGGTTTTTATCATAAATGGGTGTTGAATTTTGTCAGAAGGTTTTTCTGCCTCTATTGAGATGATCATATGGTTTTTATCCTTCAGTTTGTTAATATGGTATATCACATTGATTGATTTGCGTATATTGAAGAATGGCAGGAAGATTCTTTTTTTTAAAATCATTTATTTATTTTTGGCTGCATTGGGTCTTTGGTGCTGCGTGTGGGCTTTCTCTAGTTGTGGCGAGTGGCGGCTACTCTTCATTGCAGTGCGTGGGCTTCTCATTGTGGTGGCTTCTCTTGTTGTAGAGCGCAGGCCCCAAGCACGTGGGCTTCAGTAGTTGTGGCACGTAGGCTCAGCAGTTGTGGCTCACGGGCCCTAGAGCGGAGGCTCAATAGTGTGGCGCACAGACTTAGTTGCTCCGTGGCATGTGGGATCTTCCCGGACCAGGGCTCAAACCCATGTCCCCGGCATTGTTAGGCATATTCTTAACCACTGCACCACCAGGGAAGTCCCGGCAGGCAGATTCTTAACCACTGCGCCACCAGGGAAGCCCAAGATGCTTCTTAAGATGTGTTGGAAACACTGGTGTTGTGGTTCAGAATGTGGGCTCTAAGTTTACAGACTGCCTTTTAATCCCAGTTCACCATTTACTAATGAAGTGATTTGGTCATTGGTTTAACCTTCTAAACCAGCCATTTTCCATTCATTCATTTATTTATTGAAGTATAGTTGATTTACACTATTTCAGGTGTACAGCAAGTGTTTCAGTTTATATATATATATATACACACACACACACACACACACATATATATACATACACACACACACACACACATATATATATTCTTTTTCAGATTCTTTTCCTTTATAGGTTATCACAAGATATTGAATATAGTTTCCTGTGCTATACAGTAGGTCCTTGTTTTTTAATCTGTTTTCTATATAGTATTGTGTATCTGTTAATCCCAATTTCCCAATTTATCCCAACCCCCCTAAACCAGCCATTTCCTTATCTCATGGGGACAGCACTACTACTTACCTGCCTCATGCTATGATTTTCCAGATTAAGGACCACAGTGAATGGAAACTTTTTGGCACAGCTTCTGGCATGTAAACATTTGGTAAATTTTGTAAATGTAGTTCCCTCACTACCAAACAGTTCTCTTCTGTGAGCTCCTGAACTACAGCTTTCTAGCACCTTTAAGAAAGACATTTGCTTTCTACTCTTTCTAAAATAACTTCTTACAGAGAACTATATTCAATATGCTATGATAAACTATAATGGAAAAGAATATAAAAAAAGAATGTATGGGGATTTCCTGGTGGCACAGTGGTTAAGAATCTGCCTACCAATGCAGGGGACACAGGTTCGAGCCCTAGTCCAGGAAGAGCCCACATGCCATGGAGCAACTAAGCCCATGTGCCACAACTACAGAGCCTGCGCTCTGGAGCCCACGAGCCACAACTACTGAACCCACATGCCACAACTACTGAAGCTCGCATGCCTAGAGCCCATGCTCCGCAACAAGAGAAGCCACCGCAGTGAGAAGCCTGCACACCTCAACGAAGGTAGCCCCCACTCGCCACAACTAGAGAAAGCCTGCACACAGCAACAAAGACCCAATGCAGCCAAAAATAAATAAGAATGTACGTATATGTATAACTGAATCACTTTGCTGTACAGCAGAAGCTAACAACATTGTAAATCAACTATACTTGGATTTTTTTTTTTTAACATCTTTATTGGAGTATAATTGCTTTACAAAGGTATGTTAGTTTCAGCTTCACAACAAAATGAATCAGTTATATATATACATATATTCCCATATCTCTTCCCGCTTGCGTCTCCCTCCCTCCCACCCTCCCTATCCCACCCCTCCAGGCGGTCGCAAAGCACCGAGCTGATCTCCCTGTGCTATGCGGCTGCTTCCCACTAGCTATCTACCTTACGTTTGGTGGTGTATATATGTCCATGCCTCTTTATCACTTTGTCACCGTTTACCCTTCCCCCTCCCCATAGCCTCAAGTCCATTCTCTAGTAAGTCTGTGTCTTTATTCCTGTTTCACCCCTAGGTTTTTCATGACATTTTTTTTTTTAAATTCCATATATATGTGTTAGCATACGGTATTTGTCTCTCTCTTTCTGACTTACTTCACTCTGTATGACAGACTCTAGGTCTATCCACCTCATTACAAATAGCTCAATTTCGTCTCTTTTTATGGCTGAGTAATATTCCATTGTATATATGTGCCACATCTTCTTTATCCATTCATCTGATGATGGACACTTAGGTTGTTTCCATCTCTGGGCTATTGTAAAGAGAGCTGCAATGAACATTTTGGTACATGACTCTTTTTGAATTATGGTTTTCTCAGGGTATATGCCCAGTAGTGGGATTGCTGGGTCATATGGTAGTTCTATTTGTAGCTTTTTAAGGAACCTCCATACTGTTCTCCACAGTGGCTGTATCAATTTACATTCCCACCAACAGTGTAAGAGGGTTCCCTTTTCTCCACACCCTCTCCAGCATTTATTGTTTCTAGATTTTTTGATGATGGCCATTCTGACTGGTGTGAGATGATATCTCATTGTAGTTTTGATTTGCATTTCTCTAATGATTAGTGATGTTGAGCATTCTTTCATGTGTTTGTTGGCACTCTGTATATCTTCTTTGGAGAAATGTCTATTTAGGTCTTCTGCCCATTTTTGGATTGGGTTGTTTGTTTTTCTGTTATTAAGCTGCATGAGCTGCTTATAAATTTTGGAGATTAATCCTTTGTCCGTTGCTTCATTTGCAAATATTTTCTCCCATTCTGAGGGTTGTCTTTTGGTCTTCTTTATGGTTTCCTTTGCTGTGCAAAAGCTTTTAAGTTTCATTAGGTCCCATTTGTTTACTTTTGTTTTTATTTCCATTTCTCTAGGAGGTGGGTCAAAAAGGACCTTGCTGTGATTTATGTCATAGAGTGTTCTGCCTATGTTTTCCTCTAAGAGTTTGATAGTTTCTGGCCTTACATTTAGGTCTTTAATCCATTTTGAGCTTATTTTTGTGTATGGTGTTAGGGAGTGATCTAATCTCATACTTTTACATGTAGCTCTCCAGTTTTCCCAGCACCACTTATTGAATAGGCTGTCCTTTCTCCACTGTACATTTCTGCCTCCTTTGTCAAAGATAAGGTGACCATATGTGCATGGGTTTATCTCTGGGCTTTCTATCCTGTTCCATTGATCTATCTTTCTGTTTTTGTGCCAGTACCATACCGTCTTGATAACTGTAGCTTTGTAGTATAGTCTGAAGTCAGGGAGCCTGATTCCTCCAGTTCCTTCTTTCGTTCTCAAGATTGCTTTGGGTATTCGGGGTCTTTTGTGTTTCCATACAAATTGCAAAATTTTTTGTTCTAGTTCTGTGAGAAATGCCAGTGGTAGTTTGATAGGGATTGCATTGAATCTATAGATTGCTTTGGGTAGTAGAGTCATTTTCACAATGTTGATTCTTCCAATCCAAGAACATGGTATATCTCTCCATCTATTTGTATCATCTTTAATTTCTTTCATCAGTGTCTTATAATTTTCTGCATACAGATCTTTTGTCTCCTTAGGTAGGTTTATTCCTAGATATTTTATTCTTTTTGTTGCAATGGTAAATGGGAGTGTTTTCTTGATTTCACTTTCAGATTTTTCATCATTAGTATATAGGAATGCCAGAGATTTCTGTGCATTAATTTTGTATCCTGCCACTTTACCAAATTCATTGATTATCTCTAGTAGTTTTCTGGTAGCATCTTTAGGGTTCTCTATGTATAGGATCATGTCATCTGCAAACAGTGACAGCTTTACTTCTTCTTTTCCGATTTGGATTCCTTTTATTTCCGTTTCTTCTCTGATTGCTGTGGCTAAAACTTCCAAAACTATGTTGAATAAGAGTGGTGAGAGTGGGCAACCTTGTCTTGTTCCTGATCTTAGTGGAAATGCTTTCAGTTTTTCACCATTGAGGATGATGTTTGCTGTGGGCTTGTCATATATGGCCTTTATTATGTTGAGGAAAGTTCCCTCTATGCCTACTTTCTGCAGGGTTTTTATCATAAATGGGTGTTGAATTTTGTCAAAAGCTTTCTCTGCATCTATTGAGATGATCATATGGTTTTTCTCCTTCAGTTTGTTAATATGGTTTATCACATTGATAGATTTGCGTATATTGAAGAATCCTTGCATTCCTGGAATAAACCCCACTTGATCATGGTGTATGATCCTTTTAATGTGCTGTTGGATTCTGTTTGCTAGTATTTTGTTGAGGATTTTTGCATCTATGTTCATCAGTGATATTGGCCTGTAGTTTTCTTTCTTTGTGACATCCTTGTCTGGTTTTGGTATCAAGGTGATGGTGGCCTCGTAGAAGGAGTTTGGGAGTGTTCCTCCCTCTGCTATATTTTGGAAGAGTTTGAGAAGGATAGGTGTTAGCTCTTCTCTAAATGTTTGATAGAATTCGCCTGTGAAGCCATCTGGTCCTGGGCTTTTCTTTGTTGGAAGATTTTTAATCACAGTTTCAATTTCAGTGCTTGTGATTGGTCTGTTCATATTTTCTATTTCTTCCTGATTCAGTCTTGGCAGATTGTGCATTTCTAAGAATTTGTCCATTTCTTCCAGATTGTCCATTTTATTGGCATAGAGTTGCTTGTAGTAATCTCTCATGATCTCTTTTATTTCTGCAGTGTCAGTTGTTACCTCTCCTTTTTCATTTCTAATTCTATTGATTTGAGTCTTCTCCCTTTTTTTCTTGATCAGTCTGGCTAGTGGTTTATCTATTTTGTTTATCTTCTCAAAGAACCAGCTTTTAGTTTTATTGATCTTTGCTATTGTTTCCTTCATTTCTTTTTCATTTATTTCTGATCTGATTTTTATGATTTCTTTCCTTCTGCTAGCTTTGGGGTTTTTTTGTTCTTCTTTCTCTAATTGCTTGAGGTGCAAGGTTAGGTTGTTTATTCGAGATGTTTCCTGCTTCTTAAGGTGGGCTTGTATTGCTATAAACTTCCCCCTTAGAACTGCTTTTGCTGCATCCCACAGGTTTTGGGTTGTTGTGTCTCCATTGTCATTTGTTTCTAGGTATTTTTTGATTTCCTCTTTGATTTCTTCAGTGATCACTTCATTATTAAGTAGTGTATTGTTTAGCCTCCATGTGTTTGTATTTTTTACAGATCTTTTCCTGTAATTGATATCTAGTCTCATGGCGTTGTGGTCAGAAAAAATACTTGATACAATTTCAATTTTCTTAAATTTACCAAGGCTTGATTTGTGACCCAAGATATGATCTATCCTGGAGAATGTTCCATGAGCACTTGAGAAAAATGTGTATTCTGTTGTTTTTGGATGGAATGTCCTATAAATATCAATTAACTCCATCTCGTTTAATGTATCATTTAAAGCTTGTGTTTCCTTATTTATTTTCATTTTGGATGATCTGTCCATTGGTGAAAGTGGGGTGTTAAAGTCCCCTACTATGAATGTGTTACTGTCGATTTCCCCTTTTATGGTTGTCAGTATTTGCCTTATGTATTGAGGTGCACCTATGTTGGGTGCATAAATATTTACAATTGTTATATCTTCCTCTTGGATCGATCCCTTGATCATTATGTAGTGTCCTTCTTTGTCTCTTCTAATAGTCTTTGTTTTAAAGTCTATTTTGTCTGATATGAGAATTGCTACTCCAGCTTTCTTTTGGTTTCCATTTGCATGAAATACCTTTTTCCATCCCCTTACTTTCAGTCTGTATGTGTCTCTAGGTCTGAAGTGGGTCTCTTGTAGACAGCAAATATATGGGTCTTGTTTTTGTATCCATTCAGCCAATCTGTGTCTTTTGGTGGGAGCATTTAGTCCATTTACATTTAAGGTAATTATCGATATGTGTGTTCCTATTCCCATTTTCTTAATTGTTTTGGGTTCGTTATTGTAGGTCCTTTCCTTCTTTTGTGTTTCTTGCCTAGAGAAGTTCCTTTAGCAGTTGTTGTAGAGCTGGTTTGGTGGTGCTGAACTCTCTCAGCTTTTGCTTGTCTGTAAAGGTTTTAATTTCTCCATCAAATCTGAATGAGATCCTTGCTGGGTAGAGTAATCTTGGTTGCAGGTTTTTCTCCTTCAACACTTTCAATATGTCCTGCCACTCCCTTCTGGCTTGCAGAGTTTCTGCTGAAAGATCAGCTGTTAACCTTATGGGGATTCCCTTGTGTGTTATTTGTTGTTTTTCCCTTGCTGCTTTTAATATGTTTTCTTTGTATTTAATTTTTGACAGTTTGATTAATATGTGTCTTGGCGTATTTCTCCTTGGATTTATCCTGTATGGGACTCCCTGTGCTTCCTGGACTTGATTAACTATTTCCTTTCCCATATTAGGGAAGTTTTCAACTATAATCTCTTCAAATATTTTCTCAGTCCCTTTCTTTTTCTCTTCTTCTTCTGGAACCCCTATAATTCGAATGTTGGTGCGTTTAATGTTGTCCCAGAGGTCTCTGAGACTGTCCTCAGTTCTTTTCATTCTTTTTTCTTTATTCTGCTCTGCAGTAGTTATTTCCACTATTTTATCTTCCAGGTCACTTATCCGTTCTTCTGCCTCAGTTATTCTGCTATTGATCCCATCTAGAGTACTTTTAATTTCATTTATTGTGTTGTTCATCGTTGCTTGTTTCATCTTTAGTTCTTCTAGGTCCTTGTTAACTGATTCTTGTAATTTGTCCATTCTATTGTCCATTCTGTCTCCAAGATTTCGGATCAACCTTACTATCATTATTCTGAATTCTTTTTCAGGTAGACTGCCTATTTCCTCTTCATTTGTTAGGTCTGGTGGGTTTTTATCTTGCTCCTTCATCTGCTGTGTGTTTTTCTGTCTTTTCATTTTGCTTATCTTACTGTGTTTGGGGTCTCCTTTTTTGCAGGCTGCAGGTTCGTAGTTCCTGTTGTTTTTTGTGTCTGTCCCCAGTGGCTAAGGTTGGTTCAGTGGGTTGTGTAGGCTTCCTGGTGGAGGGTACTAGTGCCTGTGTTCTGGTGGATGAGGCTGGATCTTGTCTTTCTGGTGGGCAGGTCCACGTCTGGTGGTGTGTTTTGGGGTGTCTGTAGACTTATTATGATTTTGGGCAGCCTCTCTGCTAATGGGTGGGGTTGTGTTCCTGTCTTGCTAGTTGTTTGGCATAGGATGTCCAGCACTGTAGCTTGCTGGTCGTTGAGTGAAGCTGGGTGCTGGCGTTGAGATGGAGATCTCTCGGAGATTTTTGCTGTTTGATATTATGTGCAGCTGGGAGGCCTCTTGTGGACCAGTGTGCTAAAGTTGGCTCTCCCACCTCAGAGGCACAGCACTGACTCCTGGCTGCAGCACCAAGAGCCTTTCATCCACAGGGCTCCTTAATTTGGGATGATTCGTTGTCTATTCAGGTATTCCACAGATGCAGGGTATATCAAGTTGATTGTGGAGCTTTAATCCGCTGCTTCTGAGGCTGCTGGGAGAGATTTCCCTTTCTCTTCTTTGTTCTCACAGTTCCCAGGGGCTCAGCTTTGGATTTGGCCCCGCCTGTGCGTGTAGGTCGCCGGAGGGCGTCTGTTCTTTGCTCAGACAGGACGGGGTTAAAGGAGCCGCTGATTCGGAGGCTCTGGCTCACCCAGGCAGGGGGGTAGGGAGGGTCACGGAGTGTGGGGCGGGCCTGCGGCGGCAGAGGCCGGCGTGACGTTGCAGCCTGAGGCGCGCCGTGCGTTCTCCCGGGGGAGCCGTCCCTGGATCCCGGGACCCTGGCAGTGGCGGGCTGCACAGGCTCCCCGGAAGGGCGTGTGGCTAGTGACCTGTGTTCGCACACAGGCCTCCTGGCGGCGGCAGCAGCGGCCTTAGCGTCCCATGTCCGTCTCTGGGCTCCGCACTCTTAGCCGCGGCTCGCGCCCGTCCCTGGAGCTCTCTCAAGCAGCGTTCTTAATCCCCTCTCCTCGTGCACCAGGAAACAAAGAGGGACGTAAAAGTCTCTTGCCTCTTCGGCAGGTCCAGACCCCTCCCCGGACTCTCTCCCGGACAGCCGCGGCGCACCAACGCCCTGCAGGCTGTGTTTACGCCGCCAACCTCAGTCCTCTCCCGGCGCTCCGCTCCGACAAAAGCCGGAGCCTCAGCTCCCAGTCCCGCCCGCCCCAGCGGGCGGGCGAGCAGACAAGCCTCTCGGCTGGTGAGTGCCGGTCGGCCCGATCCTCTGCGCTGGAATCTGTCCGCTTTGCCCTCCGCACCCCTGTTGCTGTGCTCTCCTCCGCGGCTCCCAAGCTCCCCCACTCCGCCTCCCGAAGTCTCCACCCGCGAAGGGGCTTCCTAGTGTGTGGACACTTTTCCTCCTTCACAGCTCTCTCCCGCTGGT
This sequence comes from Orcinus orca, assembly GCF_937001465.1. NCBI lineage: Eukaryota > Metazoa > Chordata > Mammalia > Artiodactyla > Delphinidae > Orcinus > Orcinus orca. The sequence continues at coordinate 74,002,166 of NC_064573.1, read as the reverse complement.
GCAGGACCCGTCCCTATCCTTTTGTCTCTGTTTAGTTTTTTCTTTTGCCCTAACCAGGTACGTGGGGGGTTCCTTGCCTTTTGGGAGGTCTGAGGTCTTCTGCCAGCGTTCAGTAGGTGCTCCGTAGGAGTTGTTCCACGCGTAGATGTATTTCTGGTGTATCTGTGGAGAGGAAGGTGATCTCCGCGTCTTACTCTTCCGCCATCTTCCTATACTTGGATTTTTAAAAGTGAAGAAAGTTTAAAAAAAACTTCTTACAAAAGTAATACATGTCCTCTGGAGAAAATTTGAAAAAGCAAAAGGAAGAAAAATATAAATTACTTGTACTCCATAATTTCATGAATTTACTTCCAGTCTTTGTAGACAAATGTTATAATGTGATTAATATATAACTAGTAATTTTCTTTTGTAAAGTACTTAATTGCCCTTGAATTGCTTATTTTGCTATTTACCTTTGTGTTTCTTATATCATTAAGGTTTTGATTGGTTAGTTTTTGTTTGTTCTTATAGATAGCGTTTAGAGTCTTGTTTATTGTTTTTGTATTGTTTGATTGTTTATGATTTTTTCTTAATGCAAAAATTTTGTTATGCAATAGGAAAAACTCGAGATAGTCCAGAGACCTACAGCCATTTTTGTTTCCAGCCTCCTTTCTTTTCTGTTATTACCTATGTGCCTCTGCTGTGTTGAGCTTTTTATGAACTCTGAGTTAAGCTAGGCTTGGAATTTGTATTTTGAACAGAGACATTGCTGTTTTGCTTAGTTTCTTACAGTGTGGCTGTTTACCAGGCCGTGTTCTTTATGCTGAACACTCATCCAAGTTGTTTTAGAAATCACAGGACCAGTTATAACCCCCCTGCAGTTTTGGGTTTACAGCTTCAGTTGTTTCACTAAAGCAGGACATTGTAGGATGCTTCTGTGGCTGTTGATTTTTCTCCATAAAGCCATTAAGAGTTGGAAATGCTTTGGAGTTAAAATTTTAAGTTTTCTCAAGAGTGAAAGTTCTACGTAAATGGAAATCAAAATTTATTACAGAAATTGAAGTGATCTGAAATTGCCTCAGGAATTCTTTGGAGAGATACTTAAGATTCACATTCAGCCCTATTCAAATCCCATTCCATTGTCCCCCTGCCATAATTGGCCTGCTCCAGGCATGTTCATCTCAGCTCTGAGCTTGTTTGTTCACGGAGCCTGAAGATGCTACCTTTAGAAGATGTGTAGTATTGTTTTTTTTAAAAAATTAATGTTGTTATATGCATGTTTTTTTTAAACATCTTTATTGGAGTATAATTGCTTTACAATGGTGTGTTAGTTTCTGCTTCATAACAAAGTGAATCAGCTATACATATATCTCCATATCTCCTCCCTCTTGCATCTCCCTCCCACCCTCCCTATCTCACCCCTCTAGGTGGTCACAAAGCACCGAGCTGATCTCCCTGTGCTATGCGGCTGCTTCCTACTAGCTATCTATTTTACATTTGGTAGCGTACGTATGTCCATATATGCATGTTTTTGCAACTTGTTTTTTTCCACTCTGTGTATCTTAGAGCTTAATTCATGTATGTGTGTGTGTATGAATTATATATGTGAATGTGAACTATATTGAGTTATATATAATTGAATGTGAACTGTGTATATATGAATATATGGATTATATATAATTATATTTTATATAATTCATTATTATATATAATTATGTTTTATATATACAAATTGCTTATTTATTTATATGAATTGCTCAGCTTCGTTCTTTCAAACTTCCTCACAGATTATTTAGCCTTTCTCCTGTTGATAGACATTTTAGGTTGATTCCAGTTTTTCTCCAGTATAATGTTCAATGTCTTTGTACCTCCAAATGTTTCTGAATCCTCACAGTGCTTATCAGTACTTTGTACATTGGAAACCACGTCAGAAATAAAGTTTGTTGAATTGAATTTGAAGAATGTGGATTTATTTATTTATTTATAAAGAGAATTCAGTAGTATTTGTTAAGGTAGCAGTATTATCAAAAATTTGAAGTACAGTTTTGAGAGAATGTCAGTATCACTAGCTACCTATATGCTCTAGGACATCATGCTAGTTGAACCCATTTACAACAAATCTATGTAACAAATATATATATATATATTTTTAATTTTATTTATTTATTTATTTTTGGCTGCATTGGGTCTTCATTGCTGCATGAGGGCTTTTCTCTAGTTGGGGCGAGCGGGGGCTACTCTTCGTTGCTGTGCACAGGCTTTTCATTGCGGTGGCTTCTCTTGTTGCAGAGCACAGGCCCTAGGCACATGGGCTTCAGTAGTTTTGGCACGCGGGCTCAGTAGTTGTGGCTCATGGGCTCTAGAGCACAGGCTCAGTCGTTGTGGCACACGGGCTTAGTTGCTCCACGGCATGTGAGATCTTCCTGGACCAGGGCTCGAACCCTTGTCCCCTGCATTGGCAGGCGGATTCTTAACCACTGCGCCACCAGGGAAGCCCAACAAAAATATTTTTAAACCTAGTTGGCGGTAATTTATTTTCTGTTAAATTTGGTCCAGCACATTTTCCGTGCAATAAAAAAAAAAAAAATTAAATGTATTTGGAAGTGATTTTGTCTATAGTTTTAAGAGTTTTAGTGAAATTTGAAAATTGCAGTTACATGATTTTGAAGAAAAAGAATGAACCCCATTTTTCATTTTATTGGTAACCCCTGGGTAGCATGGAATGTTGTAAGTTAAATACACATTGCATTGATGTGGTAAATTGTAGTGTTTTTGAAATAAATTCCAAGATGTAAATTTTTTTTTTTTTTTTTTTTTTTCGGTACGCAGGCCTCTCACTGTTGTGGCCTCTCCCGTTGCGGAGCACAGGCTCCGGATGCTCAGGCTCAGCGGCCATGGCTCATGGGCCTAGCCGCTCCGCGGCATGTGGGATCTTCCCGGACCGGGGCACGAACCTGTGTCCCCTGCATCGGCAGGTGGACTCTCAACCACTGCGCCACCAGGGGAGCCCCCAAGATGTAAAATTTTTAATGCTTCATTTTGTTGTCTGTTTCATTGTTTACTAGAGAAAGGATTTCTTTGGTAAAAAATCATGTTGGAAAGAAAAATTGAACTTTAGATATTTTTTGATGTTTCAGGACGTAAGTATAACATGGTATAACTTGGTATATGTGGCTTTGGCAGCAAAAATTAATCAATCCAAAACCTCACAGAAGCAACTTCTGGCTGTTAAAATCCATAATGCGATAGGTCTTTTTCATGTGTTCCTCCTTTATCATATCTAGGCAAGGACTTAATAACTCAGCAGTGATAATAAAAGTTGCATTAAGAGGGGGAATTTTATGTATTTTGCTGTCATAATTTATAAAACTCTTAGAAATTTGAAGTTGTAGGTTCCAGATAAAGGCCATAAAAAGTGGATTTTTTTCTTATGTTTTTCTGATCATGGGACAGGACCAATAGCTCAGCAATGAATCATCCGTATTTTAGATATCAAAAGTGAAGCTATAGGGCTTCCCTGGTGGCGCAGTTGTTGGGAGTCCGCCTGCCGATGCAGGGGACACGGGTTCCTGCCCCGGTCCGGGAAGATCCCACATGCCGCGGAGCGGCTGGGCCCGTGAGCCATGGCAGCTGAGACTGCGCGTCCGGAGCCTGTGCTCCGCAACGGGAGAGGCCACAACAGTGAGAGGCCCGCCTACCGCTAAAAAAAAAAAAAAAGTGAAGCTATAGATTTTGAGCCCATTTAGGTTTTCTAATGTTCAGATGAGAGGAAAATGGACGAGCAAAACTTTGGGGTTGATAGCCCTATGTAATTATTTTGGAAGAGCAATGTTTGACATGTGTAAAATTCTCCAGAAAGTTGCCTTTAGACGTAAATCTTTTTTAGCCATGAGTTTCTGGATTTGTCCCTGATTTGCTAAGATAGGAGTTGCATATCTAATATGTAATCTAATATGGTTAAGTATTTAATATAGTTAAGCTTTGTGTTACCTTTTTTTTAATAATGATTTTTTTTAAATTAATTTATTTTTGGCTGTGTTGGGTCTTCGTTGCTGTGCGTGGGCTTTCTCTAGTTGCGGCGAGAGGGAGCTATCTTTGTTGCGGTGCGCAGGCTTCTCATTGCGGTGGCTTCTCTTGTTGTGGAGCACGGGCTCTAGGCGTGCGGGCTCAGTAGTTGTGGCGCATGGGCTTAGTTGCTCCAAAGCATGTGGGATCTTCCCCGATCAGGGCTGGAACCCGTGTCCCCTGCATCAGCAGGCAGATTCTCAACCACTGCGCCACCAAGGAAGCCCTGTTACCTTATTTTTTTAGTGGTTTTTCCTTATACTCCTTGCTCCCTGCCCCCAACAGCATATTAAGTCTTAACTACAAAAGGTACATTTAATTTTAGCTAGCTGGTTAGTTTTACTGAACATTTGTTCTTTGCAGACTGAGGGAGACAGATGGATTTGAATTCTAAAGTGGAATCTTGATTTAGTAGAAAAAATAGCCAGTAAAGTGATAGACGAGGTTTCCAGGCAGTTTTAATTAGGCGCAGCTGTGAGCAGGAATTGATGAGAAGGGCAAGATTTCGTGGCATAAAAGATGCAGCATTTCTCATGTTTCTTAGAGGTATTTAGGGGTCAGCCATGGTTATCGGTAATTTTTACGGAGTGGTCGTTTGGTGCCTATTCATGTTCTTGCCTACCCCAGCCAAACAATTACAGGCTACAGGTTTAAAATTAATGTCTCTGATCTTATAATCAAAGTATAGATGACACTGATTTCAGCTTCTTTGTTCACGTTGACTAAAGAAGTCATTGGAAGTACTGATCTAGGAGTGTGTTTGCAAACGGTGCCTTATTGTGTCTATTGCTTTCTGTTGTTTGTTTTGTTTTGTTTTGTTTTGTTGGGCATGTATGTGCACTGTCAGGTAGCATCTTTAGTCATTTGCTCATTCAGTAAATATTTATTGAGCATCTGTCATGTAACAGGTTCTCTGGTGTTTGGGATACACTAGGGAACAAAATAGACAAAGTTGTAAGCCATAATGAGAGAGTTTGAAATAAATTTGAAAAAGATGTTTTTCAACTAATATTAACTAATGTTATTGAGTGCTTACTACATGCCAGGTGCTGTGCTCTGTGCCTTATTTCAGGAGAAAGAATTCAAAACATGCTGAGATTTTAGTGCAGAAGATAAAGAGATGAATGAATATAAGTGTGCACCCTTGAGAAGTTTACAATCTATCAGAATCCCTCTGGTAACAATAATTATCTGTAGAACTTGTATTTTAATTGAGTATATGATTAGAATCCCTCCTGTGCACAATTCTGAGGATTGACAAATTTTGCAAACCGGGACTTCCTATGTCCCTAATGGGAGGTTGTTCGTCACACTCAATGTCAGGTGGCAGTAGTTAGGCTTATTGCATGCATTCAATCAAATGGTTACTATAGAGCAGTATTTTTTCACCCTCAGCTAGATGATTCTCTGCTGCGGGGGCTTCCCTGTACATTGCAGGATGTCCGTCCCTGACCTCTACCCACTAGATGCCAGTAACACCTCTGTACTTGTAACGACCCAAAATATTTGTCGGCATTGCCACACATCCCCTGGGAGGCATCAAGAGTCTCTGTCTCCCTAGACAGTCCGCACATCCTCCAGGAGGCAGAGCCAACTGCCGCATCATCCAAAGCTTAGCTTGTGCCACCCGCTCACACTCTTCCTACAAATGGGAAGTGCTTGAGCTACTCACACCTGATACTGGGAATACTCTCGTTAGACTGTGACCGTGTTTCTAGAGAAACCATTAAGTGCTTATCAGCAGTGGGGATAATGATCTTGGTCTGCTTTACAGAGCTAGAATAAACAGTGGGAATTACAACATTTTCATTATTAAATATATCATGAATTCAAATGGTATATATGGAAGGTATGTATTTTTGCGTAGAACTTTTGAATATATAAATTAAACTAAATTAAAAAAATATATTCTGTTATTCCACCAACCAGTTAAGAAATGGGTCCTTACCAATCCCTTTAAAGACCCCGGTGGCGCAGTGGTTGAGAGTCTGCCTGCCGATGCAGGGGACACGGGTTCGTGCTCCGGTCCGGGAGGATCCCACATGCCGCGGAGTGGCTGTGCCCGTGAGCCATGGCCGCTGAGCCTGCGCGTCCGGAGCCTGTTGCTGTGCAACGGGAGAGGCCACAACAGTGAGAGGCCCGCGTACCGCAAAAAAAAAAAAAAAAAAAAAAGACCCCTGCATGCTCCACAATTCAGCCCTCCCTCTCTCCCACGTAGGATACCACTATCTTGAATTTTGTGTTTGTTTTTCTTTTCTGTATTGTTTTATAGTATGCACACAACTCTAAACATTACAGAGCTCAGTTTTGTGTGTGTGTGTTTTGGTTTTTTTTTTTTTGTGTGTGATACGAGGGCCTTTCACTGCCGTGGCCTCTCCCGTTGCGGAGCACAGGCTCCGGACGCGCAGCTCAGCGGCCATGGCTCACGGGCCCAGCCGCTCCGCGGCATGTGGGGATCTTTCCAGACCGGGGCAGGAACCCGTGTCCCCTGCATCGGCAGGCGGACTCCCAACCACTGCACCACCAGGGAATGCCCCAGTTTTGTGTGTTTTAAGACCTTATTATATAAATGTAGTATGCCATATGTAATTCTTGTGACTTGCTTTATTTTCTGCTCCACATGTGTTACATGATTCTTCCATGCTGATGTGTGTAGCTGTACTTCTGTTTTCACTGCTGTGTAAGTATATGAATACATCACAGTGTATCCATTTTGTTGATGAATATTTGTTTCCAGTTGTTTTTTTTGTTGTTATTGTAAACAATGTTGCCGTAAATGTTCTTGTACTTGTCATCTGGTGTTAATGTGCAAGAGTTTGTGTAGGGAATTAGGCAGGAGTGGATTGCTGTATTGTAGGCTATATGCATGGAGCAGGCTGAAGGATGGCCCCTAAAGATAATAGGTCCTAATACCTGGAACCTATAAATGTTACCTTATGTGGAAAGAGGATCTTTGCAGGTGTGATTAAGTTAAGGATCTTGAGCTGGGGAGATGATCCTAGATTATCAGGTGGGCTCTAAATGCAGTCACAAGTGTCCTTAATAGAGGAGAGGCCAACGGAAGTTACACCGAGCATAAGAGGAGAAGGCCCCGTGATCACAGAGGTAGAGATTGAAGTGATGTAGCCACAGGCCAGGATGCCAGCAGGCACCGAAAGATGGAAGAGCCAAGAAACAAACTCTTTCCTAGAGCCTCTGGAGGGAGTGCGGCCCTGCCAGCAACACCTGGAATTTGGCCCAGTGATACTGATTTTAGACTTCTGGCCTCCAGAACTGTGAGAAAATAAATATCTGTTGTTTTAAGCCACTAAGTATGGTGATTTGTCATAGCAGCCACCAGGAGCTAAAACAATTCTTTATTTTTTTTCATTTTCATTTTAACTGGACAATACCAATTGTTTTCTAAGGTGTCTGTACAAATTTATGTTTCCACCAGAAGTGTCTAAGAATTACTATTGTTTCCCATTCTTCTCAGTAGTTTGATTCTTTTGCATTTTACCAGGAGATTTTTCTAAGCAATTTTATAAAATGTAGTACAAACTTAAAAAAATTTAGTTCAGAATGCAAAAACAAACAAAAAACGACACTAATGAGAAGGTAAAAATGTTGATATTGAATACTGTAGTAATGTAGAGAAGGGGTTTGGTTAAATTAATACATATGCTACAGATACTGTGTTATATGTATTATTTCTCTTGCCTCGTCTCCTAACCACTAAACTTAATATTTTCTGCACACATTCTTCCTTCTCCTGAAAATAATCCAGTGATTCTTTGGTACTCATTACATGATTTGGCATGCTTTTTAGGTTTCTGTTTTTACTCTATCCCATGTTAAATCTTTTTGGCTAAACATAAGTTGGTAAAATAGTATTTTGTGGGGGGAGGCAGTAACTATAACCTAGCTGCTCAGGAAGATAGTATATTTGTGCATGTATTTTGAGGGAACAGATGTTTAGTCATCAATCCCAGAAAATGTTATCATGCCCTTGTCTCATGAAGTATATTGTTTGATGATAAACATATTGCACATACTAACAATAATTGTACCTTAGGGATGAATTGCATTTGGCACTTTAAAAAGTAATTTTAGGGCTTCCCTGGTGGTGTAGTGGTTGGGAGTCCGCCTGCCGATGCAGGGGACACGGGTTCGTGCCCCAGTCTGGGAAGATCCCACAAGCCGCGGAGCGGCTGGGCCCGTGAGCCATGGCCACTGAGCCTGCGCGTCCGGAGCCTGTGCTCCGCAACAGGAGAGGCCAAGACAGTGAGAGGCCCGCATACCGCAAAAAAAAAAAAAAAAGTAATTTTAAAATGTATATCCTCATTTGATTAATTTGTTTGTTCTTTTGTTGTGCTCCTTAAGGGTAAGCATTTAAGCAAATATATTTACGTAGGAAACTAGATTAATCATAGTTGTTTTTACACACTTTTGAGAGTCTATTAGCAAAATTAAGTTTTTATTAAAGTTTCTATTAGCAAAATTAAGTGGCTAATTGAGGTGATTTAGCTAGTCTTTTTAAAGACTGCTCTCTTTAATAGAATCCTAACATTTGAAGAAGAAATCCTTGTGTGTCATTTACATTACAAGAACTGTAATAAAGAGCCATCCAGTTTCTTCTTGATTGTGACCAGTGGAGGGGCTCTTAGAACCTCTTAAGCTTTTGGTTTTGGCAAGCTTTTTTTTAAAAAACAGTTTTCTCATAAAAATTTGGGAAATTGCCCCAAAATATTGAAGCAGACAGAATTGCATAATGAACCCCTATGTACTCATCACCAACTTGGACAATTTTCAGCTCAGGGCTGACTTGTTTCACCTATGCTGCCACCTATTTCTCTTTCCCATATTATTCCCATATTATTTTAAAGTAAATCCATGACATCCTATCACTTTATCCATGAGTATTTCAACATGTATCTAAAAGATGAGGACTCCTTTAAAAAAACATAATCATAATATTTCATATCTTTAAAAATTAACAATATTTCTTTAATATAATTAAATACGCAGTCAGCATTCACATTTCCAATTGTGATTGTGCTAATATTTTTAAAAGGTTGTTTGGATGAGGATATAAATAAGGATATAATGTTTTTTAAACTACATATTACTTCTCCTTCTCTTCTCTTTTTTTTTTTCCTCTCCCTTGCAATTTATTTGTTGAAGAAAGTTGGTTCTTTGTCCTGTTGAGTTTCCTATGGTCTAGATTATGCTTATTGCACCCCCTTGGCATAGTTTAACATCTTTTTTCTGTCCTCTCTATTTCCTGTAAATTCATATTTGAATCTCACTTCTAGACCACAGTTCCATCATGTTTAAGTTTGTTTTGTTTTTCCTTTATTTTTTGGCAAGATTGCTTTACGGGTGGTAGTGTATATTTTCATCATTAGGCACATAATGTCAGCTTATTTTTGCAGCTGCTAAAGCTCAATGCCTAGATCTAGTACACTGAGATTGCAAAATGGTGATAGCCTGTCATTCCTTCATTTATTAGCTGGAATTCTTCTATACAGAGAAGTTTTCTTTTATCAACTGTTTGCTTACCTAGGTGGACAGGTTATATAAGAAAGGCAGGGTAAATGATTGACTCTTTCCCTATATTAACCAGTTTACCAAAAATAGGGTTGGTTTGCCAACATCCTCCAATGGTGGGTTTTTAAAAAAATATTATAAATTTGTGGATTTAAATGTATTTGATGTGTTTCTGTCCATTGAACTTACTGTCCTTACTGGCTTGGCAGAATTATTGATTTTTAAAATGGACTGTCCTTTTTCCAAAGAAGATATGTGAATGACCTTATGAAAAGATGAAAAGCTTATGAAAAGATGCTCAACATCATTAGCCTTCAGGGAAATGAAAATCAAAACCACATGAGTTACCACTTCAAGACCCCTTGGATGGCTCTAATCAAAAGACAGCTAATAACAAGTGTTAGCAATAATGTGGAGAAATTGAAATCTTTATACATTACTGGTGGGAATGTAACATGGTGCAGCCACTTTGGAAAACAGTTTAACAGTTCCTCCAAAAGGTAAACAGTTACCATATGATTTGGCAGTTTCACTCTTATGTTTTCATCCCTCTTGGTTATAAAGCTATGTCCATACAAAAACTTGTACTTGAATATTCATAGCAGCATTGTTCATAATTGCCAAAAAATGGAAAGAACTTGTGTCCATTAACTGATGAATGGATAAATAAGATATGGTATATCCATTAAGTGGAATATTATTCAGCAATAAAAAGGAGTGAAGTACTGATACATACTACAACATGGACGAATTTTAACCAGTATGCTAAGTGAAAGAGGGCAGTCACAAAATACCCCTCAGTATGATTCCATTTCTATTAAATGTAAAGAAAATAGGTAAATCTATAGCAACAGTAGATTAGTGATTGCCTAGGGCTGAAAGATTTGGGGGGACATGGGGAGTGACTGCTAATGGGTACAGACTTTCTTTTGGAGGTGATGCAAATGTTCTAAAATTGTAATGAATGCACAACTGTCAATACGCTAAAAGCCATTGGATTGTATACTTTAAGTGGATGAATTTCATGGTGTGTGAATTACATTAAAATAAGCCTTTTTATAAAGGTCATTATATTAAAAAAAAAAAAAGGACTACCCAGAGTCATCCAGAGAGCCTGCTTTAGATGCAGATTCCGGGGTAATCCTAGACCTTTTGAAACAATGTTTATAATTGGATCCCAAGAATCTTTTTTGAAGAGTAAATACATCCAGGAATTCTGTTTGAATTATTATCAAGTTGTTTGTTAGGCTGTGCATCCCAGTAACTTCCTGTTTCTGCCTCTCCTGGAGCAATAAGGGACGAGAGTAAGTCTTCCTCTTCCACATGACAGCCCTTGAAACTTATGAAGGCAGCTCCCCCTTCCAACTCACCTTTGTAGGCCACGCATCCCTAGTTCCTTACCATTTCTCATGTGACGTGATTGCCAGATTAGTCAAATCACCTCCTCTGGACACCCAGTCTGTTTAAGACCTTTTAAAATGAGGTACTTTGAACAGGATATTCCAGTTATAGTTTGACCATTGCAGAATATAAATGGGATTATTACCTCCCTTGCTTCTGACACTGAAATTCTACTAATGTATTAAGATTATATTAACATTTTTAAAAATGGTGGTGGCTCAAATGAAGCATGTGTTTAATTCAAACCTCCTTTACCCCACCCTCAGCACTCCCAGGTTTTATCTAGTTGGGTCTTCCTTATAGGGTTATCTGGAAAAGTTCCCTTTCTTGGTGGTGACCTGGTCCAAAATAAGGAAGCATCTTTAATGTCCTAACAATTATTTAGCAGTTTCAAGTTTTTCAGAGCACTCCCTATACATTATTTCCTTTGACCTTAACAGTGTAAACCCGTCATTTTATAGATGTAGAAACACAGACTGAGAGAATTTAAGTAAAATGCATAAGGGGAGAGTTATTTGCAGAGGCTGGGCTAGAAACTAGTTTCCTTAACTCAGTGGTTTGTAATCTTGGCTGCACATTGCATTCACCTGTGGAGTTTAAAAAAAAACAAAAACGAAAACTAGGTTCCATCCCTAGATATTTTGAGTTAATCGGGTTGGGGTGGGACCTATTCGGTATTATTTAAAAGCTCTCAAGGCAGTTCTAATGTTTAGCCAGGGTTGAGCAACTGCCCTAACTCATATCCTCATGTTCCCTTCCCTGTCACATATATTTTCTTCATCTAATTGAAATAGTCTTACGTGGAAGAGGAAGAATTATTTTCCATTGCTCCAGAAGGCAGAATCACAATTAGTCCAAGTGAGAGAAGGTTACTCAGATGTACAGTGGGAACCAGATGTACATCTTAAGAGAATTATTCTTGGAATTTATGTATCTTCTTATTCATTAATTTATCAAACTTTTATTTGCCAGACACTGTGCTAAGCTCTGGGGGTACAAATATGAATAAGACATGGTCTCCCCCTTTCAGAGCTCACAGTTGAAAGGGGGGATAGATTTAAATAACATTATAGTAGAGTGCGGTATGTGTTACACATATTGGGAGCTCTATAATTTCCTTCTTTGTTATATTTTTGTATTTGTAAATTGTCAACAGTGATTTTCTTACTAAGATATATTTATGCTAAGCATTTGGTGAATATGTCACAATGATAGTCTTTACATTAAGTACGTAATTCAAGCAATAACAGGTAAAGTTAGTCCTTGCATAGATATCTTGTTTTAAATACTCCTAATAATAAAATTTATAGTGTTGAAACCATTTTGAGAGTTCATTTCTACATCTTTCTCCAAATTTTATTTTGTTGATTACTAAGCATAGGAAGATGATCTGTATTGGCTTTGTCAAGATATTGTGTTGGTGAAAAAAATGATTTTGTAACAGAGAAATTTTTAGATTTGAACTCTATGCCTCAGATCAGCTTTGAAGAATCACTCTATATACCACTCACTACATTTCCTTTATGGACATCATTTATTAAAAACAAATCATTGATACATTTCCTATTGAAATACCAGACACATTTATCCTTAGAGTTTGTATCTGACCCTCTGATAGAGGTATCTGACCCTCAGATAGAGGTATATCCTGGACAATACGGGAACACCAAAAAGTTATTCTGGGGAGGGGAAGAGGGAGGAAGAAAAGAGGGAGGAAATCAGAGTTTTTCAAAGTTGGCGGTGGAGCAGAGCTGGATTCTGAATGATAGGTAGGATTTAGACTGAGTGGTATGGACATTCAGGCCACATCAGCAGGGAGATGGAAAAATGGGACCCTGATCATGGAACATGACAAAAGATGAAAACTGGGCAGGGACAGGACAAGATGGAACTTCTATGAAAAAGAATCTGAACAGTGATTTCTTATATGTGGGAGTCCTCAGAGTCCTAACAATCCTGCTCTCAAAAGCAGTTGGACAGAGATCTGGGAAAAATCACCATGTGCTGGAGAAAGCTTTATAAGGGCTGAGCCACAGCTAATTAGTCTGGTGACAAGTCAGGGTCCACTCCTAGTTTTGGCACCAAGCTAGGGGCTAAAACTCATGAGTTAAAGTGTGAAGTTTAATTGTGGTTATCATTTAAGACCCTTAAAGCCCCTTTTATTTTATTTTATTTTTTTAAACATTTTGAAAAATTTTATTTATTTTTGGCTGCATTGGGTCTTCGTTGCTGCACGCGGGCTTTCTCGAGTTGTGGCGAGTGGGGGCTACTCTTCGTTGTGGTGCACGGGCGTCTCATTGCAGTGGCTTCTCTTGTCGCGGGGCACGGGCTCTAGGCGCGTGGGCTTCAGTAGTTGTGGCTCGCGGGCTCTAGAGCGCACGCTCAACAGTTGTGGTACCCATGTGTAGTTGCTCCCCAGCATGTGGGATCGTCCCTGACCAGGGCTCGAACCCATGTCCCCGGCATTGGCAGGTGGATTCTTAACCATTGAGCCACCAGGGAAGTCCAAGACCCTTTAAAAAAAATAGGTGATGTTGAGAGTTTGAACATGTATTTCCAAGACTGGATAAGGTCATGCAGCTTCAGGGTCTAATTTAATTGATAAGGGATCCACTCTTGATTTAGGCTTTCGTTTTAGAGATAGAATTCCATCCTTCTATTCGTGATTCATTTACTTTGTTCACATGAAATCTTTCTGATCTTTGAGTTGCCATATGCAATTCAATTTGGCCATGATTGCCATCTTCATAATGTAAAAATGGTAGGAAAATCTGTAGAAGGGTTTAAAAACTCACTCTAACATTTGAGAGGGTTTCGGTATTCTATAGACTCTACTGAAAAGTTTTGTCCTGGGCTTGTGAGTCTGGCCAGTTGATCTGCTTTGGAATAATCCAGGTATAAATTCCTTTTATGCTGACAGGTTCATATAATGAATTGAATCAGTTAATGTGCCGTACTAGAGAGTATAGTAATTTATTTGCAGCTTGAGTGATCCTGAGTTTTAAATATCATTTCTTTTTGGAGAGTGAAACGTTTTATTGTTTACTGATAGTTCCCAGCATCTGTGGTGGTCTGTCCCATCCCACCACCAGTCCTTCAGTGAGAGAAACTGCTGCCAAAATTCAATAGATGGGACTAGTGAATTGATTTAAGGAAAGCACTTCCTATGGTACTTGTGATTGTTCTTTGTCAGATATGTCCCCCAAATGTTGATTATATCAATTGTGTCCCTATTTGTTTGACTAGCAGTTATTTAAAGGTAGCGTTTGCTTCTGTAAAATACCGGCTCTAGTTAAGACTGCTTTTCTTCAATATAAACTATTCAACTTGTCATCACTATTTCTTTTTTTTTTAAACAGAGGAAAAAAACCCTCATGTTTCTATTACCACAAATACCAATGACATTTCAAAATTGAGTAAGCATGTTTTACATAGTCCTTTTTATGGGGCATATACAGTTTTGGTTTTTTTTCCGGTACGCGGGCCTCTCACTGTTGTGGCCTCTCCCGTTGCGGAGCACAGGCTCCGGACGCGCAGGCTCTTCGGCCATGGCTCACGGGTCCAGCCGCTCCACGGCATGTGGGATCCTCCCGGACCGGGGCATGAACCCGTGTCCCCTGCATCGGCAGGCGGACTCTCAACCACTGCGCCACCAGGGAAGCCCCATATACAGTTGTTATGCTCCTTTTTATTGTGTAGTTTTAATTATTTTTTATTTATTGCATAATATTCCATTGTGATATGTTATAATTTAATTGAACCCTTCTGAATATTGAGATTGCTTCCACTTTTTCCACTATAATAAGACTGCAGTGAAAATCTCTGTGCATTTTTATTTCTGGAATGTTTCTTCAGGATAAATTCTTGAAAATGGGATTACTTTCTGTTTCTTTCAGAGGTAGGAGATAATATATCTTTTAGTGTCTATCTTGACCCTTTTAGAGGATTACATCTCTGCTATTCTGAAGAGCAAAGTAGATGGAAATTGAGATTAACATTTAGGGGAATATTGTAGTTCATTCCCTAATCTTGATTTTTCTACTAATTATTAGTCTAGTTAATTTCCTTATGCGTTTATACAGTATTCTCTATTACTTGAAAAGCCTCTATATTCTTATTCTCCCTACCATATTTACTTGAAATGCATGTTGGCGTTTTACATTTCTCATCATGGCTGACAGGTGTATGTTCTGTGTTTTCCCAAATGAAAAAAAAATTGGCTAAAAGATGATCCTCTATACTTCTTCTTTTTTTTTTTTTTTTTGCCGTACGTGGGCCTCTTACTGTTGTGGCCTCTCCCATTGCGGAGCACAGGCTCCGGACGCGCAGGCTCAGTGGCCATGGCTCACGGGCCCAGCCTCTCTGCGGCATGTGGGATCCTCCCACATGGGAGGCGCAAACCCGTGTCCCCTGCATCGGCAGGCGGACTCTCGACCACTGCGCCACCAGGGAAGCCCTATAGTTCTTTTTTTAAAAAATATTTATTTATTATTTATTTGGTTGCACCAGGTCTTAGTTACGGCAGGCGGGTTCCTTAGTTGCAGCCTGCAAGCTTCTTAGTTGTGGCATGCTGGCTCCTTAGTTGCAGCATGTAGGCTTCTTAGTTGTGGCATGCATGTGGGATCTAGTTCGCTGACCAGGGATCAAACCGGGGACCCCGGCATTGGGAGCGCAGAGTCTTAACCACTGCACCACAGGGGAAGTCCTGATCCTCTGTACTTCTTATGTCAAATATTGGAGTCTTGTTCAAAGCCAGATTTAGCTGGCAAAGAATATTTTGCCTACCTTCTCTTAGCTTTCCAGAATGATTGTTGTTTAGCTTAAAAATATGTATGTCATGTATGATAAAATTATATTAAGGCTACGAATTGCTTTGAGTGTCGTTCCCTTAATCGGGGTGACTTCAGCATTATCACCAAAGTACAGTTAGCAAACCTGTCTTCTGATTAAGGGTGACAGGGATCTTCCCTTTTCCTTAAATAGCCTTTTTCCTTTTTAAAGAAAAAGTATTAATTTTATAATGACATTACAGTCTTTTATCTTGGTCAAGAGCCATTACTAAGAGCAGTGGTTTTATATGAGGATATGAGACAAATCATTTAATATTCATAAATACCAGAATAGATCCTCCATAGCTGACTTACTAAAACCCAAAGGTATGATATCTTTATAAAATGATTTTAGGCCATGACCTTCAAACTTTAGAATTCTTAAAAACAGCAGCATATCAGACAGTTCTTAGTTTTCATAAGGCCATTGAAATGGATAATGCTGAGTAATCTAATGGATTTCTGAAAGCATAGTGTGCTTTAGATACTGTTAAATCAATAAACATAACAGTCACTTAAGCGTGTATATTATATAATATTTTGTTAATTATATTATAACTCAAATCCTTTCAGAATATTTGTCTTTCAAGTGGAATGCCAAAAATATAACTGAAGTGCTTGTAAAAATAGAACCATCAGAAAAATACAGAAGTATAGTATATATTTTTTCAGATAATCTTAATATTTGGAGTTAGCTACAGATTCTGTCATATACATCATTTTATGAACCATGAAGTATCGTATTTCAGAAGCACTTATGTTTGAGATTGGTAATAAAACTAAATATCTGGGTTTAATATTACTGAATTGTTCTTTGATTCTTGTGTCCAATAAAAGCCTGTATTGAATTTTTTAGTAGTTGCTTCATATAACATAAGTTGCCGCTCAGTGTAGCATAAGTAAAAATGTATTTGGAGCACATATGTATTTAATTAATTAATTAATTTAAAAATAATTTTTTAAAATTAATTAATTAATTTATCTTTGGCTGCGTTGGGTCTTCGTTGCTGCGCCTGGGCTTTCTCTAGTTGTGGTGAGCGGGGGCTACTCTTCGTTTTGGTGCGCGGGCTTCTCATTGCGGTGGCTTCTCTTGTTGCAGAGCACAGGCTCTAGGTGCAAGGGCTTCAGTAGTTGTGACACGCAGGCTCTAGAGCACAGGCTCAGTAGTTGTGGCACATGGGCTTAGTTGCTCTGTGGCATGTGGGATCTTCCCTGACCAGAGCTCAAAGCTGTGCCCCCTGCATTGGCAGGTGGATTCTTAACCACTGCGCCACCAGGAAGTCCATATATGTATTTTATATCAAAGAGTTGTATTGGGTAGAGATCACAAAATCAGTATTGAAAAGCATTTAAAAAAATGCAACAAAATTTATTTGTTTAGATCTTCATACCTTGAGATGATCAAATTTAAAATTTTTTCATTTTTCACAACATTAAAAGTATCTCAGTCTTTGGTTGTTGATCGTAATGGTGGAAGCTGGTTACTGACTTTTTTGGGGAGTGATCTTAAAAAAAAAAAAAAGTAATCTAGCTTCCTTAGATACAATTACTTAAGGGTAGATGGTTGCCCTTGAAATGTGATCGTTTTTAAAGGAATTTGGAGTTATTTTATCTGCTGTCATGCAAAAAATAATCAAAAGGGTAATTTGTGTTTGATGAATCGAGACAAAAGGGTAGGGAAATACAATTTGTATGACTTAATGATAAAGGACATTTAATCAATCATTATTTGATACTGTTGTATTAAAAACTAAATTAAAATGTCCCTAGTTCTTATTTTTAATAATATAATTTGCAATATTGCTTTGCCCAATGATACCTAGTTGAATACAACCATAGCCTGATTAGAACTGTTTTAAATTTTATTTTAAAATTGTCATATGGTAGAATTGACGTTTTTGGGGGGAGTGGGTGTGCAGTTCCATGAATCTTAACACATGTATAGATTCACGTAACCACCAGCACAATCAGGATATAGAACAGTTTGTTTGCCTCCTCAAACTCCCTCATACTATCCCTATATAGTCACACCCTGCCTGTACCCCAGCCTCTGGCAACCACTGATCTGTTCTCTATCACTATAGATTTTTTTTTTCCAGAAAGTCATATAAATAGAATAATGCAGATGGAACCTTTTGAAATTGACTTCTTTCACTCAATAAAATGCCATTGAGATTCACTGAGGTGGTAGATATCACTGGTTCATTTCTTTTTATTGCTACGTTGTTGGTTGAAATTTTATGGCATTTGGATATTATTTCTGATCTCACACACTAGGACTGAAGTTTGAATTGGTTACTTTTTAAAACAATGAATATTTTTTCAAATCAGTTAAATGAGATACATACGTAGTTAATTTTTTGAATTGGAATTTGTTTTCAAACTGAACATTTTTTCAGTTCAGTTTAGCGACTTGCATGTATAGCTAAGCTAGGCAGCTACAGGGTTTACATTTCTCTGGAAGTTCTTGTTGTTTTATTGGGCTAACAGTTTTAAGGGCAAAATTTGAGATTAAAAAAAATATTTTGCAGGTTTATGAGAGAAATAAAGTGACCTATGACCCTTTAAAATTTCAGTGCCAATGACTTGACAGAATTTTCTTTGCTTTTATTCCAAGCCTCTCCCCACCCTGACTTTCTGGTCTACTGAGAACCAGACACCTCTGGCGCCTGATAATCTGCTTTAATGTGCTTGTTCCAAGAGTGGCCTCTTATTTGTTGGTTACAACAGTCTGTTCATTTTAACTTAGTCACACTTATATGCGTAAATTATTTGCATCATGAATTTAGTTTGATTCTTTATCTTCATAGCTGTTTCCTTTCCTAGTTGATTGAGGATTTAATGGTTTTATCATTTCCCCAGCTGCTGAAAATCTCAAGGAGGTCTCCTGATACTTGTATGTTCTTGGTGAGAAAATAGGGGTGGATCCATTATCAGTATGAACTGGATAAATCTATACCATGTCACCAATTGAAAGAGTGGATTAGCAGTAGTAAGAATGGAGTGTTCTTCAAAATCAAAGAATAATAAATAATCATTTATTAGTTGGTATATTAGATCTTGAAGATGAAACTTGTTCTGTTTTCACTGACAACCTACCTGGTAATAGAAGTTAGAGACATAGATTTATAACCTGAGCATTGAATAAATATTTACACCTCAACTTTCTAAAATAAGCTACTCAAATTAACTTTTGACCTCCACACTTAATTATTTTCATGATTTGGGTTCTAATCTCACTTTTAATAGGAGCATTAGCAGAAGTGCCAAGGAGAAAAATCTCTATCAGCAACCTGGCTTTGGCCACAATTAAAAGATTTTTTGATGTGGACCATTTTTAGATACCATTGGATAGATTTGCTTCCATAGATGAGAGCAGTGGTGAAAGCAATACATACCAACTTTTCTATTGGTTCTTTCCTTAGATTTTAACATTTGAGACCAAGAATCCGACGGAATTAGCAGAACGTTTGCGCTCAGTTTGTGGGAATCAGAGCAATGCGTATGCCCGCCTGCTGGAATACCGCCTGAATGCCTTGCGAGGACTGTGGAATGCCCAGCGCCAGCTGGCCTTGGAAGAACAGCATGAAAGGGAAAGTTCAGGTGACGAAGAAACTTTGGCCCTGCTCAAACGCCAGGGCTTGTTGCAGCAACCCGAGCAAGCTCCCTTCACGTCAAGGATGGGGCTCCTGCTGGTCTTCCCCCTTATTCAATCCCAGAGTAGAACAGACCCCTCTCTCTGTAACATAACTGCTGAGGTGCTATTGAACTGCCTTCGCGACTGCCAGCCTTTGAGCTTGACCAAGGAGCCTGCTGACTGTCTGAATGGAATTGAAACTTTGCTGTGCTCTTGGCTAGAGGAGACTTCTGACACAGGCCGACACATCCCACATAAGCAAAAAGAAAATGCTGCTGCTGCCCTGGTGGCTTTGGCATGTGCCAGGTAAGGAAAATCAAAGGTGCCAACTGGTGACCTTGTGATGGCTGCTTCCTGGGTTGGGTGAGTGAATAAGAGGGCAAGCGTATTTGTTGGAAGTCTCAACATTCAGAAGTCCTTCTTCGTTTTCAGTATTGAATTTTGCAGCCTTGACAATGCATAAGATGCTTCCACCAAAACTTGGTACCAGGAGCTGGAGTTGAAACCCAAGTTCAAGTTTTTGCTTTCTGTTATACCATGATAACAGCTTAAACAGTTTAAAATGGAGAATCAGCACTTGCCATTGTCTACTCACCCTTAGATGGTTACTGTTTTACATCAGGTAGTTAGTAGAGGATGTTGTATCTGTATTTCTCCTGGAAGGACAGTCAAAAAATATGTAGAGCTTTTAATTTTTTTTTCCTGCATGTCTGTAAGGAGTATGTCAGTGAGTGAATGGGTTATTACTCACCTGAACTCAGTCACACAGACTTGGTCACAAATTATATTTCTGGACCTTGACGCTTGGCTCCATCAATTTAACTGAAAGATCTCTCTGTGTGTAGCAAGATTTAATAGTGTACTGTCCTTCATTTGTAAGTTGATGTTACTGATGTACTGTCAATAGGAAATGTGCTTGGAGTTACTTTTCCAGGAGAGGATTTCATACATTCTCCTGCCCAGTAAACTGTATGATCACTCTCACATATTTGTGAGAAAAAGTTTCACTACCTTTGCTTTCTTCTAACCTAATTGTCTAGGGACCAATTAGGACCGCGGTCTGATAGATTAGTGTCACTAATCTCTCTCCCTTCATAATTTTTTCTTTGATTGAGTTATTCCTTTTGTTAGCAAAGAGAATGTGGAAAAGTTCTTCTTGGAGGATTATGAAGTTCCTAGCTATAAGACTCCTTTCCCTATTTTTATGGTTTCAAAGTTGACCTTCAAATGGTTGAATCTGAAGCTATTTTTAAGGCACAATGGCAGCAGCATTTATTGTCAGTTTCTTTGCCCTCAGCAAACTGTCATAGCCTAGTTTTAGATCCTTGAAGACTGTGGTTGATTATGGAAATCCTGACATGAGCTTAATTCTGGAGACATTATTGGGTGGTACTGAAATAAGTTTCCCTGTAAAGGCTTTATATTGGACTGATTTATTTTTTTTGGATATGCAGAAGACAGTTTTGAGCCCTAAATAGATTTGTTATTAATGCAAAAGTCCTACTTTGGGAAATTTTGCTTTTAGATAGTCCTATCTTTAGACAGATTTAGGATGTTTGGAATAATTATCAACTCTTTTTTTTTGTGTGTGTGTGTGTGTGATATGGGGGCCTCTCACTGTTGTGGCCTCTCCTGTTGCGGAGCACAGGCTCCGGACGCACAGGCTCAGTGGCCATGGCTCATGGGCCCAGCCGCTCCGCAGCATGTGGGATCTTCCCGGACTGGGGCACGAACCCGTGTCCCCTGCATCGGCAGGCAGACTCTCAACCACTGCGCCACCAGGGAAGCCCAATTATCAACTCTTTAGTTTCAAATGTTTTTAATGAACATGGGATCATAAAACTCACTTTTTTATTATGTACCCTAATTTAGTCTGAACCAAGAGAGAGTTATTGAAATCGCTTCAGGTACTTGAGATTCCAAATTCCGTTCAGCAGAAACATTGAAATGAGTGTTTTTTATTTTCTTCTTCTTGGGTGTGTATTTTTGTTTTTGTTTTAGATGGTGCCTACATTATTGCTAATATTAACACCTTGTTCTGGACTTTATTTACCTCAGTCACTTACTTTTCAGTGTTAGATCATCTCCTTTAATGAAGTTATTTAGGAGCATATTATTGAACTTTTGAGATTGATGCTCTCAAAGACAGAACAGCGTTTCCAAAAAAATATTTTGAAGATGTTCATTCATTTCAACCAACTAACATTTATTGAACATATCTGATGTGCCAGGAACCTTGCTAGGTCTTAGGGAAATAATGACTCATGGTGACTCATGGTCTCTAATCTTACAGTTGAGTGGATTTCATTTTGTCAGTCATTATTGCTCATTTACCACGTGCAAGAGACTCTACTAGGCAGTGCGGATACAGCAGTGAGCAAGGTAAATGGTTCCTAAAATTGCAAGGTTTACATGAGACTGAGAGAGTCAGACAACTAGCAACAAATGCATATATAAGATAATTTCTGAGAGGGATGTTCACTGTAAGAAGACAAATCAAGATATTTTAATCATAGAGAATGACTTAAGTGGAGGTGGGGGCCGGCATTAGCTAGAGATAACAGGGAAGGCCTTACTGAATAGGAGACATTTGAGCTGAGGCCTAGATGATGAGAGCCAGCCAGCCATGCAAAAAAGCCAGTGACAGGGAGTTCCAGGCAAGAGGAGCAGCAAGTGGCACAAATCTGATCCTCTTTCTGTGCTTGGGGTAGGACAGCAAAGTGAGCAGGGTGGCTGGAATGCAATGGTAGCAGGAGAGGGGCAGGAGATGAGAGTCCAGACCGTGTAGGGGCTTAGGAGCCATGGAAGGTGTTTCAATTTTACTATTTATTTATTTAGGCTGTGCCAGGTCTTAGTTACAGAATGAAGGACCTTTTTAGTTGCAGCATGCAGACATAGTTGCAGCATGCATGTGGGATCTAGTTCCCTGACTAGGGATTGAAGCCGGGCCCCTTGCATTGGGAGCATGGAGTCTTACCCACTGGACCACCAGGGAAGTCCCTAAATTTTACTCTTAAAATCTGAATCTGGCAGCTAATAATATCTTATATTTGGTTTAATGTCTTAAATGTTCCATTGTGCCTTTGCCCCTTTCTTTTAACCTCGTTGTACCCCAGGGAGGTATCCTTATTGGACAGATGAAGAAGTAAAAACCCATAGGAATTTGGTAACAGGACTGAGATGGTGCCGCTGGTGAGTGGCAGAGCCGGGTTTCAGAGCCTGTGGGTCCTGACTCTCAACTTGTGCTTTTATACTGTGTCTCCTGCCTCCCTGCCTTATATGGTTCTTTGGTTTTGATTCTTTGAACACCAGAGATAGTGAAAGGGGCAATTAAGAGGAGGACTCGGGCTTCCCTGGTGGCGCAGTGGTTAAGAATTCGCCTGCCAATGCAGGAGACACGGGTTCGAGCCCTGGTCCGGGAATATCCCACGTGCTGCGGAACAACTAAGCCCGTGTGCCACAACTACTGAAGCCCGTGCGCCTAGAGCCCGTGCTCCCAACAAGAGAACCCACCACAATGAGAAGCCTGCACACCACAACCAAGAGTAGCCCCCACTTGCTGCAACCAGAGAAAAGCCCACGTGCAGCAACAAAGACCCAATGCAGCCAAAAATAAAAAATAAATAAAATTTAAAAAAAAAAAAAAAAGGAGGACTCTAGGCCTTCTTGGTCCTGTGTTAGGTATTCCATTTCTTTTTGGGGTTTAGGCACGTGATACCTAGCAATTAAAGACTTGGCTAAGAGAATAAGGTAGCAATCTGAAGTCAACCCATCTGATACTGGCGATCGTTTAGCTCAGGAAATGTTCTTGTGGTGATTTATACTTGGGATCTGGCCAGGTAAGTCTCGTGCATCTTAAAATTACCTTCTTTTAGATCCTGCTGACCAAAGTATAGACTTCCCAGAGCCTCAAGCTTTGGGAACCAAAAGGAAATTGGGTCTTAGTGAGCTCTGCAAGCATTACGGTCACATACTGCACAGCAGGGGAAAGCAGAAGGGACACCTCTCAGCACAAAGTATTAATTTTTGAATGTTTTCCTCTTCAGTCATATTTAATGTGTGAGATGTTTATGTAAAATGGATGAACTTAACAAAGAGATTAAGAAATTAAGCCTAGAAATACTGCTACACTTTTAAATATAACCTTTTCCTATGAAATATCTCCTTCAGCTAGAGATCAACTTGATGATGAAACAGTATCAGGCATAATAGCCACACATTCTTTGTGCTTGAGCTTTATGTTTTGAACTTTTATGTTAGGGGAACATTATTTACCTTTGCAAATACAAGAAGAATATCATAACTGGCATGGTAAGAATCACGTCTATTTTGACATTTTGTACAACACATCTACTGATTGGCAGAAGCAGACTCAATTTGGAAGCTCCCCGTGTGGTTAATAAAATTGACATTAACAACCTTATTTGACGTTTCAGTTGTGATGATTTTCTGTTCCTTCCTTTTATTTTTAGGGGATCATTGAAAACTTTTGTTCATACAGTCCATCTATTACAGAAGCAGACAGATCTAGGGTCCCTGCCTGTAGCCGATGTGCTGTATAGGTAAGTTGTCACTTTGGATCCTCACCCTCCTTCTACACAAGGGATCCTTGTGCATAAAAGCTCTTTTAATAAGTAAATTGCTAAACTTTTTTTTTAATCAATTAATGACTCATTTTTAAATAAGTATGTTATTTTCATCTTAAGTAAGAATTTTGTTTCTTTCCTTCTTGGAAGGTTTTCCTAGAGCATGTTATTTTTCATTTTTTAATTTTTGTGGTAAAAAAAATGCAATAGCTTGTCATGAATTCTTATTGTAGGTTTCAAGATAATAAGATGTTAAGGTATAAAGAAAAAAGTGAAAGTCATAATCTCACTACTCAAAGATAACCACTCCTAATGTTGTGTGTGTTTTTCCTAGTTCATACCCCTTTCTCTCCATCCCACCCCTTCTCTCTATCTCTCTCTCAGATATGTATACATGTAAAATATATGCATTTTACACACAGCTACAATTTTATTATAACATTTCCATAAGCACTACTTCGTAATTTTCTAATTTAAAAATATACGTAGTGTTAATGTCTTTTCAGATGTATAGTATTTGTGTAGAACTATTTTAGTTTTCTGCTCTTTGAGATGTTAAGTAGACCTTTATCTTCTTGCTGAAATGGATAGTCTCGGTGTCTTTATGATTCTCTATCTCCCCTATTTAGGCTGTTGCTTTTGGAAGGGGGACCTGGATCCCCCTCCTGTTTGCTTGGTGGCAAACACATAGTATCATGGGGGTATGAAGACATGTTGCCTGCACCAGATAGCAACACTGGCTCCAGTTCTGAAAATAAAGGTAATGCAAGGGTTTTGGTCCTGTGATTGAAATTAAGATATGAAAAGAGTGGTTTTAGATAATTGTGGAAAACAATTTAGATATAACTCTGTATTCCTTTTAATTAAGAGCTCAAGGTTCCTATACACGGTAATCATTGTCTGCTTTATCAGTAAAAGTATAAAAGCTGATACTCGGTGAGGTAAGAAAATGGATAGGTTTTACTATCTCAAGGGAAAAGGATCATCCGTACAGTCCTGCCAAGGAAGCATGAATTACTTAAATTCCTAGGTATTTGAATTTGGGCATGGGAGCCTTAAGTCCACGAATAGAGTATCAGGTCTTGTTGCCTGATGCTGTTTCTTTTAGTAACTTATTGTGTGTGTGTTGGTGAACCTCCTGTCCTACAAGCCAAAAAAAAAAAAAAAAAAAAGAGTGTTCAAAGGAGCATGAATTGTTAAGTATCCCCTTTAAATAAAGGAGACTAGATTAAAATGTTTTTACAGTTTTACAGGTATTACATATCTGTTTATTCTGTGATCTCAGTGAAAATGGCAGAAGGTCTCTGAAATGACCTGCAGTTAACTGACTTACCAGGTGAATTAGGCCTCTATTCGCTTGGTAGATGTACTGACCGGTGCCGTGGCACACAAAACCCATGAGGCCAGTAGGCTCTTCTTAGAGTCTGTGCATTGCTGCTCCCACCTACGGAGTTGCAGGCTTGCCAAGAGTCTGCCTTGCTTCCAAACCTGTTTGTTATTGTAATTGGTACTTGTGATTATAAGTGATAAAATAGGAATTTAAAAAACCCTAGGGAATTATTTACATTTAGAAATGGAAGGCTTTTAGGGCTTCCCTGGTGGTGCAGTGGTTAAGAATCCGCCTGCCAATGCAGGGGACATGGGTTCGAGCCCTGGTCTGGGAAGATCCCACGTGCCGCAGAGCAACTAAGCCCGTGTGCCACCAACTACTGAAGCCCGTGCGCCTAGAGCCCGTGCTCCGCAACAAGAGAAGCCACCGCAATGAGAAGCCCCGCACCACAATGAAGAGTAGCCCCCGCTCACCGCAACTAGAGAAAGCCTGTGTGCAGCAACGAAGACCCAACACAGCCAAAAAAAATTTAAATAAATAAATAAATTTATTTTTTTTAAAAATGGAATGCTTTAGAATGATTCAACAAAGCCAATCTCTAAGAAATTGTATTCTCTAAGAAATTAGAGTGGGATTCAGAGTCTATTCTGCCCACCCCTTCTCACACTTTTGATGGGGACAGCTTTCCTAGGTAACTGTAAGGGAATGGGGTTCAGTGTAAGCAGTGGGCCATCCCCACACCTCTCATCCAGTGCCTGTGCCTTTTCACGGTCCACTGTTTCTTCCAGACAGTCATGTGAAAGTGGTGAGAGGAACAGAGGCAAGACTTCTGGATGTGAGTTACTATCTTCACTGACTCAACTAGAGTCAATAGGAGAAGCAAAAAGCCTCCAATGCCCAAGAAGTTCTTAAACATTATAGGTGGAAATTTATAAATTCATACAAAACCAAAACTCCTTTCTTTACTCTCTCCTTTTACTCCTTTTAGTATCTCCTTTGGAGTAATTTCTTACTGAGGATGATGGTATTAAGCTGATCTGTATGCTTTTCACTCTCTTGTACCTTTGGTTTTGCTCCTGGCTAGAGAATGTTTTTCTTATAAAAATTTAAAAAGTAGTCTTATTTAATTTTTAATATGTGGAAACATTCAACATACCCAGATGTTGAAAGCATACTACAGTAAACCCTGTATACCCATCACTCAGCTTCAACAAGTGTCAACTCTGGCCAATCTTGTTTTACTCTGTTACCTTGACTCTCACTCCTTGTCAGATCCATACTCAAAAGGCCTTGGCCTTAATCTAAAGAGTGATGAATAAATGTATATTTATAAGTTTTAAGTTAAAATAAAATGTTTAAGGAATGAAATTAATATTTTGAAAATGATTACCTACTTTTAACTGTTTTTTGAAGAACTAATAGGAACAAGTCTTGGTTATCTTGGATTAGTAGGCTGAATTTTTAAGATAACCACATACTGAGTACTAATTTGAGTGCTGTTACACTGGATTTCTTATAATATGGCAAATAGTAGAGAAACTCCACTTAAACATAGTAAGTGGATTGATTTTGAAAATAAAAACAAAGTTTTATTTGTAAGCTCTCTTATTAAGGTAAATTCTCTAGAATATGTTAGTAAACCATTTACTATCATTCAGAGAGATACTATTTGTTTTAAGCTTGGGGAAGATACCCCTGAGGGTAAACATACTTGCTCTTTTTAAATAGAAGTGATATTATACTTTTGTGCTGTGTCACTCCAGAAATTTAAAATTAGGATCTCTAGATGGAAAATCCACAAGGAGTAGATTTTAGTTCAATGTATATCATCAGTCTATCAACATAAAATCATTTGCCATTCATGGGGCCCTGGCTTTGTACCAGAGAGCAGTGTGGGTGTTTACCTATGTTGTCTCATTTAACCATCACAGTAACTCTTGAGGTACATATTATCTTCATCTTACAGATGAAGAAACTGAAGTTTAAAGAGGCCCAAGGTCAACTAATAAGTGCCCCAAACTCTTAAATCTCACACCTTTTTTATTACACAATCCTTAGCGAAAGTATTGTATGCTTAGTCATTTCAGATTGGAGTTAGGAATGTATTTTTGCTTTTCAAAAAAAAAAAAGGAAAACAAATCTTTGGCAGAGACTGAACCAGGTTCTTCTGCTAATAACTATCTGACCTCTTTCCCTGATCTTGGTCTCTAATCCTACCTTCATTTTGGAGTTTTGTTTCAGGTGTTCAAGCCATCTTCCCTGGAAGTCACGTTGAAGCACTTATTTTATTATTTTTATTTCTGGCAGTACTGTGCAGCTTGCAGGGATCTTAGTTCCCCGACCAGGGATCGAACCTGGGGACCGGCAGTGAGAGCACTGAGTCCTAACCCACTGGACTGCCAGGGAATTCCCAAGAAGCACTTATTTAAGAAATGGGAGATTATCTTTCATTCAGCCTCCTAATGGCTTTTTCATTCGAAAAAGCACGTTTATAATTTCATTAGAAAAAGCATGTATATAATTTACTTGTGAAAAAACGATTTCAGATGCTGACTTGGGACGCTGTGTCACGGCAGATGGTCTTTACCTGTATACTACTAACTCAGTTGGAAGAGGAGTAAGCAAATTGGGGTCTGGATTACATGGTACTCTCAGGTCAGTTGCATGGAACTTGCTGAATGATTTGGCTGGAACGTTTTCCTCATTACCTAAATCTGTGATGAAGACACCCGGGAGTGTGTGCTAACTCCCCATAGACTGATGAGTGACTAAACAAGTCTGAATGACTGGTTTTCTCTTATTGTCACTTTCTTTCTCTGGTTCTGTTAATGCATTTCAGCTTTGTTTTGACTCTATAAAGAGTTTGGTAGCCCTAAAATCATTGTTTCTAGCTTCTAGCCAGAAATTCCTCTGTGATCAGAATTTTTATATTAATGACTTCTCCATGTTGATAAATGGGTATTTTTCGAGTTAAGTCTTTTTGTTCTTGGATTTGACATTGGATCAGTGGTGATTTTTTTTTTTCATTTGGAATATAAGATCTATGAATTGCTGCCAAAAGAAACCACAGTTTGAGATCCTTATGTATATTCAATTAGACCGTTTCCCCAACTTTTTCTCCTCTCCAATTTGTTGTGGGAAATTAATATTTGCCATAGTTTGTCAGTCTCAAAGTTAATATAATATGTTTATTCTCCATCAGATGTTTTGCATACTTAGTTATTGAAAAGAAATTAGGAGGGAAATGTTGTTTTGTCTGTTGTAACTCATTGCAGGGTTTCAGACATGACCTGGTGACTTAGCCTGTATACCGTTTTTCCCCACAGAGGTTTTGTGTACTGCCGGAATGAGGAGCTGGAACCAGGATGGATTGCTTTTGGCAGTGGCAGTCTTCTCCACCGGCCTGTATCTTTTGACAATAAACCTCACTCTCTTTTCCAGGTCATTGACCAGAATACCCTTCAGGTAAACAGAACACCAAGGCTTTGTGTTTTATATTTTGACGACAGTAAGGGAAGTTTGTGACATCATCAGAAGGAATAATAACACAGCTGATATAGTTTCCTGCCGGAGTGACATCCTTTTAACTGTCATCGTTTGGGCATTCTGTTTTTTCTCTAATGTCTTAAGTTTTCCCACATGATCTGAGTGAATGTGCTCTCTAAGAGTTACTAAGGCCAACAAACTTTTTTTAGGATTAAAAAAATTTTAGAGAGTCAAAGATGGTATAAATCCCAGCTTTTTTTTTTTAACTAGATCTATTTTGGGAAGGCATTATCTCCCTATTCAATTTGTTCTAAACAGCCTTTCTGTGGGAATGGGAGCTTTGAAATGAGTTTAGATAAAATCATTGTGCGCTTGGGATTGAGCTCATCCTTGGTGCTCTTAAAGCGCTCTGTTATGGCACTTGCTATATTATACTGAAATCGCCTGCTGTTGTGTCGAACTCCTCCCCAAGACCACACACACACCTTTAGGTCAGGACCCTGTCTTACTCATCTTTGTGTCCTTAGAATGTAGCACAACATTTGATTGATAATTGATAATAACAGTGTCTCTCTTTGCCAGGCTGTGGGTTTGGCAATTTACATACACTTCCTCTCCTTATCTGTGAGGTGTGACTACGGCAGTTTCATCTTACAGTTAAGGCACCTGAGGCTAGGCACGTTGTAAGCACTCAGTAAGTGTTTGTCCTTCAATGAAGGAGTGAGCTTAGAGAGGTTAAGTATCTTGCCACACAATAATGGCAGCATGAGAACTTGAACCCATCTGCTCTAGAGTTTGAGCTCTTTATGCTACAACTTTCTGCCTTTCAGCCAAAGTCAAACTGAACGGTTAGAGTTACTATCTGTGGAGTGAGTGCCCTGAGAGTAGTCACATCCAGGACTTAAGTGGGATGTTACATCTTTTCTTGTCTGTCACTCAACTGTGCCTTTCCTGGAGAACAGTCTTGCTCACCTTTGCATCTGCAGAGCACATAGGAGGTGCTCAAAAATTGTTTGTTTTTTTTTAATTTTATTTATTTTATTTTTGGCTGTGTTGGGTTTTTGTTGCTGCACGCGGGCTTTCTCTAGCTGTGGCGAAGGGGAGCTACTCTTCCTTGCGGAGCACGGGCTTCTCATTGCAGTGGCTTCTCTTGTTGCGGAGCACGGGCTCTAGATGCGCAGGCTTCAGTAGTTGCAGCACGCGGGCTTGGTAGTTGTGGCTCACGGGCTCTAGAGCACAGGCTCAGTAGTTGTGGCGCGTGGGCTTAGTTGCTCCGCGGTATGTGGGATCTTCCTGGACCAGGGCTCGAACCTGTGTCCCCTGCACTGGCAGGCGGATTCTTAACCACTGCACCACAGTGGAAGCCCTCAAAAATTGTTAGATGAATAAAATAACTAATAGATGCCAAATTAACTTCATTTCTTATCAGTAATGCAGATAGATGAGAACATTGCCTGTTCTCATTTGAACAGGCAATTTGAAATAGCCTGGGGACTTAAACAGATGTTAAATCTTGGAACGTGGTTTACATTTGAAGTAATGTCAGTATCCTCTGTGCTTTTGCAAAAACTTTGATGCCCAAGAAAGCAGTGTTCTCACTAACTAGATTGGTGCGTTGGAACAATTTGTGGGTAGCTTAAGCCATTCAGTAGCTGTCAACTTTCTAGATGTCTTGGCATTACAGATTGCAAAGTGTGGTTATAGCAACTAAATGACTTTTTTAACTTTTGAGGTAGCAAAAACAAGTCTGGAAAAAAGTTCATATGAAATGAGTTCAGGGGTCTAAAGTAACCTTAGGAAAACTAGTGACCCACCCGAAGAGATGGAGTAACTGAAGGTCATTCTTACTGTCTCCTAAATACACCTGACCTTCTCTAATTATTTTTATTTGGGGATTTTCAGTCCTGTTTCTATTCTTGGATTTTTTTTTTTTAAACCTAGTCAGCAGTTCTCTTGATTCTCATTTTCTCTTATTTTAAGTGCTTTTCTCTGGCAGTAAAAATTAGTATGTAATTGCACATTTAATATGAAATATGCAGAACTTATTCATTACACTGAAACTGAAAGATGTTTAGTATTAGAAACACATGCTTCATGTCTAATACAGAGAATGGGTGTTTGTCTTTTTCCTTCTGCTGGTCGTGGTGAATTTCAGTAAGCCCTCACGTGCAAAGTGAGGATCTGTGTGTACCTTCATCTCTTTACTCCTTCTCCCTCTTCTCTGCTTTCCCTTTTGTTTTTTTCTCACCTTTGCTTTTTTCCTTCCTTCCATAATTATTAATTTCTGAGTTAGACTCTGAATTAGGTGCTGGGAATATAAAGATGAATAAGATATAGTTCCTGTCCTTTAAATATACTTAAGCCTTAAATTTATATACTAAGGGAATTTCAGAAAGTACTGTTTCTCTAAAACTTTGTTTTTTTCTTTTTTTTAACATCTTTATTGGAGTATAATTGCTTTACAATGTTGTGTTAGTTTTTGCTGTATAACAAAGTGAATCAGCTATATGTATACATATATCCCCATATCCCCTAAAAAACTTTGTTTTTAATAAGTGTTTGATAAAACACACGTGCATAGCAGATTCAAAGTGTTTAGTAATACTTTTTCCTATTAAAATGTAATGGGAATTAATCTCAGGAATCTTTTAATCTATTGCATGGCCCATTGTATGAACTCTTATATTTCTGTCATATAATTTTCATATATTATTCTTAGAGGTAAATGTCAGTTTTATTTTGACCAGGAGGCCTATTGAATTCTCTTCTTGGACTTAATGGCATTAATGATGAACTGATAGAATCAGAATTTACATGTCACACTAATGAAGTTTTCCTCCCTTTCATGTTCAGGTGTGCCAGATGGTGCCAATGCCAGCCAATCACCTCCCTGTGGGCAGCACTATGAGCACCGTGCACCTTTCTTCAGATGGTACTTACTTCTATTGGATCTGGTCTCCTGCCAGTCTGAATGAGAAAACACCTAAGGGACATTCTGTCTTCATGGACATTTTTGAACTTGTGGTAAGTTTCAGTTTCTCATTTTATGTCTTTGCAGAGACATTTTTTACTTGCTTTCTTTTTATAATTGGTTTACAAAGGACCTAAGAAACTTGGAGTACTTGTACAGTGTGTTCACTCTTGCCTGAAAATTGACTTCTCTCTTGGATGTCTTTGAAGATTTCTTTGTTTGGAGTTGTATGACACAAATAAAGGCAAGGTTTTTGAAGGTTAATCTAGCAACAGAGTGGAGATAAGGATAGTTAATGTATAGACAGTGGGCTTTTAAGTAGAAATGCTCATAAGCTTCTTGGAAATTTGGAACTAAATTGCACTAGCAAGATTGGGTCTACAGATGGATATTGGGAGTCCCCAAGAGAGATGACAGTTGATATTGTGAGAAGGCAGTCATTCATTCATTCATTAGATATTGGCTAAGTATCTACTGAGAACCAGGCATGGTGGTATCTAGGTGGTGGGAATACAGTGATGGGCAAGGGGGACAGGACCCTTGCTCAAATGGAGCTTGAATTTTTGCGGGTGGGTTGAGTTGTGGTGGTGGTGGAGAGACAAAACATTAACCATAAACAAGTGAACAGATACGTGGACAACATAATTTGAGGTAGTGAAGGAAAAGTAGTAGCTAACCAGATGAAGAAGTTGGGGAATAGGGAGGAAAGAACATGGTAGGAAAGGGAGACCACAAATGGAAAAGCTCTGTGGAGGGAGCGAGCATGTGTTTTATTGGAAAGGACAGCGGGCCAGAGTGGTTGAGTGCAGAGAGAAGAGCTTGGGGCAAAGAGAGACTGGAAACCATGATGGTCCAGATCTGCACTGTCTAATATAATAGCTAGTAGCCACATGTGGCTATTTAAATTAATCAGAATTAAATACAATTAAAACTTCAGTTGCTCAGTTGCATTAGCCACGTTTCAAGTCCTCAGTAGCCACATGTGGCAGGCTAGTGGCTACCATGTTGAACATCAAAGATAGAGAACATTTCCATCATTGAAGAAAGGTCTATTGGACAGCACTGGTCTAGATAATATTTGTAGAGACTTGTAAAGAAAAAATTGCCCCAAGCCAGGTCTGTGACAAAACCTTTTTATATAATGTAATTTACAACCTCCTTCTGGGAAGAAATTAGCATTCCTGAAGGAAAAAAAAAACACTGAAGCAATTTCTGATAAACTTTAATGGGGTTAAAACTTGTTCTGGGAAAGAAGTCATCCATCCTGCCAGTTAACTGTCAGTCTAGTAACCTTTAACTGTACATTCTTTTTTTTTTTTCTATCTAGTTTCTCAGTATTGTCAAATCATTATCTTTTCTTATAAAATGTCTTAGCCAGAGTGAGTCTTTGAATTGATCTGCTAGAGATTGTACTACTAGAAGATGCGTTCATAATTAAATTGTTAGAAATGCCTTTTTTAAAAAGTTGTTTTTAAACAGACCTAACGAGCTAGTTAAAAGATTTAGGTCTTTGTCCTAAGAATAATGGGAAAACATCAAAGAATTCCCCTTTCCCTTATATGCTTTTGTTAAATTAAAAAATATCTATATCAAAGAAAAACATGTACATGGATTAAAACTTGAGGTAGCACATCTAGGCTCATAATGAAAAGTGAGAGTCTCTTGCCCCATCCCTAGCATGTTCCTTATAGACAGTTACTTTAATGGTGTCAGCTTTTCCTTCTTCTGGTGGCTGCTTTCATATTTCTAAGTAAAAGGCTTATATTGCTGTTTCTTGGTTTACTAACCCTATATATATTGTGTGTGTGTGTGTGTGTGTGTGTGTGTGTGTGTGTGTTTTGTTTTTTTTGTTTTTTGCTGTGATAGATGAGCATTTGGCTCAGTTCATCCCCTTTCTTTCCTCCTTCTTCCTAATGTATTTATTTCATTCATTTTAATTCCTCTTTGGAGGAGAATATCTTTGTAACTTATAGTTAACCTTTTATTACTTGTTCCTCAGCTCTAGGTAGTAGTAGTGTCCCTTCCTGCACGAACCCGTGTCCCCTGCATCGGCAGGCGGACTCTCAACCACTGCACCACCAGGGAAGCCGTATTCTTCTTTTTAAAGTATGATGATGGCATTGTGATTATATAAGAAAATGTCCATATTTTTAGAGATGTGTAGTGAAGTATTCAGAAGTGGAATTACATGATGTCTAGGACATGCTTTATTTATTTTTAAAAATTTTTACTGGAGTATAGTAGATTTACAGTGTTGTGTTAGTTTCAGGTGTACAGCAAAGTGAATCAGTTATACATATAAATATATCCACTCTTTTTTAGATTCTTTTCCCATGTAGGCCATTACAGAGTATTGAGTAGAGTTCCCTGTGCTCTACAGTAGGTCCTTATTAGTTATCTATTTTATATATAGTAGTGTGTATATGTCAGTCCCAAGTCTGGGATATGCTTTAAAATGCTTGAGCAAAAATAGATGGGTGGGTTAAACAGATTTGGCCGTATCTGGTTAAATTTGGCCGTATCTGGTTGAATCTGGATGATGGATATATGGAGGTTCACTATACTATTCACTATTTTTGCATTTTTGAAATTTTTCATCATAAGATAAAAAATTCTTAAGCATCACCGGCCACTAGTTTAGCAGCTTCTAAAATGCTGACTTGGGGGACTTGGTGGTCCAGTGGTTAAGACTTAGCCTTTCAGTGCAGGGGGTGCGGGTTCAATCCCTGGTCAGGGAGCTAAGATCCCACATGCCCTGTGGCCACAAAACCAAAAACATAAAACAGAAGCAATGTCGTAACAAATTCCGTAAAGACTTTAAAAAAATGGCCCACATCAAAAGTATATTTAAAAGATAAAATAAAATGCTGACTTGGGAAGGTAAACATAGATATCTATCTGGCTTTCTGCCTATGGTACTTTCACAGAAGGGAACACTGTGTAGCCATTAAAAAGCATGGGGCAGATCTGCATCTATTGAAGTAGATTAATTTCCAAGTTATATTGTTTAGTACAGAAAGCTAGGTTCAGAGCACTGTGTATAATCACTACCTGCTGTATGATAAAAGTTGTGGCTGGCG